>NC_072392.2:29394545-29697575 GCF_028885625.2 Pongo pygmaeus | reverse complement strand
TACTGAATATCCTATGATAAGAAAAAGAAACAAGCTATCTGTGAAAATGCTTTGCAATGTCTGGATTCATCTCACAGTGTAAAACCTTTGTTTTAAGTCAGCAGGTTGGAAACACACTTTTTGTAGAATCTACAAAGGAACATTTCATAGCCCATTGAGGCCTACAGTGAAAAACCAAATATCCTGCGATAAAAACTAGAAACAAGCTATTTGTGAAAAAGCATTGTGATCTGTGGATTTCTTTCACGGAGTTTAACATTTGTTATTATACAGTACATTGGAAACAAATATTTAATAGAATAAGAGGAGTCTTTTTTGAGCCCATTAAGGCCTGTAGTGAAAAACTGAATATCCCATGATTAAAACTAGAAACTGGCTATCTGTAAATATTCTTTGCAATATATGGATGTATCTCACATAGTTAAGTTTTGTTTTTTATTCAGAAGGTTGGAGACACTTATTTTTTACTATCTGCTTTGCCACAATTCAGTCTTCTTTGAGGCCTATAGTCAAAAACTGAATATCTCATGATAAAGCTAAAAACAATCTATCTGTGAAAATGCTTAGTGATGTGAGGATTCATCTCAACAAGTTAAATGTTTGTTTTGATTCAGCAAGTTGGAAACACTCTCTTCGTAGAATCTACAAAGGGACGTTTCGGAGCCCATTGAGGCTTATAGTGAAAAGTCAAATATCCTGTGAAAAAAACTAGAAACAAGATATGAAAATGCTTTGCAATATGTGGATTCATATCACATAATTCAACCTTTGTTTTTACACAGCAGATTGAAAACAATTTTTTAATACAATCTAAGAGGGGACATTATTGAGCCCATTCATTCCTATAGTGAGAAATGGAATATCCCATGATAAAAACTAAAATGAACTATGTGTAAAAATGTTTTGCAATGTGTGTATTTATCTCAAAAAGTTAAACCTTTCTTTTGATTCAGCATGTTGGAAAGACTCTTTTTGTAGAATCTATGAAGCAACATTTTGGAGCCCATTGAGGCCTATAGTGAAAAACCAAATATCCCGTGATAAAAACTAGAGGCAATCTATCTGTGAAAATGCATGGTGATATGTAGATTTGCCTTCCAGAGTTAAATGTTTGTTTTGATTCAGCAGATTGGATATGCTCTTTTTGTACAGTCTACCAGGGGAAATATCAGAGCTCACTGAGGCCTATAGTAAAAAATCAAATGTCCTATAATAACTACAAAGAAGCTATGTCTAAAAATTCTTTGCAATGTGTGATTTTATCTCACAGAGTTTAACCTTTCTTGTAATTCAGCAGGTTGGAAACACTCTTTTTCTACAATCTACTAGGGTACAATTCAGAGCAAATTGAGGCCTATACTGAAAAACTGATTATCCCGTGAAAAAAACTAGAAAAAAAAGCTGTCAGTAAAAATGCTGTGCAATATGTGGATTCCTGTCACAAATTTAAACCTCTGCATTTATTCAGCAAGTTTGGAATAGCTTTTTGTAGAATATATGAAGGGAAGTTTCACACTTATAAAAGCCTACAGTAAAAAAGTGAGTATTTTGCAATAAAAACAATAAAAAAATTATCTCTGAAAATGCTTTGTGATGTGTGGATTCATCTCACAGAGTTAAACCTTTGCTTTTATTCTGCAGGTTGGATATACTCTTGTTGTAGAATCTACGAAGAGACATTTCGAAGCTCATTGAGGTCTATAGTGAAAAACCGAATACCCAGTGATAAAAACTATAAAGAAGCTATCTCTGAAAATACTATATGATGTGTGATTTCATTTCACAAGTTGAACTTTTCTTTTGATTCAACAGGTTTGAAATTTTTTTTGTAGATCTACGAGGGGACATTTCATAGCCCATTGAGGCCTACAGTGAAAAATCAAATATCCCTTGATAAAAACTAAAAACAACCTATCTGTGAAAATGCTTTGTGATGTGTAGGTCCATCTTACAAAGTTAAACTTTGTTTTGCTTCAGCAGGTTAGACTCTTTGTTTGTAGAATCTACAAGGGGACAATTAGGAGCCCATTGAGGCCTCTAGTGAAAAAACAATATCCCTCAGTAAAAACTACAAACAAGCTATGGGTGAAAATGCTTTGTGATGTGAGGATTCATCTCACAAACTCAAACCTTCGTTTTGATCCAGCAAGTTGAAAATAAATTATTGTAGCATTTAAGAATGTACAATTAAGAGTCCGTTGAAGCCTATAGTCAAAAACCCAATATCCTATGATAAAAACTAAAAAAAGCTACCTGTGAAAATCCTTTGTGATGTGTGATTTCATATCACAGAGTTAAACTTTTATTTTGATTTGGAGAAATGAAAAATCTGTTTTTGTAGAATCTAGGAAGAGACACTATGGAGCCCATTGAGGCCAATAGTGAAAAATTGAATGTCTCATTATAAAGGCTAGAAACAAGCCATCTGTGAAAATGCTTTGAGAAGTATGGATTCACCTCACAGATTTAAACCTTTGTTTTTATTCAGCAGATTGGAAACACTCCTTTTGTAGAATCTGCGAAGGGATATTTTGGAGCCCACGGAAGCCTATACTGAAAAACTGAATATCCTGCGACAAAAACTAGAAGAAAGTATCTGTGAAAATGCTTTGCAATGTGTGGATTCATCTCACAGAATTAAACCTTTCTTCTGATTCAGCAAGTTTGAAACACTCCTTTTGTAGAATCTACGAAGAAACATGTCAGAGCCCATTGAGGCCAATAGTGAAAACCTGAATATCCCGTGATAAAAACTAGAAGCAAGCTATCTGTGAAAATCCTTTGCAATGCATGGATTTATGAAAGGATATGTCACACCTGTTGGGGTGATCAGACCCAACACCAGGTTGTGGGGTTGATGAAGTCCGGTGGAGTCAAATGATTGAGAAAAAGACAGTTTGAGAAGTAAAGCGGGACCAGGAGGCCATCACGATCATGGAGGCTGTGAAGGCCTCAAGCTCTGGGAGCCCATAGTATTTATTGGTAATCCAACAAAGAAACAGGTGGTGAGAATGGAGGTCAAAAGAGTGTGTTGCATTAAGCACATGATTTACAGCTGTGATGGTTTAGCATTTGCTCTGCCACTTGAGATAATGGAGAGCAGGTTCTTTTGACTCAAGATATAATCGATCCTGGGAGAGCAAGGAGCAAGGAGCCAGCAATTCTGGACACATTCCAGAGCCACAAACCCTGGATTCTATCCAAGCCATGAGGGATTTTATGCCCTGGGCTTAGATTATTGTGCATCAGGATAGCCTTCCACCCTTTAGCACAGACCTTGGTGTTCCAAATGCCACAAGGGGTTTTAGACCCTGGATCCTGGACATGTTCCAAGACTCTTTTACATTATGTCAGACATGCAAGCCCTGTCTCAGCTACTCCTAACACTCACCTTTTCCCAACAACACCCATTAATGCCTACGGTAAAAATCTGAATATTTTGCAACAATAACAATAAAAAATCTATTTCTAAAAATGCTTTGCAATGTGTAGATTCATCTCACAGAGTTAAACCTTTGTTTTGATTAAGCAGGTTGGAAACACTCTCTTTGTAAAATCTAAGAAGGGACATTTTATACCATCTATGTGTGGACATTTCAGAGGCCATTGAAACCTACAGTGAAAAACTGAGTATCACTTCAAAAACACTGGAAACAACTTATCACTAAAAATTCTTTGCCATATGTCTATTCATATCACAGAGTTAATCTCTTGTCTTGATTTAGCAGAGCTGGAAATACTATTTTTGTAGAATCTATGAGGGGACATTTCAGAGCCAATTGAAGTCTATAGTGAAAAACTAAATATCCCATGATAAAAACTAGAAACAGGCTATCTGTGAAAATGATTTGTGATGTGTGGATTCATGTCAGAGAGTTAATTCTTTGTTTTGATTCAGCAGGTTGGAA
This sequence comes from Pongo pygmaeus, assembly GCF_028885625.2. NCBI lineage: Eukaryota > Metazoa > Chordata > Mammalia > Primates > Hominidae > Pongo > Pongo pygmaeus. The sequence goes on along the minus strand of NC_072392.2, from coordinate 29,693,667 downwards.
ACTCTCTTTTTTTATAATCTACGAAGGGACATTTTGAAATTCATTGAGTCCAAGAGTAAAAAATCAAATATCCCATGATAAAAACTAAAAAAAATCTATCTGTGAAAATGCTTTGCAGTGTGTGGATTCATCCCACAGAGTTAAACATTTGTTTTGATTCCACAGACTGGAATCACTCTTTTTGTAGAATCCATGAAGGGACATTTTGGAGCCCACTGAGGTGTACAATGAAAAACTAAATATCCTGCAATTAAAAACTAGAAACAGGCTATCTGTGAAAATGCTTTGTGATGGGTGGATTTCTCTCTCAGATTATTAAACATATGTTTTGAATGAGCAGATTTAAACTATTCTTCTTAGAATCTATGAAGGGGCATTTTGGAGCCCATGGCTAAATATATGGAAAAAGCAAATATTCTTCTATGAAAAGTAGAAACAAACTAGTTATGAAAAGGCTTTGGGATGTGTGGATCCATCTCACAGAGTTAAATATTTGTTTTGATTCAGCAGGGTGGAAACACTGTTTTTGTAGATTCCAGGAAAAGACATTACAAAGCTCCTTGAGGACTATGGTGAAAAGTTGAATATCCCACAATGAAAACTAGAAACAAGCTATCTGTCAAAAGGTCTTGTGATGTTTGGAATCATCTCTCAGAATTAAACCTTTGTTTTTATTCAGCAGGTTGGAAACACTCTTTTTATAGAATGTACGAAGGGACATTTTGGAGCCCATGGAAGAGTATATTGAGACACCGAATATCCTGCAATAAAAACTCAAGCAAAATATCTGTTAAAATGCTTTGCATTGTGTGAATTTGTCTCACAGACTTAAAAAATTATTTTAATTCAGAAGGTTGGAAATGCTCTTTTTGTAGAATCTACTAAGGGCCATTTCAAAGCCCTTTGAGGCCTACAATGAAAGACAAATTATACCATAATAAAACCTAGAAACAAGCTATCTATGAAAATACTTTGTGATGTGTAGATTAATCTCACAGAATTAAATCTTTGTTATAATTCAGTAGGTTGGAAAAACTCTTTTAGTACAATCTATGAAGAAACATTTCAAAGCCCATTGAAGCCTATAGTGAAAAACAAAATATGTGGAGATATAAACTAGAAACAAGCTATCTGTGAAAATGCTTTGGGATGTGCGGATTCATTTCACAGAATTAAATCTTTGTTTTTATTAAGCAGGTTGGAAACGGTCTCTTTTTGGATCTACAAGAAGACTTTTTGGTGTGCATTGAGGCCTATAGAGAAAAACTGAATATCCTGTGGTAAAAATGAGAAACTAGCTATCTGTGAAAATGCTTTGTGATGTGCAGATTGATCTCACTGAGTTAACTGTGCTTTGATTCAGCACGTGGAATACAATCTTTTTGTATAATCTAGGAGGAGACATTTTGGAGCCTATTGAGGTCTAAAGTGAAAAATCAAATATCCTGTGATAAATACCAGAAACAAGCTATTTGTGAAAATGCTTTGCAATGTGTGGATGCATCTCACAGATTTAAGACTTTGTTTTGATTCAGCAGGTTGGAACTACTCTTTTTGCAGAATCTACCAAGGGCCATTTTGGAGTCCACAAAGGCCAACAGTGAAAAACTGAATTTCCATGACAAAAACTAGAAAAAAGCTATCTGTGAAAATGCTTTGCAATGTGTGAATGCATCTCACAGATTGAAGACTTTGTTTTGATTCAGCAAGTTGGAACTACTCTTTTTGTAGAATCTTCAAAGGGCCATTTTGGAGTCCACAATGGCCAACAGTGAAAAACTGAATTTCTGTGACAAAAACTAGAAAAAAGCTATCTGTGAAAATGCTTTGTGATGTGTCAGTTCATCTCAGAGTTAAACCTTGGTTTTGATTCAACAGGTTGGAAATACTCTTTTTGTAGAATCTAAGAAGGCACATTTCAGAGAACATTGAGGCTTACAGTTAAAAACTTTATGTCTTGAGATAAAGACTAGAAACAAGCTACATATGAGAATGTTTCATGATGTGTGGATTCAACTCACAGATTTAAACCTTTGTTATGATTCAGCAGGTTGGAAACACTTTTTGTAGAATCTACAAAGGGGCATTTCAGAGCCCATGAAGAAATATATGAAAAAACCCTAATATCCTAGGATGAAAACTAGAAACAAGCTATCTGTGAAAATTCTTTGTGATGTGTGGATTCATCTCACAGAGTTGAACCTTTGTTTTGATTCAGCAGGCCAAAATCACTTTTTATAGAATCCACGAAAGGACATTTTGGAACCCACTGTGGCTTGTAATGAAAAACTGAATGTGCCTTGCCAAAAACTAGAACAAAACTCTCTGTCAAAATGCTTTATGATGTGTCATTTCATGTCACAGAGTTAAACTTTTGTTTTTATTCAGCAGGATGAAAGCACTCTTTTTTTAGAATCTATAAGGGAACATTTCAGAGCCTATTGAGGTCTATAGTGAAAAAAAAAATCCCACAATAACAACTAGAAACAAGCTATCTGTGAAAATGCTTGCAATGTGTGGATTTATCTCACAGAGGTAAATGTTTGTTTTGATTTAGCAGGTTGGAACAACTCTATTTTTAGAATCTATGAGGAAACATTTTGGAGCCCATTGAGGCATGTACTGAAAAACTGAATATCCCATGATAAAAATTAGAAAGAAGCTACTTGTGAAAATGCTTTGTGATGTGTGGACTCATCTCATGGAGTTAAACATTTGTTTTGATTCAGCAGGTTGAAAACACTTTTATTGTAGAATATAAAAGATTACATTTCAGAGCCAATTGAGGCCTATAGTAAAAAACCAAATCCCCCATGATAAAAACTAGAAACAAGCTATATGTGAAAATGCTTTGCGATGTGTGATTTCAAATCACAGAATTTAACCTTTGCTTTGATTAATCAAGATTTAAAGCACTCTTTTTGTAGAATCTATGAGGGGACATTTTGAAGCCCATTGAGGCCTATAGTCAAAAACAGATTATCCCAAGATAAAAAGTAGAAACAATCTATTAGTGAAAATGCACTGTGATGTGTGGATTCATCTCCCAGAGCTAAAGCTTTGTTTTAACTCAGCAGGTTGGAGGCATACTTATTCAAGAATATATTAAGGGACATTTCAGAGTACATTGAGAACTATAGTAAAAAAAAAATATTCCGTGATAAAAACTAGAAAAATGTATCTCTGAAAATCCTTGGCAATGTGTGGATGTATCTCGCAGAGTTAACTTTTGTTTTGATTCAGCAGACCAAAATTACTCTTTTTGTAGAATCTACGAAAGGACATTTCAAAGCCCATTGAGGCCTGTAGTAAAAAACTGAATATTCTGCAATAAAAACTAGGAACAAGCTACCTGAAAAAATGCTTTACAGTGGGTCATTTCATGTCACAGAGTTAAATCTTTGTTTTGATTCAGTAGGTTTGAAACACTCTGTTGTAGGAACTAAAAGGGGACATCTCAGAGCATATTGAAGTCTATAGTGAATAACCAAATATCCCATGATAAAAACTAGAAACATGCTATCTGTGAAAATGGTTTGTGATGTGTGGATTCATCTCACAGACTTAAACCTTTATGTTTATTCATCAGGTTGGAAATACTCTTTTGACACAGTTTATTACGAAGTGACATTTCGGAGCACATTGAGGTCTATAGTCATAAAACTGAATATCCTGCTATAAAAACTTGAAAAAGCTACATATGAGAATGTTTCATTATGTGTGAATTTATCTCACAGAGATAAACCTTTGTTTTTATTCAGCAGGATGGAAACACTCTTTTTGTAAAATCTACAAAGGGGGGGTTGGAAACACCCTTTTTATGGAATCTACAAAGGGACATTTTGGAGGCCATTGAGGCCTATAGTGAAAAACCGAATATCCTACAATTAAAACTAGAAACAAACTATTGGTGAAAATGCTTGGCAATGTATGGATTCATTTTTATGGAGTTAAATCTTAGTTTTTATTCAGCAGGTTGGAAACACTCTTTTTGTAGTATCTGCGAAGGGACACTTTGGAACCCATTGAGGCCTATAGTGGAAAACCGAATATTCCCTGATAAAAACTAGAAACAAGTAATTTGTGAAAATGCTTTGCAAAGTGTGGATTCACCTCACAGAGTTTAACCTTTGTTTTGTTTCAGCAGGTTGGAAACACTCTTTTGTAAAATCTACAAAGAAACATTTTGGAGTCCATTGGGGCCTATAGTGAAAAACTGAATATTTTGCCATGAAAACCAGAAACAAGCTATCTTTGAAAATGCTTTGTGATGGAAGATTTATCTCACAGAGTTGAACATTTGTATTGATTCAGCTGGCTGGCAACACTCTTTTTATAAAATCTACAATGGGACATTTCAGAGACCATTGAGGTCTATAGAGAAAGACTGAATATCCCATGATTAAAACTAGAAACAAGCTATCCATCACAATGCTTTGTGATGTTTGGATCCACTTTACTGAGTGAAACATTTATTTGGATTAAGCAGATTGGAAACACTCTTTTTGTCGAATCTACGAATGGATATTTCAGAGCCCACTGAAGCCTATAGTGAGAAACCAAGCATTCCATGATAAAAACTAGAAACAAGCTATCTGTGAACATGCTTTGAGATCTGTGGATTCATCTCACAGGGCTAAACCATTATTCTGATTCAGCAGGTAGGATAAACTGTTCTTCTAGAACCTAAGTGGGGACACTTCAGAGCTGATTTGGGCTTATAGTAAAAAACCGCATATCCCACAATAAAAACTAGAAACATGCTATCTGTGAAAATACTTTGTGATGTGTAGATTCATGTCACAAAATTAAACCTTTCTTTTTATTAAAAAGGTTGAAAACACTTTTAGTAAAATCTACTAAGTGCAGGTTGGAAACACTTTATTTTTAGAAACTACAAAGGAACTTTTCAGAGCCAAATGAGGCGTATAGTGAATAAATGAATATCCCGTGACAAAAACTAGAAACAAGTTATCTGTAAAAATTCTCTGAAATATGTGCATTCATCTCCCCAAGTTTGACTTTTGTTTTGATTCAGGAGGTTTTAAACACTTTTTTGTAGAATCTAGAAAGGGACACTTCAAAGCACATTGAGGCCTATAGTGAAAAAAAAGCATCCCACAATAAAAATTAGAAAAAAGCTATCTGTGAAAATGCTTTGTGATATGTTCATTTATTTCACAGAGTTAAACCCTTGTTTTGATTCAGCAGGGTGGTAACACTTTTTTGTAGTATCTACAAAGGGACATTTCTTAGCCCATTGTGGCCTGTATTGAGAAACAGAATATCCCATGATAAAAACTAAAAACTAGTTATATTTGAAAATACTTTATGATGCATGCATTTATCTCACAGAGTTAAATGTTTGTTTTGATTCAGCATGTTGGAAACAAGCTTCTTGTGGTATCTACGAAAGGACACTTCAGAGCCTATTGAGGCCTATTGTGAAAAAATGAACATTTTGTGATAAAAATTAGAAAGATGCTACCTGTGGAAATTCTTTGCAATGTGTGGATTCATCTCACAGTGTTAAACCTTTCTTTTAATTCAGTAGGTAGAAAACACTCACTGAGTAAAATCTAAGAAGGGACATATCAAAGCACACTGAGACCTATAGTGAAAATCTGAATATACCACGATAAAAACTAGAAACAGGCAAACTGTGGAAATGCTTTTAGATATACAGATTCATTTCACAGAGTTAAACCTTTGTTTTGATTCAGCAGTTAGAAAACATTCCTTTTGTAAAATCTATGAAGGGACATTTCGAAGCCCATTGAGGCATATTGTGAAAAACTGAATATCCTGCCATTAAAACTAGAAACAAGCAATGTGTGAAAATGCTTTGCGATGTGCGGATTCATTTCACAGAGTTAAACTTTGTTTTGATTCAGAAGGTTGGAAACACTGTCTTTGTAGAATCTAGGATGGGATCATTTAGAGCCCATTGAGGCCTGTTGGGAAAAATCAAATTTCCCTTGATAAAAACCACGTACAAGGTATCTGTGAAAATCCTTTGTGACCTCTGGATTCATCTCACAGATTTAAACCTTTGTTTTGATTCAGCAGGTTGAAAACATTCATTTTGTAGAACCTACAAAGGAACGTTATGAAGCCCAGTGAGGCCTACAGTGGAAAATGGAATATCCCATGATAAAAAGCAGCAACAAGATATCTGTGAAAATGCTCTGTGATGTGTGCATTCATCTCACATAGGTAAACCATTGTTTTGATTCAGAAGATTGGAAACACTCTTTTTAAAGAATCTACAAAGGGACATTTAGAAGCTAATTGAGGCCTATAGTGAAAAATCGATTACCCCTCAATACAAACTAGAAACAAGCTATCTGTGAAAATGCTTTCAGATAAGTAGCTTCAGCCCAAAGACTTAAACCATTGTTTTCATTCAGGACATTGAAAACACTGTTTATGGAAAATCTATGAAGGGCAGGGTGGAAACACTCTTTTTGTAGAATCTATGAAGGGACACTGTGGAGCCCATTGAGGCCCGTATTAAAAATCTGAATGTCCCATGATAAAAAGTAGAAATAAGCTATCTGTAAAAAAGTTTTGTGATGAGAAGATCCATCACACAGAGTTAAACCTTTTTTTTTTTTTTTGATTCAGCATGTTGGAAACACTCTTTTTAAAGAATCTACAACAAGACAATTCGGGGCCCATGGACAAGTATATTGAAAAACCAGGCCGGGCGTGGTGGCTCATGCCTGTAATCCCAGCACTTTGGGAGGCTGAGGCAAGTGGATCACGAGTTGAGGAGATCAAGACCATCCTGGCTAACATGGTTAAACCCCGTTTCTAGTAAAAATACAAAAAAAATTAGCCAGGTGTGGTGGCGGGCACCTATAGTCCCAGCTACTCAGGAGGCTGAGGCAGGAGAATGGCGTGAACCTGGGAGGCAGAGATTGCAGTGAGCCAAGATGGCACCACTGCACTCCAGCCTGGGTGACAGAGCAAGACTCTATTTAAAAAAAGAAAAAAGAAAAACCGAATATTCTGCGATGCAAACTAGCAATAATCTATTAGTGAAAATGCATTGTGATGTGTGGATTCATCTCACAGAGTTAAACCTTTATTTTCATTCAGTAGGTTGGGAACACTCTTTTGGTAGAATATACAAAAAAGACATTTTGGTGAACAGTGAGACCTAATGTAAAAAACTGAGCCCTTTGGGATAACAACTAAAAACTATATAGCTGTAAAAATCGTATGTGATGTGCAGATTCATCTCACAGAGTTAAACTGTTGTTTTGATTCAGCAGGTTGGAAACACTCTTTTGTAGGATCTATGAAGGGACATTTTGGAGCCGACTGTGGACTATAGTGAAAAACCTAATATCCCAGGATAAAAAGTAGAAACAATCTATCTGTTAAAATAATTTGCGATGTATGGATTCGTCTCACAGAGTTAAACCTTTTTTTAAATTAAGTTAAACCTTTTTTGTTGTTGTTGCTCCCCCGCAATTTGGAGTCCTTCAAATTGCTGATTCAAAACAAATGTTCAATTCTGTGAGATGAGATGCAAAGATTTTCACAGATAGCCTGTTTCTAGTTTTCATCACAGGACATTTGGTTTTTCACTATAAGCATTAAAGGGCTCTGAAATATCCCTTTGTAGATTCTACAAAAAGAGTGTTCCCAACCTGATGAATCAAAAGAAAGTTTTAACTTTGTAAGATGAATCCACACATCACAAAGCATTTTCACCCATAGCTTGTTTCTAGTTTTTATCGTGGGTTATTGGTTTTTCACTAAATGCCTCAATGAGCTATGAACTGTCCTCTTGTAGATTCTACAAAGAAAGAATTTCCAACCAGCTGAAGTAAAACAAAGTTTTAACTTTGTAAGATGAATCTACACATCACAAGGCATTTTTACAATAGGTTGTTTTTAGCTTTTATCAAGAGATATTCTATTTTTCACAGTACTCCTCAATGTGCTACAAAATGTCCCCTAGTAGATTCTACAAAAAAACTTTCTAAACTGCTGAATCAAAAGAAAAGTTCAGCTGGTGAGATGAATTCGCACATCACAAAGTATTTTCAGAGATAGCTTCTTTATAGTTTTTATCATGGGATATTAGATTTTTCAATATAAGCCTCAATGAGCTCTGAAATGTCTCTTTGTAGATTCTACAAAAAAAGTGTTTCCAACCTGCAAAATAAAAAGGAAGGTTTAATTCTGTGAGATAAATCCACACATTGCAAAGCATCTTCACAGTTGGCTTGCTTCTAGTTTTTATTATGGGATATTTGGCTTTTCACTGAAGTTCTCAAGTGCTCTGAAATGTCCCTTTGTAGATTCTATAACAAGAGTGTTTTCAAACTGCTGAATTGAAACAAAGGTATAACTCTTTAAGAGGAATCCACACATCACAAAGCATATATTCAGATATCTTGTTTCTAGTTTTTAAAGCATGATATTTGGTTTTTCACTCTAACCCTCAATGGGCTCAGAAATGTCTCATAGTAGATTTTACAAAAACAGTGTTTCCTACCTGCTGAATCAAAACAACAGCTTAAATCTGTGAGATTAATCCAAACCTCACAAAGCATTTTCACAGATAGCTTATTCCTAGTTTTTATTGCAGGATATTTGGATTTTCAGTGTAGGCTCAATGGGCTCTGAAATGTCCATTCATAGGTTATATAAAAAGTATGTTCCCAAACCCCTGAAAAAAAAACAAAGGTTTAACTCTGTGAGATGAATCCACACATTGCAAAGCATTTTCACAGATAGCTTGTTTCTAGCTTTTATGATGAGACATTCGCAAGCTTTTATGATGAGACATTCGAATTTTTACTATTGGCCTCAATGGGGTCAGAAATGTCTTTTTGTAGATTCTACAAAAAAATGTTTTTTTATTTTTCTGAATCAAAATAAAGGTTTAACTCTTTTATATGAAATCACACATCTCAAAGCATTTTCACAGATAACTTGTTTCTAGTGTTTATCACTGGATATTGAGTTTTTCACTATAGGCTTCAGTGGACTCTTAATTGTAACTTCTTAGTTCTTCAAAAAGTGTGTTTCTAATCTGCTGTATGGAAGTAAGGGTTTACCTCTGTGAGACAAATCTTCACATCGCAAAGCATTTTCCCCAAAAGCTTGTTTGTAGTTTTACTTGTGTAATATTCGGTTTTGTAGTACAGTCCTCAATGGGCACCAAAATGTCCCTTCATAGATTATATGAAAACAGTGTTTCTAACCTGTTGAATCAAGACAAAGGTTTAACTGTCAGATGAATCTACACATTGCAAAGCATTTTCATAGGTAGCTTGTTTCAAGTTTTCATTGCAAGATATACGTTTTTTCATTATAGGCCCCAAGGGCTCCAAAATGTCTTAGAGTATTTCAAATCTGCAGTATAAAAACAAGGTTTAACTCTGTGAAACAAATGCATACATCACAAAGAATTTTCACAGAAAGCTTGTTTCTAGTTTTTATCAGGAGATACTCGGTTTTTCACTATAGACCTCAATGGGCTTTGAAACTTCCCTCCGTAGATTATACAAAAAGAGTGTTTCCACCTTGCTGAAACAAAAAAAAAAAAAAGGTTTAACTCTTTGAGATGAATCAACACATTGCAAATCTAATTCACAGAGAGCTTATTTCTAGTTTTTTTTTTTTTTTTTTGAAGGGTATTCTGTTTTTCACTATAGGCACCAATAGGCTCCTAAATGTCCCTTCATAGATAGATTGTACAAAAAGAGTGTTTCCAACCTGCTGAACCAAAAGAAAGGTTTAATTCTATGAGATGAAATCATGCACAAGAAAGCATTTTCTGAGATAGCTTTTTTATAGTTTTTATCACTGGATATTCTGTTTTTCACTGTAAGCCTCAATGGGTTTTGAGGATTGTACCTTTGTCGATTTGTACCAGAGGAGAGTTTACAACTTCCTGAATCAAAACAAAGGTTTAATGTTGTGAGATAAATCCACAAATTGCAAAATATTTTTACAGAAAACCTGTTTCTAGTTTTTATCATGGGATATTTGGTTTTCACTATAGGCCTTGGTGGGCTAAGAAATGTCCCCTCGTCAAATCTACAAAATAGGTTTCTCCAACCTGCTGAATCAAAATTAACATTCAACTCTGTGAAATGAATCCACACATCACAAAGCCTTTTTTTTTTTTAGACAGAATCTCACTCTGTGACTCATGCTGGAGTACAGTGGTGTGACCTCAGCTCACAGCAACCTCCACCTCCTGGGTTCAAGCGATTCTTATGCCTCAGCCTCCTGAGTAGATAGGACTACAGGCACATGCCACCATGCCCAACTTTTTTTTTTTTTTTGTATTTTTAGTAGAGACGGGGTTTCAAAATGTTGGCCAGGCTGCTCCTGAACTCCTGACTGCAGGTAATCCACCAGTCTCAGCCTTCTAAAGTGCTGGGATTACAGGTGTGAGCCACTGCACCCAGCCATGAAGCATTTTCACAGATAGCTAGTTTCTAGTTTTTATCACCAGATATTCAGTTTTTCACTATAGTCCTCAGTGGGCTTTGAAATGTCCCCTTGTAGATTCTACAAAAATAGTGTTTTTGACCTCCCAAGTCAAAACAAAGGACAAACTCTGTGAGATGAAACTACACATTTCAAAACATTTTTACAGATAGCGTATTCTAGTTTTTAATCATGATATATTCACTTTTTCACTCTAGGCTCCAATGGGCTCAGAAATGTTTTTTCATTGATTCTACAAAAAAAATTGTTTCCAACTTTTTAAATCAAAACAAAGATTTAACTTTGTGAGATGAATTCACAAATCACAAAATATTTTCACAGATAGTATGTTTCTACTTTTTATCAAGGGTTGTTCTTTTTTTTATTGTAGGCCTCAGTGGGCTCTGAAATGTCCCCTTATAGATTTTACAAGAAAAGTTTCTCCAAGCTGCTGAATCAGAAGAAAAGTTTAACTCTATGAGATAAAATCACACATCACAAAGCATTTTCAGAGATAGTTTTTTAAATAGTTTTAATCATGAAATATTTGTTTTTTCAGTATTCGCCTCCATGGGCTCTGAAATGTACTATCATAGAGTAAACAAAATTAGTGTTTCCAGCATACTTAGTCAAAACAAAGGATTAACTCTGTGAGATGAATCCGCGCATTGCAAAGCATTTTAACAGATAGCTTGTTTCTAATATTTATCATGGGATATTCGGTTTTTCAATAAAAGCCTCAAAGGGTTCCGAAATGGAACTTCTTAGATTCTAAAAAGAGACTGTTTTCAACCTCCTGAATAAAAACAAAGATTTAACTCCATGAGATGAATCCACACATTGCAAAGCATTTTCACAAATAGATTTTATCTACTTTTTATCATGGAATATTGGGTTTTTCACAATAGGCTTCAATGGACTCTATATCACCCCCTATTGAATTCTACAAAATGAGTGTTTCCAACATGCTGTATATAAACAGAGGTTAACTCTGTGAGATGAATCTATATAAGCAAAGCATTTGCACAGAGAGCATGTTTCTAGTTTTCATAGTGAAATATTCAGTTTTCAGTCTGTGAGACCTCAATGGGCTCTGAAATGTCCCTTCGTAGATTGTACAAAACTGGGTTTCCAATCTGCAGAATCAAAACAAAGGTTTAACTCTGTGAGATGAATCCACACAACACAAAGCATTTTCACTAATAATTTGTGGCTAGTTTCTATCATGGGATATTTTGTTTATCAATATGCTCATCCATGGAAACCAAAATGTTCCTTTGTAGATTCTTAAAAAAAAACTGTTTCTAATCTGCTGAATCAAAACAAATGTTTAACTCTGAGAGATGATACACACATCACAAAGCATTTTCACAGAAATCTTGATTCTAGTTTTTATCAGGGAATATTTGGTTTTTCAACATAGGCCTCAATGGGCTTTGAAATGTCCCTTCTTAGACAAAAAAAAAAAAAAAAAAAGTTTTCAAACTTTGAATTACAACTAAGGTTTAACTCTATGAGATGAATCCACACATTACAAAGCATTTTCACAGATAGCTTGTTTCTAGTTTTTATAGAGGGATATCCCATTTTTCACTATATGCCTCAATGGGCTTAAAAATGACCCTTCATAGATTCCACAAAAAGAGTGTTTCCAAACTGTTGAATCAAAGCAAAATTTTAACTCTGTAAAATGAATGAACACATCACAAAGCATTTTTGTAGATAGCTTGTTTCCAGTTTTTATCACAGGATATTCTGGTTTTCACTACAGGCCTCAATGAGCTCTGAAATGTCCCTTCATAGATTCTACAAAAAAAGTGTTTGCAACCTCCTCAATCTAAAGAAAAATTTAACTCATTGAGATGCCCACATTGAAAAGCATTTTCACACACAGCTACTTTCTAGTTTTTTTGCTGGATATGTGGGTTTTTCACTATAGGCCTAAATGGGCTCCAAAGTGTCCCTTTTAGATTCTACAAGAACAGTTTTTTCCTAAAGCTATCCCTCCCCCCTCCCCCCACCCCACAACAGTCCCCGAAGTGTGATGTTCCCCTTCCTGTGTCCATGTGTTCTCATTGTTCAATTTCCACCTATTAGTGAGACATGCGGTGTTTGGTTTTTGTTCTTGCAATAGTTTACTGAGAATGATGATTTCCAATTTCATCCATGTCCCTATGAAGAACATGAACTCATCATTTTTTATGGCTGCATAGTATTCCATGGTGTATATGTGCCACATTTTCTTAATCCAGTGTACCATTGTTGGACATTTGGGTTGGTTCCAAGTCTTTGCTATTGTGAATAGTGCCGCAATAAACATATGTGTGCATGTGTCTTTATAGCAGAATGATTTATAGTCGTTTGGGTATATACCCAGTAATGAGATGGCTGGGTCAAATGGTATTTCTAGTTCTAGATCCCTGAGGACTCACCACACTGACTTCCACAAGGATTGAACTAGTTTACAGTCCCACCTACAGTGTAAAAGTGTTCCTATTTCTCCATATCCTCTCCAGCACCTGTTGTTTCCTGGCATTTTAGTGATTGCCATTCTAACTGGTGTGAGATGGTATCTCACTGTGGTTTTGATTTGCATTTCTCTGATGGCCAGTGATGGTGAGCATTTTGTCATATGTTTTTTGGCTGCATAAATGTCTTCTTTTGAGAAGTGTCTGTTCATGTCCTTTGCCCACTTTTTGATGGGGTTGTTTGTTTTTTTCTTGTAAATTTGTTGGAGTTCATTGTAGATTCTGGATATTATCCCTTTGTCAGATGAGGGGGTTGCAAAAATTTTCTCCCATTTTGTAGGTTGCCTGTTCATTCTGATGGTAGTTTCTTTTGCTGTGCAGAAGCTCTTTAGTTTAATGAGATCCCATTTGTCAATTTTGGCATTTGTTGCCATTGATTTTGATGTTTTAGACATGAAGTCCTTGCCCATGCCTATGTCCTGAATGGTAATGCCTAGGTTTTCTTCTAGGTTTTTTATGGTTTTAGGTCTAATGTTTAAGTCTTTAATCCATCTTGAAATAGTTTTTGTATAAGGTGTAAGGAAGGGATCCAGTTTCAGCTTTCTACACATGGCTAGCCAGTTTTCCCAGCACCATTTATTAAATAGGGAGTCCTTTCCCCATTGCTTGTTTTTCTCAGGTTTGTCAAATATCAGATAGTTGTAGATATGCGGCATTATTTCTGAGGGCTCTGTTCTGTTCCATTGATCTATATCTCTGTTTTGGTACCAGTACCATGCTTTTTTGGTTACTGTAGCCTTGTAGTATAGTTTAAAGTCAGGTAGCGTGATGCTTCCAGCTTTGTTCTTTTGGCTTAGTATTGACTTGGCGATGCGGGCTCTTTTTTGGTTCCATATGAACTTTAAAGTAGTTTTTTCCAATTCTGTGAAGAAAGTCATTGGCAGCTTGATGGGGATGGCATTGAATCTATAAATTACCTTGGGCAGTATGACCATTTGCATGATATTGATTCTTCCTACCCATGAGCATGGAACGTTCTTCCATTTGTTTGTATCCTCTTTTATTTCATTGAGCAGTGGTTTGTAGTTCTCCTTGAAGAGGCCCTTCACATCCCTTGTAAATTGGATTCCTAGGTATTTTATTCTCTTTGAAGCAATTGTGAATGGGAGTTCACTCATGATTTGGCTCTCTGTTTGTCTGTTATTGGTGTATAAGAAAGCCTGTGATTTTTGTACATTGATTTTGTATCCTGAGACTTTGCTGAAGTTGCTTATCAGCTTAAGGAGATTTTGGGCTGAGATGATGGGGTTTTCTAGATATACAATCATGTCATCTGCAAACAGGGCCAATTTGACTTCCTCTTTTCCTAAATGAACACCCTTTATTTCCTTCTCCTGCCTAATTGCCCTGGCCAGAATTTCCAACACTGTGTTGAATAGAAGTGGTGATAGAGGGCATCCTTGTCTTGTGCCGGTTTTCAAAGGGAATGCTTCCAGTTTTTGCCCATTCAGTATGATATTGGCTGTGGGTTTGTCCTAGATAGCTCTTATTATTTCAAGATACATCCCATCAATACCTAATTTATTGAGAGTTTTTAACATGAAGCGTTGTTGAATTTTGTCAAAGGCCTTTTCTGCATCTGTTGAGATAATCATGTGGTTTTTGTCTTTGGTTCTGTGTATATGCTGGATTACATTTATTGATTTGTGTATATTGAACCAGCCTTGCATCCCAGGGATGAAGCCCATTTGATCATGGTGGATAAGCTTTTTGGTGTGCTGCTGGATTCGGTTTGCCGGTATTTTATTGAGGATTTTTGCATCAATGTTCATCAAGGATATTGGTCTAAAATTCTCTTTTTTTTTTGTTGTGTCTCTGTCCGGCTTTGGTATCAGGATGATGCTGGCCTCATAAAATGAGTTAGGGAGGATTCCCTCTTTTTCTATTGATTAGAATAGTTTCAGAAGGAATGGTACCAGTTCCTCCTTGTACCTCTGGTAGAATTTGGCTGTGAATCCATCTGGTCCTTGACTCTTTTTGGTTGGTAAGCTATTGATTATTGCCACAATTTCAGAACCTGTTATTGGTCTATTCAGAGAGTCAACTTCTTCCTGGTTTAGTCTTGGGAGGGTGTATGTGTTGAGGAATTTATCCATTTCTTCTAGATTTTCTAGTTTATTTGCGTAGAGGTGTTTGTAGTATTCTCTGATGGTAGTTTGTATTTCTGTGGGATTGGTGGTTATATCCCCTTTATCATTTTTATTGTGTCTATCTATACATATGTAACTAACCTGCACATTGTGCACATGTACCCTAAAACTTAAAGTATAATAAAAAAAAGAACAGTTTTTTCTACCTACTAAATCAAAACAAAGGTTTAACTCTGTGAGATGAACTCACACATTGCAAAGCATGTTCACAGATAGGTTGTTTCTAGTTTTTATCATGGGATATTGGATTTTTCACTGTAGACCTCAATGGGCTCTGAAATGTCCCTTTGTAGATCCTACAAAAAGAGTGTTTCCTACCTACGGAATCAAAACAAAGGTTTACCTCTGTAAAATGAATGCAAACAGCACAAATTATTTTCACAGATAGCTTGTTTCTAGTTTTAATCACGAGATATTCGCCCTTACACTGTAGGCCTCAATGGACTTAGAAATGTTGGTTTGTAGATTCTACGAAAGAGTTTTTTCAACCTGCTGAATGAAAGCAAAGGTTTAACTTTGTAAAATGAATGAACACATTACAAAGCATTTTCACATAGAGCTTGTTTCTATTTTTTATTGTGGGGTATTTTGTTTTCTACTGTAGGCCTCTGTAGGCCTCAATGGGCTCTGAAATGTCCCTTCACAGATTCTACAAAAAGAGCATTTCTAACCTGCTGAATAAAAATAAAGATTTAACTTTGTAAAATTAATCCACACATCAACAAGTATTTTCATGGATAGCTTGTTTCTAGCTTAAATCACGAAATACTCGGTTTTTTATTATAGGCCTCAATGGGCTCCAAAATGACCCTTCATAGATTCCACAAAAAAAAAAAAAGCATTTCCAACCTGCTGAATCAAAACAAAGGTTTAACTCCATGAGATGAATCCACACATTGCCAATCAGGTTCACATACAGATTGTTTTTAGTTTTTATTGTGAAATATTCAATTTTTTTACTGTAGACCTCAATAGGCTCCAAAATGTATTTTTTGTGTATTCTACAAAATGACTGCCCCAACCTTCTTAGTGAAAATAAAGGTTTAACTCTCTGAGATAAATCCACACATTGCAAAGCATTTTCACAAATAAATAGTTGTTAGTTTCTGTCATAGGATATTTGGTTTATCAATATACATGCACATGGGCTCTGAAATATCCCTTTGTCGATGCTTCAAAAAGGGTGTTTTTAAACTGCTGAATCAAAACAAAGTTTTAATTCTGAGATCCACATATTAGAAAGCATTTTCACAGATAGCTTCATTCTATTTTTTATGAGGAATATTCAGTTTTTTACCATAGGCCTCGATGGGCTCCAAAATGTCCCTTTGTAGATTCTACAAAAAAACAGTGTCCCTAGCCTGTTGAATCAAAGCCAAAGTTTAACTTTATGAGATGAATCCACATATCACAAAGCATTTTCACAGATAGCTTATTTCTAGTTTTCATTGCAGGATATTCGGTTTCTCAATATAGTCCTCCATGGGCTCTGAAATGTTGCTTCATGGATTCTGAAAATATAGTGTTTCCAACCTGCTGATTCAAAGCAAGGGTATAACTCTGTGAGAGAAACCCACACAACAGAAAGCATTTTCAAAGATAGCTTGTTTCTAGTTTTTATCATGGGATTTCAGTTTTTCAGTGTAGGCCTCAATTTGCTCCAAAATGTCTTTTCGTACATTCAAGAAAAAGAGTGTTTCCAACCTGCTAAATCAAAAGAAAGGTTTGACTCTGTGAGATAAAATCACACATTACAGAGAATTTTCAGACATAGCTTTTTTATAGTTTTTATTATGAGACATTTGGTTTTTTACTATATGCCTCAATGGGCTCCAAAATATCACCTCATAGACTGTATAAAAGAGCATTTCCAACTTACTGAATCAAAACAAAGGTTTAACTCTGTGAGACGAATTTACTCATGGCAAAACATTTCCACAGATAGCTTGCTTTGAGTTTTTATCACGGGATATTCCATTTTTCTCCATAAGCCTCAAAGGGCTCCAAAATGTTCCTTCATAGATTTTACAAAAAAAAGTGTTTCAAAACTACTGAATCAAAACCAAAGTTTAACTCTGTGAGATGAATCCACACGTCACAAATCATTTTCATAGATAGCTTTTTTCTAGTCTTTATTGTGAGACATTGGATTTTTTGCTGTAGACCTCAATGGACTCTGAAATATTGTTTCATAGATTCTATAAAATCAATATTTCCAACCTGCTGAATCAGAAGAAAGGTTTAACTCTGTGAGATGAATCCACACATCACAAAGCATTTTCACAGATACATTGCTTCTAGTTTTTATTGCGAGATATTCCGTTTTCACTATAGGCCTCAAATGGCTCCAAAATGTCCCTGCTTAGATTCTACCAAAAAAAGTGTTTCCAACCTGCTGAATCAAAACAAAGTTTTAACTCTTTGAGATAAATCCACACATCACAAACATTTTCACAGATAGATGTTTATAGTTTTTATTGTGAGATATTGATTTTTCACTACATGCCAAAATGGGCTCCAAATTGTCCCCTTGTAGAATGTACAGGCAGGGTGTTTTCAAAGGGCTGATGCAAAACAAAGTTTTAACTGTGTAGGATGAATCTACACATCACAAAGCATTTTTACAGATACCTTGTTTCTAGTTTTTATCACAGTATATTTGGTTTATCACTATATGCCTCAGTTTGCTCTGAAATTTCCTATCATATATTCTACAAGCTCCGCCTCCCAGGTTCATGCCATTCTCCTGCCTCAGCCTCCTGAGTAGCTGGGACTACAGGTGCCTGCCACCATGCCTGGCTAATTTTTTGTATACTTAGTAGAGACAGGATTTCCCCATGTTGGCCAGGATGGTCTTGATCACTTGACCTCGTGATCCACCTGCCTCAGCCTCCCAAAGTGCTGGGATTACAGGCATGAGCCACCGTGCCCGGCCAAAGAGTGTTTTTAGCCTGCTAAATCAAAAGAAAGGTTTAACTCTGTGAGGTAAAATTACGCATTGCAAAGCATTTTCAGAGATAACTTCTTTATTGTTTTTATAGCGGGATATTAGGTTTTTCACTATAAGCCTCAATGGGCTTTGAAATATCTCCCAGTCGATTGTAAAAAAGGAGAGTTTCCAAACTGCTGAATCAAAACAAAAGTTTAACACCTTGAGATAAATCCACAGATTGCAAAGAATTTTCACAGATAACTTCTTTCTGGTTTTTATCACAGGATATTCAGCCTTTCACTATAGTCCTCAGCTGACTGAGAAATGTACCCTCATAGATTCTACAAAAAGAGTGTTTCCAACCTGCTGAGTCAAAACAAAAATTAAAATCTGTGAGATGAAATCACATATTGCAGAACATTTTTACAGAGAGCTTGTTCTAGATTTTATCATGGCATGTTCAGTTTTTCACTATAGGCCTCAATAAGCTCTGAAATGCCCCTTCATAGATTCTACAAAAACAGTGTTTCAAACCTGCTAAATGAAAAGAATAATTTAACTCTGTGACATGAATCCACACTTTACAAAACATTTTCACACACAGCTTTTTTCTAGTTTTTATCATGGGATATCTGTTTTTTTTAGTATAGGCCACTATGAGCTCTGAAATTTACTACTGTAGATGCTACAAAAACAGTGTTTCCAACCTTCTGAATCAAAACAGAGGTTTAACTTTGTGAGATGAATCCACAAATCTTTTTTTTTTTTTTTCTTTTTTTTTTCTTTTATTGTAATTATTATTATTATTATTATTATTATACTTTAGGTTTTATGGTACATGTGCCCAATGTGCAGGTAAGTTACATATGTATACATGTGCCATGCTGGTGCACTGCACCCACCAACTCGTCATCTAGCATTAGGTATATCTCCCAATGTTATCCCTCCCGCCTCCCCCCAACCCACAACAGTCCCTGAAGTGTGATGTTCCCCTTCCTGTGTCCATGTGTTCTCATTGTTCAATTCCCACCTATGAGTGAGAATATGCGGTGTTTGGTTTTTTGTTCTTGCGATAGTTTACTGAGAATGATGATTTCCAATTTCATCCATGTCCCTACAAAGGACATGAACTCATCATTTCTTATGGCTGCATAGTATTCCATGGTGTAGATGTGCCACATTTTCTTAATCCAGTCTATCATTGTTGGACATTTGGGTTGGTTCCAAGTCTTTGCTATTGTGAATAATGCGGCAATAAACATACGCATGCATGTGTCTTTATAGCAGCATGATTTATAGTCCTTTGGGTATATACCCAGTAATGGGATGGCTGGGTCGAATGGAATTTCTAGTTCTAGATCCCTGAGGAATCGCCACACTGACTTCCACAAGGGTTGAACTAGTTTACAGTCCCACCAACAGTGTAAAAGTGTTCCTATTTCTCCACATCCTCTCCAGCACCTGTTGTTTCCTGACTTTTTAATGATCGCCATTCTAACAGGTGTGAGATGGTATCTCATTGTGGTTTTGATTTGCATTTCTCTGATGGCCAGTGATGGTGAGCATTTTTTCATGTGTCTTTTGGCTGCATAAATGTCTTCTTTTGAGAAGTGTCTGTTCATGTCCTTCGCCCACTTTTTGATGGGGTTGTTTGTTTTTTTCTTGTAAATTTGTTGGAGTTCATTGTAGATTCTGGATATTAGCCCTTTGTCAGATGAGTAGGTTGCAAAAATTTTCTCCCATTTTGTAGGTTGCCTGTTCACTCTGATGGTAGTTTCCTTTGCTGTGCAGAAGCTCTTTAGTTTAATTAGATCCCATTTGTCAATTTTGGCTTTTGTTGCCATTGCTTTTGGTGTTTTAGACATGAAGTCCTTGCCCATGCCTATGTCCTGAATGGTATTGCCTAGGTTTTCTTCTAGGGTTTTTATGGTTTTAGGTCTAACATTTAAGTCTTTAATCCATCTTGAATTGATTTTTGTATAAGGTGTAAGGAAGGGATCCAGTTTCAGCTTTCTACATATGGCTAGCCAGTTTTCCCAGCACCATTTATTAAATAGGGAATCCTTTCCCCATTTCTTGTTTTTCTCAGGTTTGTCAAAGATCAGATGGTTGTAGATATGTGGCATTATTTCTGACGGCTCTGTTCTGTTCCATTGATCTATATCTCTGTTTTGGTACCAGTACCATGCTGTTTTGGTTACTGTAGCCTTGTAGTATAGTTTGAAGTCAGGTAGCGTGATGCTTCCAGCTTTGTTCTTTTGGCTTAGGATTGACTTGGCGATGCGGGCTCTTTTTTGGTTCCATATGAACTTTAAAGTAGTTTTTTCCAATTCTGTGAAGAAAGTCATTGGTAGCTTGATGGGGATGGCATTGAATCTGTAAATTACCTTGGGAAGGATGGCCATTTTCATGATATTGATTCTTCCTACCCATGAGCATGGAATGTTCTTCCATTTGTTTGTATCCTCTTTTATTTCCTTGAGCAGTGGTTTGTAGTTCTCCTTGAAGAGGTCTTTCACATCCCTTGTAAGTTGGATTCCTAGGTATTTTATTCTCTTTGAAGCAATTGTGAATGGGAGTTCACTCATGATTTGGCTCTCTGTTTGTCTGTTATTGATGTATAAGAATGCTTGTGATTTTTGCACATTGATTTTGTATCCTGAGACTTTGCTGAAGTTGCTTATCAGCTTAAGGAGATTTTGGGCTGAGACAATGGGGTTTTCTAGATATACTATCATGTC
Source organism: Pongo pygmaeus (assembly GCF_028885625.2). Taxonomy (NCBI): domain Eukaryota; kingdom Metazoa; phylum Chordata; class Mammalia; order Primates; family Hominidae; genus Pongo; species Pongo pygmaeus. The sequence goes on along the minus strand of NC_072392.2, from coordinate 29,672,852 downwards.
ATCTGCAAACAGGGACAATTTGACTTCCTCTTTTCCTAATTGAATACCCTTGATTTCCTTCTCCTGCCTAATTGCCCTGGCCAGAACTTCCAACACTATGTTGAATAGAAGTGGCGAGAGAGGGCATCCCTGTCTTGTGCCAGTTTTCAAAGGGAATGCTTTCAGTTTTTGCCCATTCAGTATGATATTGGCTGTGGGTTTGTCATAAATAGCTCTTATTATTTTGAGATACGTCCCATCAATTCCTAATTTATTGAGAGTTTTTAGCATGAAGGGTTGTTGAATTTTGTCAAAGGCCTTTTCTGCATCTATTGAGATAATCATGTGGTTTTTGTCTTTGGTTCTGTTTATATGCTGGATTACATTTATTGATTTGCGTATATTGAACCAGCCTTGCATCCCAGGGATGAAGCCCACTTGATCATGGTGGATAAGCTTTTTGATGTGCTGCTGGATTCTGTTTGCCAGTATTTTATTGAGGATTTTTGCATCAATGTTCATCAAGGATATTGGTCTAAAATTCTCTTTTTTGGTTGTGTCTCTGCCAGGCTTTGGTATCAGGATGATGCTGGCCTCATAAAATGAGTTCGGGAGGATTCCCTCTTTTTCTATTGATTGGAATAGTTTCAGAAGGAATGGTACCAGCTCCTCCTTGTACCTCTGGTAGAATTCGGCTGTGAACCCATCTGGTCCTGGACTTTTTTTGGTTGGTAAGCTATTGATTATTGCCATAATTTCAGCTCCTGTTATTGGTCTATTCAGAGATTGAACTTCTTCTTGGTTTAGTCTTGGGAGGGTGTATGTGTTGAGGAATTTATCCATTTCTTCTAGATTTTCTAGTTTATTTGCATAGAGGTGTTTGTAATATTCTCTGATGGTAGTTTGTATTTCTGTGGGATCGGTGGTGATATCCCTTTATCATTTTTTATTGCATCTATTTGATTCTTCTCTCTTTTTTTCTTTATTAATCTTGCTAGCGGTCTATCAATTTTGTTGATCCTTTCAAAAAACCAGCTCCTGGATTCATTTATTTTTTGAAGGGTTTTTTGTGTCTCTATTTCCTTCAGTTCTGCTCTGATTTTAGTTATTTCTTGCCTTCTGCTAGCTTTTGAATGTGTTTGCTCTTGCTTTTCTAGTTCTTTTAATTGTGATGTTAGGGTGTCAATTTTGGATCTTTCCTGCTTTCTCTTGTGGGCATTTAGTGCTATAAATTTCCCTCTACACACTGCTTTGAATGCATCCCAGAGATTCTGGTATGTTGTGTCTTGGTTCTCGTTGGTTTCAAAGAACATCTTTATTTCTGCCTTCATTTCGTTATGTACCCAGTAGTCATTCAGGAGCAGGTTGTTCAGTTTCCACATAGTTGAGCGGTTTTGAGTGAGATTCTTAATCCTGAGTTCTAGCTTGATTGCACTGTGATCTGAGAGACAGTTTGTTACAATTTCTGTTCTTTTACATTTATTGAGGAGAGCTTTACTTCCAAGGATATGGTCAATTTTGGAATAGGTGTGGTGTGGTGCTGAAAAAAATGTATATTCTGTTGATTTGGGGTGGAGAGTTCTGTAGATGTCTATTAGGTCTGCTTGGTGCAGAGCTGAGTTCAATTCCTGGGTATCCTTGTTGACTTTCTGTCTTGTTGATCTGTCTAATGTTGACAGTGGGGTGTTAAAGTCTCCCATTATTAATGTGTGGGAGTCTAAGTCTCTTTGTAGGTCACTCAGGACTTGCTTTATGAATCTGGGTGCTCCTGTATTGGGTGCATATATATTTAGGATAGTTAGCTCTTCTTGTTGAATTAATCCCTTTACCATTATGTAATGGCCTTCTTTGTCTCTTTTGATCTTTGTTGGTTTAAAGTCTGTTTTATCAGAGACTAGGATTGCAACCCCTGCCTTTTTTTGTTTTCCATTTGCTTGGTAGATCTTCCTCCATCCTTTTATTTTGAACCTATGTGTGTCTCTGCACGTGAGATGGGTTTCCTGAATACAGCACACTGATGGGTCTTGAGTCTTTATCCAGTTTGCCAGTCTGTGTCTTTTAATTGGACCATTTAGTCCATTTACATTTAAAGTTAATATTGTTATGTGTGAATTTGATCCTGTCATTATGATGTTAGCTCGATGTTTTGCTCATTAGTTGATGCAGTCTCTTCCTAGTCTCAATGGTCTTTACATTTCGGTATGATTTTGCAGTGGCTGGTACCGGTTGTGCCTTTCCATGTTTAGCGCTTCCTTCAAGAGCTCTTTTAGGGCAGGCCTGGTGGTGACAAAATCTCTCAGCATTTGCTTGTCTGTAAAGTATTTTATTTCTCCTTCACTTATGAAGCTTAGTTTGGCAGGATATGAAATTCTGGGTTGAAAATTCTTTTCTTTAAGAATGTTGAATATTGGCCCCCACTCTCTTCTGGCTTGTAGGGTTTCTGCCGAGAGATCTGGCCGAATAGGAACAGCTCCCATCTACAGCTCCCAGCGCGAGCGACGCAGAAGACGGGTGATTTCTGCATTTCCATCTGAGGTACCGTGTTCATCTCACTAGGGAGTGCCAGACAGTGGGCGCAGGTCAGTGGGTGAGCGCACCGTGCGCCAGCCGAAGCAGGGGCGAGGCATTGCCTCACTCGGGAAGCGCAAGGGGTCAGGGAGTTCCCCTTCCAGAGGTGACAGACGGCACCTGGAAAATCGGGCCACTCCCACCCGAATACTGTGCTTTTCCGACGGGCTTAGGAAACGGTGCCCCAGGAGAGTATAGCCCGCACCTGGCTCAGAGGGTCCTACGCCCACGGAGTCTCGCTGATTGCTAGCACAGCAGTCTGAGATCAAGCAGCAAGTCGGCAGCGAGGCTGGGGGAGGGGCGCCCGCCATTGCCCAGGCTCACTTAGGTAAACAAAGCAGCCTGGAAGCTTGAACTGGGTGGAGCCCACCACAGCTCAAGGAGGCCTGCCTGCCTCTGTAGGCTCCACCTCTGGGGGCAGGGCACAGACAAACAAAAAGACAGCAGTAACCTCTGCAGACTTAAATGTCCCTGTCTGACAGCTGTGAGGAGAGCAGTGGTTCTCCCAGCACGCAGCTGGAGATCTGAGAACGGGCTGACTGCCTCCTCAAGTGGGTCCCTGACCCCTGACCCCCGAGCAGCCTAACTGGGAGGCACCCCCCAGCAGGGGCAGACTGACACCTCACAGGGCCGGCCAGGTACTCCAACAGACCTGCAGCTGAGGGTTCTGTCTGTTAGAAGGAAAACTAACAGAAAGGACATCCACACCAAAAACCCATCTGTACATCACCATCCTCAAAGACCAAAAGTAGATAAAACCACAAAGATGGGGAAAAAACAGAGCAGAAAAACTGGAAACTCTAAAAACCAGAGTACCTCTCCTCCTCCAAAGGAACGCAGTTCCTCACCAGCAACGGAACAAAGCTGGACGGAGAATGACTTTGACGAGCTGAGAGAAGAAGGCTTCAGACGATCAAATTACTCCGAGCTACGGGAGGATATTCAATCCAAAGGCAAAGAAGTGAAAACTTTGAAAAAAATTTAGAAGAATGTATAACTAGAATAACCAATACAGAGAAGTGCTTAAAGGAGCTGATGGAGCTGAAAACCAAGGCTCGAGAACTACGTGAAGAATGCAGAAGCCTCAGGAGCTGATGCGATCAAATGGAAGAAAGGGTATCAGCCCTGGAAGATGAAATGAATGAAATGAAGCGAGAAGGGAAGTTTAGAGAAAAAAGAATAAAAAGAAACGAGCAAAGCCTCCAAGAAATGTGGGACTATGTGAAAAGACCAAATCTACGTCTGATTGGTGTACCTGAAAGTGATGGGGAGAATGGAAACAAGTTGGAAAACACTCTGCAGGATATTATCCAGGAGAACTTCCCCAATCTAGCAAGGCAGGCCAACATTCAGATTCAGGAAATACAGAGAACGCCACAAAGATACTCTTCGAGAAGAGCAACTCCAAGACACATAATTGTCAGATTCACCAAAGTTGAAATGAAGGAAAAAATGTTAAGGGCAGCCAGAGAGAAAGGACGGGTTACCATCAAAGGGAAGCCCATCAGACTAACAGCAGATCTCTCGGCTGAATCCACAAATCTTAAAGCATTTTCACAGATAATGTTTTTTTCAGTTTTTATTGGGGATATTTGGTTTTACATGATAGGCCTCAAAGGACTCAGAAATTTCTTCTTTTAGATTCTACTAACAGAGTGTTGCCAACCTGCTGTATATAAACATAGGTTTAGCTCTGAGATAAAGCCACATATCACAAACATTTTCACAGTTAGCTTGTTTCTAGCTTTTATCAAAAGATATTTGGTTTTTCACTATAGGTCCTAATGGGCTCCAAAATGTCTCCTCATAGATTATACAGCAGTTTACAACCTGCTGAATCAAAAACAAAAAAGGGTTTACCTCTGTGGAATAAATCCAAACATTTCAAAGATAATTCACAGGCAGCTTGTTTCTAGACTTTATCATGGCGTATTGGTTTTTCACTATAGGCCTCAACAGGCTCAGAAATGTTTTTTGGTTGATTTTACAAAAAAAGTGTTTCCAACCTTTTGAATCAAAACAAAGTTTAAACTCTGTGAGATGAATTCACACATCTCAGTGTGTTTTCACAGATAGCTTGTTTGTAGTTTTTGTCAAGGGATATTCATTTATTTATTGTCGCACTCACTGGGCTCTGAAATATCCCCTCATAGATTCTACAAGAAAAGCGTTTACAAACTGCTGAATCAGAAGAAAAGTTTAACTCTGTGAGATGAAATCACACATCATAAAGCATTTTCAGAGATAGCTTCTTTATAATTTTTATCAAGATATATTCAGTTTTTCAGAATTGGCCTCAAGGGGCTCCAAAATGTCCTCTCATAGAGTCTACAAAATTAGTGTTTCCAGACTATGGAATCAGAACAAGGGTTTAACTCAGTAAGAAAAATCCACACATTGCAAAGCATTTTCACAGATAGCTTGATTCTAGTTTTTATCAGGGAATATTTGGTTATTTACCATAGGACTCAATGGGCTTTGAAATGTCTCTTCTTAGATTCTACAAAAAAAGTATTTCCAACCTTCCGAATTAAAAGTAAGGTTTAACTCTATGAGATGAATTTGCACATCACAAAGCATTTTCACAGATAGCTTGTTTCTAGTTTTTATCATGGGATATCCAGTTTTTACTATAGGCCTCAATGGGCTTCAAAATGATCCTTCATAGATTCTACTAAAAGAGTGTTTCCAACCTGTTTAATAGAAACAAAGGTTTAATTATGTGAGATGATTCCATACATCATGAAGCATTTTACCACACAGCTTGTTTCTAGTTTTTATTGCTATTTTATTATAGGCATCCATGGGCTCCGAAATGTACCTTGGTGGATTCTACAAAAAAAGCATTTACCACCTGCTGAATCAAAACAAGGCTTTAACTCTGTGAGATGAATCCACACATGGCAAAGTGTTTTTACAGATAGTTTTTTTTTTCAGTTTTTATTGGGAAATATTTGATTTTTCTTTACAGGCCTCAAAGGGCTCAGAAATGTCTTTTTTCTGAATCTACTAAAAGAGTGTTTCCAACCTCTGTATATAAACATAGGTTTAACTCTGTGAGATAAATCCACACATTGCAAAGCTAATTCACAGATAGCTTATTTCTAATTTTTATCACCAGATATTGGTTTTTCAATATAAGCCTTGAGATCAACTCACATCTTGCAAAGCATTTTCACAGATAGCTTTTTTTAGTTTTTATCAAGGGATATTCACTTTTTTATTGTAGGACTCAATAGGCTCTGAAATGCCCTTTCATAGATTATACAAAAAAAAAGTGTTTCCAACCTGCTGAATCAAGAAAAGTTAAACTCTGTGAGATGAAATCACACATCACAAAGCATTTTCAGAAATAGCTTTATTATAGTTTATACCACAAAATATTTGGTTTTTCAGGGTTAGCCTCAACAAAATTTTAACTGTGAGATGAATCCACACATCACAGAGCATTTTTCACAAATAGCTTATTTCTGGTTTTTATCGTGGGATAACTGGTTTTTCAATATAAGCATCAATGGGCTTCGAAATGTTCCTTCTTAGATTTTACTAACAGACTATTATCAACTTCCTGAATACAAACAATTGTTAAATCGGTAAGATGAATCCACACATTACAAAGAATTTTCACAGATACACTTTTTTTAGTTTTTCTCATGGAATACTGCATTTTTCACTATAGGCCTCAATGGATTCTAAATTGCCCTCTCTTACAATTTACAAAAACAGTGTTTCCAACCTACTGTATATAAGGAAAGGTTTACCTGTCTGAGTAGAATCTACACATGTGAAGCATTTTCATAGATAACATGTTTTCAGTTTTCATTGCAAAATATTCTATGTTTCACTATAGGTCTCAATGGGTTCCAAAATGTCCCTTCGTAGATTCTACAAATAAAGTGTTTCCAACTTGCTGAAACAAAACTAAGCTTTAACACTAAGAGATGAATCCACACATTGCAAAGCATCTTCACAGATAGCTTATTTCTAGTTTTTATCATGGAATATTTGATTTTACACTACAAGACTCAAAGTCCTCAGAAATTTATTCTTTTAGATTCAAGTAAAAGAGTTTTTCATACCTGCAGTATGAAAACAAAGGTTTACTTCTGTGGGATAAACTCACACATCACCAAGGATATTCACAGATAGCTTGTTTCTAGTTTTTACCACAGGATGTTTAGTTTTTTGCTAAGGCTCAATGGGCTTTGAAACATCCCTCTGTAGATTGTACAAATTTGACCTGCTGAATCAAAACAAAGTTTAACTTTTTGAGATGAATCCACACATCGCAAAGCATTTTCACAGAGGCTTGTTTCTAGTTTTTATTGCAGGATATTGGTTTTTCTCTACAGGACAATATTGTCTTTGAATTGTCCCCTCATAGATTCTACAAACACTGAGATTCCAAGCTAATGAAGCAAAAGAAAATTTAACTTTGTAAGATGAATCTACATTTGCAAAGCATTTTTAAAAGATAGCTTGTTTTTAGCTTTTATTGCTGGATATTCAGTTTATCACTGTAGGCCTCAATTTGCTCTGAAATGTTTTATTGAATATTCTACACAAAGAATGTTTCCAACCCCTGAATCAAAAGAAAGATTTAACTCTGTGAGATTAAATCACACATTGCAAAGCATTTTCAGAGACAGCTTCACATAGATTTATCATGAGATATTTGGTTTTTCACTGTAAGCCTCAATCAGCTTTAAAATGTCTCTTCATAGATTGCAAAAAAAAAGAGTTTCCAACCTTCTGAATAAAAAAAAAGTTTTAATGTTGTGAGGTGAATCCACCTACTGCAAAGCATTTTCACAAATATCATTTTTTCTCGTTTTTATCATGGAATATTCAGTTTTTAAGTGTAAGCCTCAGTGGGCTCAGAAATGCCCCTCAAACATTCTACAAAAAGAATTTTTCTAATCTGCTGAATCAAAGCAACAGTTCAACTCTTTGAGTTGAATCCACACATCACAAAGCAATTTCACAGATAGCTTGTTTCAAGTTTTTATCACGAGATATTCGTTTTTTTTACCATAGGCCTCACTAGCTCAGAATTGTTCCCTCTTAGATTCTACTAAAACAGTGTTTCCAAAATGCCATATAAAAATAAAGTTTTAACTCTGTATGATGAATCTACACATTGCAAACCATTTTCAGACATAGATTATTTCTAGTTTTTATCATGAGATATTCTGTTTTTGACTATAGGCCTCAAAGGTCTCCGAAATGTCCCTTTGTAGATTCTACAAAATGAGGGTTTTCAACGTGCTGAATACAAACAGAGGTTTAACTCTGAGGTAAATCCACACATCACAAAACATTTTCACTGATAGTTTTTTTCTAGTTTTTATTGTGTGATATTTGATTATTCACTATAGGCCCAATGGGTTCCAAAATTTCCCTTTGTAGATTCTACAAAAAAGTATTTCCAACCTGCTGAATCAAAACAAGGTTTTAACTGTATGAGATAGATCTACACATCATAAAGCATTTTCACAGATTGTTTGTTCTAGTTTTTATAGGGGGATATTTTGTTTTTTACTATAGGCCACAGAGAGCTCGGAAATGTCGTCTTTTAGATTCTGCAAAAAGAATGTTTTCCACCTGCTGTATATAAATATAGGCTTAACTCTGGGAGAAACATCTGCACATCACAAACATTTTCACAGATGGCTTGTTTCTAGTTTTTATCACGGGATATTTGGTTTCCCACTAGAGGCCTCAATAGGCCCCTAAGTGTTCCTTTGTAGATTCTAAAAAAAGTTTCCAATTTGCTGTATAAAAACAAAGGTTTAACTCTGTGAGATGTGTGCACACATCATAAAGCATTTTCACAGAAGGATTCTTTTTAGTTTTTCCATGGGATACTCTGTTTTTCATTTGAGGCCACATTGAGATCTGAAAAATCCCTATATAGATTCTACAAAAAGAGTGTTTCCAGCCTGCAGAATCAAACCAAAGGTTTAATTCTGAGAGATCATTCCAAACTTCGCAAGACACTTTTACAGATAGGTTGTTTCTAGGTTTAATTGTGGGATATTTGGTTTTTTAATATAGGCCTCAAAGGGCTCTGAAATGTCCCTTCATAGATTCTATGAAAACAGTGTTTCCAACTGGCTGAATCAAAACAAATATATAACTCTGAGATAGAAATCCACACATCACAAAGCATTTTCACTGACAGCTTGTTTCAAGTTTTTATTGCAGAATAATCAGTTTTTGACTATAGGCCTCAATGGGCTTTAAAATGTACCTTCATGATTTCTACAAGAAGAGTGCTTCAAACCTGCTTACTCAAAGCAAAGGTTTAATTCTGTGAGATGAGTCCACACATCACAAAGCGTTTTCACGTATAGTATGTTTCTAGTATTTATCACTGGATATTTGGCTTGGTTTTTCACTGCAGACCTCAATAGGCTCTCAAATATCCCCTCATAGATTCTACAAAAACAAGTGCTTTCAACATGATTAATCAAAACAAAGTTTTAACTTTGTGACATGAAAAGACACATCATAAAGGATTTTCATAGATAGCTTGGTTCTGGTTTTTATGGTGGGTATTCAGTTTTCCACTACAGGCCACACTGGGCTCCAAAATGTCCATTCAGGCCTACAAAAAGAGAGATTTTTGCCTGCTGAATCAAAACAAGGGTTTAGCTCTGTGAGGTGAATCCACAGATCTCAAAGAATTTTCACAAATACCTTGTTTCTAGTTTTTATCACAGGATGTTGGTTTTTTTCATATGCTTCTTCATGGGATCTGAAATGTCCCTTCATAGATTCTACAAAAAATATTTCCAACTGGCTGAATCAAAACAAAGGCTTAACTCTGTGAGTTGAATCCACACATCACAAAGCATTCTCATATATAGCTTGTTTCTAGTTTTTATCTTGAGATATAAAGTTTTTAACTGTAGGGCTCAATGTTCTCTGAATGTGCCTTCTTAGGTTCTACAAAAAAACTGTTTCCAACCTGCTGAATCAAGATAAAGGTTTAACTCTGTGATGTGAATTGACACATTGCAAAGCATTTTCACAGATAGCTTTTTTCTAGTTTTTGTCACCAGATATTCAGTTTTTCACTATTGGCCTTTGTGGATTCCCAAATTTCCTTTCGTAGATTCTACAAAAAGAGTGTTTCCAATCTGCTGACAAAACAGAGCTTTAAATCTGTGAGATGCATCCACACATTGCAAAGCATTTTTACAAATAGCTTGTTTCTAGCTTTTACCATGGGATATTTGGTTTTCCAGTATGGACCTCAATAGGTTCCCAAATGTCCCCTTGTAGATTGTACAAAAGGAGTGCTTTCCATGTGCTGAATCAAAACAAAGGTTTTACTCCATGAGATGAATCCACACATTGGAAAGCATTTCCACAGATCGCTTGTTTCTCATTTTTATTGTGAAATATTTGGTTTTTCACTGTAGGCCTTAATGTGCAGCAAAATATCTTCTCGTAGGTTCTACAAACAGACAGTTCCCAACCTGCTTAATCAAAACAAAGGTTTAACTCTGTGATATGAATTAACACATTCTAAAGCATTTTCACAGATAGCTTGTTTCTAGTTTTTATTTCCACATTTTTTTCACTATTGGCTTCAATGTGCATTAAAATGTTTCTTCATAGATTCTACAAAAAGAGTTTTCCAAACTGCTGGATTAAAATGAAGGTTTAACTTTGTGAGATGAATCCACACATCACAAAACATTTTCACAGATAGCTTGTTTCTAGTCTTTATCATGGGATATTTGGTCTTTCACTGTAGGCCTAAATGGGCTTCAAAATGGCCTTTAGTAGATTCTACAAAGAGAGTATTTCCAATCTGCTGAATGAAAAAGAATATTTAACTCTGTGAGATTAATCCACACAATGCAAACATTTTCAGAAGTAGCTTGTCTTTAATTTTTATTGCAGGATATTTGTGTTTCAATGTACTTGTTTATGGGCTCCAAAATGTCCCATTGTATATTCTACAAAAAGAGTGTTTCCAATCTGCTGAATAAAAACAAAGATTTAACTCTGAGAGATGATTCCACACATCACAGGACCTTTTTACAGATAGCCTGTTTCTAGTTTTCATTGCGGGATATTTAGCTTTTCACTATAGGCCTCACTGAACTTTGTAATGTCCTTTTGTATAATCTATAGAAATAGCATTTCCAGCCTTCTGAATCAAAACAAACATTTAACTCGTGAGATGGATCCACACATCTCAAAGCATTTTCATAGATAGCTTGTTTCTACTATTTATCAAAGGATATTCGATTTTTCTATTTACTTCTCCATGGGCTCCGAAATGTCCCTTCATAGATTCTACAAAAAAGAGCATTTCCTAAATGCTAAATCAAAACAAGGGTTTACCTCTGTGAGTTGAATCCACACATTTCAAAGCATTATCACAGATAGCTTGTTTCTCATTTTTAATGCAGATATTCAATTTTTACTATAGGCCTCAATGTGCACCAAAATGTCTTGTCGTAGATTCTGCAAACAGACTGTTTACAACCTGCTTAATCAAAACAAAGTTTTAATTCTGTAATATGAATCCACACATCACAAAGTATTTTGACGGATAGCTTGTTTCCAGTTTTTATCTCCACATATTTTGTTTTTCACTGCAAGCTTCAATGGGCTTTGAAATGTTTCTTTGTAGATTCTACAAAAAGAGATTTTTTTTAACCTACTGAATTAAAACAAAGGTTTAACTCTGTGAGATGAATCCACACATCACAAAGCATTTTCACAGATAGCTTGTTTCTAGTTTTTATTGCAGGATATTTGTTCTTTCACTGTAGGCCCAAATGGGCTCCAAAATGGCCTTTAGTTGATTCTACAAATAGAGTGTTTCCAACCTGCTGAATCAAAATAAATATTTAACTCTGTGAGATGAATCCACACAATGCAAAGCATTTTCAGAGGTAGCTTGTTTTTAGTTTTTATTGCAGGATATTATATTCAGTGTTTCAATATGCTCATTTATGGGTTCTGAAATGTCTCTTCATATATTCCACAAAAAGTGTTTCCAACCTGCTGAATAAAAGCAACTGTTTAACTCTGAGAGATGATTCCACACATCACAATATCTTTTGATCGATAGCCTGTTTCTAGTTTCAGCATGGGATATTCAGCTTTTCACCATAGGCCTAAATAAGCTTTGTAATGTCTTTTCATATAATCTACAAATAGAGTGTTTCCAGTCTGCTGAATCAAAATAAAAATTTAACTCTTTGAGATGGATTCACAAATCCCAAAGCATTTTCACAGATAGCTTGTTCCTACTTTTTATCAAAGAATATTCACTTTTTCCATTTATTTCTCTATGGGCTCTGAAATGTCCCTTTATAGATTCTACAGAAAGAGTGTTTCCTATCGGCTAAATCAAAATAAAGTTTTACCTCTATGAGTTGAATCCACACATCACAAAGGATTTTCACAGATAAGTTGTTTCTCGTTTTTGATATGGGATATTCAGCTTTTACTATAGGCCTCAATGTGTACCAAAATGTCCTGTAGATTCTACAAACAGACTGTTTACAACTTGCTTAATCAAAACAAAGTTTTAATTCTGTGATATGAATCCATACATTGCAAAGCATTTTAACAGCTTGTTTCTAGTTTTTATCTCCACATATTTTGTTTTTCAATGCAGGCTTCAATAGGCTTTTAAATATTTATTCATAGATTATACAAAAACAGTTTTTTTTAACCTGCTGACTGAAAAAAAGGTTTAACTCTGTGAGATGAATCCACACAATGCAAAGCATTTTCACAGATAGCTTGTTTCTAGTTTTCATGGCAGGGTATTCGGTCTTTCACTGTAGGCCTCAATGGGCTCTGATATGGCCCTTAGCAGATTCTACAAAAAGGGTGTTTCCAACCTGCTGAATCAAAATAAGTGTTTAACTCTGTAAGGTGAATCCACACAACAAAAAGCATTTTTACACATAGCTTTTTTGTAGTTTTTATTGCAAGATATTCAGTGTTTCAATATATTCATCCATGGGCTCCAAGATGTTTCTTGGTATATTCTACAAAAAGAATGTTTCCAACCTGCTGAATAAAAACAAAGATTTAACTATAAGAGATTATTCCACACATCCAAGATCTTTTGACAGATAGCTTGTTTCTAGTCTTCATCGTGGGATAGTCAAGATTTCACTATAGGTCTCAATTAGCTTTGGAATGTCCTTTCATAGAATCTACAAAAAGAGTGTTTCCAGCCTGCTGAATCAAAACAAGGGTTTAACTCTGTGAGATGGATCCACACATCCCAAACCATTTTCACAAATAGCTTCTTTCTCCTTTTCATCAAAGGATATTTACTTTTTCCATATACTTCTCCATGGGCTCCGAAATATCACTTCATAGATTCTACAAAAAGAGTTTCCAACCTGCTGAATCAAAACAAAGGTTTAACTCTGTAAAATGAATGCACACATTTCAAAGCGTTTTCACAGATAGCTTTTCTCTATTTTACATTGCGGGATATTTGATTTTTTGCTATACTCGTCCACGGGCTCCGAAATGTCCTTTTGTAGATACTACAAAAACAGTCTTTTTATTCTGCTCAATCAAAACAAATGTTTAAGTCTGAGAGATGAATCCCTGCATGGCAAAGCATTTTTACAGATAGCTTGTTTCTAGTTTCTATTGTGGGATATTTAGTTTTTCACTGTAGGCTTCAATGGGTTCTGAAATGTCCCTCTGTAGACAAAGGGACAAAAAGAGTGATTCCGTCCTGCTGAATCAAAACAAAGGTTTATCTTTTTGAGATGAATTCACACATCTCAAAGCGTTTTCATAGTTTCTAGTTTTTATCGTGGGATATTCAGTGTTTTACTCTTGGCCTTAATGGACTCTAACATGTCCCTTCATAGATTCTATAAAAAGAGTGTTTCCAACCTGGTAAATCAAAACAAATGTTTAACTCTGTGAGAAGTATTGACACATCACAAAGCAATTTCAAAGATAGCTTGTTTCTAGTTTTTATTGCAGGATATTTGGTTTTTCACTATAGACCAAAATTGGCTCCAAAATGTACCCTTGCAGATTCTACAAGAAGAGTGTTTCCAACCTGCTGAATCAAGACAAAGGATTAACTCTGTGAGATAAATATACACATGGCAAAGAATTTTTACTGATAGGTTGTTTCTAGTTTCTTTAGTGGGATATTCGATTTTTCACTGTAGGCCTCAATGGCCTCTGAAATGTCCCACAGAGATGGTACAAAAAGACTGTTTCCAATGTGCTGGATAAATACAAAGGTTTAACTCTATCAGATGAATCCAAACATCACAAAGCATTTTCACAGGTAGGTTTTTTCTAGTTTTTATTGTGGGATATTTGGTTTTTCACTATTGGCCCTAATGGGCTCCAAAATGTTCTTTCTTAGATTCTACAAAGAGACTGTTTCCAACCTGCTTAATTAAAACAAAGATTTAACTCTGTGAGATGAATCCACACATTGTAAAGCATTTTCAGAGATAGAATTTTTATTATTTTTATTGCAAAATATTCAGTTTTTTATTATAGGCATCAATGGGTATGAAATGTCCTTTGTATATTCTATTTAAAAAAGTATTTTTTAACCTGTCGAATAAATACAAAGGTTTAACTCTGTGAGATGAATCCACATATTGCAAAGCATTTTCAAAGATAGATTGTTTCTACTTTTTATTGCAGGATAATCAGTGTTTCACTATGGGCCTCAATGGGCTTCAAAATATCCCTTCATAGATTTTACAAAAAGATATTTTCCAATCTGCTGAATCAAGACAAAGGATTCAATCTATGAGATGAATCCACACATTGCAAAAAATTTTTACTTAGAGCCTGTTTCTAGTTTTTATCATGGGATAATGGGTTGTTCATCAATGTGCTGAATCACAAAAAGGTGTAACTCTGTGAGATGGAATCACACATCGCAAATAATTTTCAGACATAGTTATTTGTTATTGTTACAGTGGGACATTCAGCTTTTCTCTGTAGGCTTCAACAGGCTTCTAAAACTCTTTTTGTAGATTGTAGAAAAAGAGTGTATCCAAAGAGCTGAATCAAAACAAAGGTGTAATTCTGTGAGATAAATCCACACATTGCAAGGTATTTTCACAGATACCTTGTTTTTAGTTTTTATTGTGTGATGTTCGGTTTGTCAATGGGCTCTGAAATGTTTCTTTGTTGAATCTACAAAAGGAAAGTTTTCAATCTGCTGAATCAGAAAAAAGGTTTAACTCTGCGAGATGAATCCACACAATGTAAAACATTTTCACAGATGGCTTGTTTCTAGTTTTTACCACGGGATATTTGGTTTTTCACTACAGGTCTCAATGACCTCCCAAATGTCCCTTCTTAGATTCTCCAAAAAAATTGTTTCCAACCTGCTGAATAATAACAAAGGTTTAACTCTGTGAGATGAATCCACACATGGCAAAGCATATTCAGAGATAGATTTTTTATTGTTTCTATCACAAAATATTTGGTTTATTACTATAGGCATCAATGGGTGTGAAATGTCCCTTTGTATATTCTATAAAACAAGTGTTCACAATCTGCTGAATAAAAGAGAGGTTTAGCTCTGTGAGATGAAATCACACATTGCAAAGCATTTTCAGACATAGTTTCTTTTTAGTTTTTGTTGATGAATGTTTGTTTTTTCACTATACTTCTCAATGGGTCTATGTACCTTCGTAGACTGTACAAAAAGAGTGTATCCAACTTGCAGAATCACAGCAAAGGTTTAACTCTGTCAGATAAATCCAAATATCACAAAGTTTTCTCACAGATCACTTGCTTCTAGTTTTTATCACGAGATATTCTGTTTTTCACTATAGGCCTCAATGGGTTCCGAAACGTGTTTTCCTAGATTCTACAAAAAAAAGTGTTAACAATCTGCTGAATCAGAAGAAAGGTTTAACACTGTGAGATGAATCCACAGATCACAAAGCATTTTCACAAAAAGCTTCCTTTTAGTTTTTTATTGCAAATATTCAGTTTTTCACTATAGGCCTCAATGGGCTTCCAAATAACTTTTCTGAAATTCTACGAAAAACGAGTTTCCAACCTGCTGAGTGAAAACAAAAGTTTCACTCTGTGAGATGAATCTACACATTGCAAAGCATTTTTACAAATAGGGTTTCTAGTTTTTATCGTGGGATAATCAATTTTTCACTATAGGCCTTAATGAGCTACGAAAAGGCTCTTCATAGTTTCCACAATTAAAGTGTTTGCAACCTGTTGAAACAAAACAAAGGTTTAACTCTGTGAGATAGATCCACACGTTGCAAAACATTTTCACTGATAGCTTGTTTCTAATTTCTATCACAGGATATACAGTTTTTCACTATACGCCTCAATGGGCTTTAAAATGTCCCTTCGCAGATTCTACAGAAAGAGTTTTTCCAACCTACTAAAAAAAAAAAAAAAAGTTTAACTCTGTGAGATGAATTCACACACAGCAAAGTGTTTTCACTGATTGCTTGTTTCTACTTTATATCGTGAAATATTTGGTTTTTTAGTATAGACTTCAATGGGCTCTGAAACTTTCCTTTGCAGATTCTACAAAATGAGTGTTTTTAACTTATTCAATCAAAAGAAAGTTTTACCTTTGTAAGATGAATCCAAACGTCACAAAGCATATTCACAGATAGCAAGCTTTTAGTTTTTATCGCAGAATATTTTGTTTTTCACTATATGCCTCAATGGGTTCCACAAAGTTTATTCGTAGATTCTACAAAAGGAGTGTTTCCAACCTGCTGAATCAAAACAAAGGTTTAACTCTTTGAGATGAGCCCACAAATCCTAAAGCATTTTCACAGATAGCTTGTTTCTAGTTTTTACCATGGGATATTCGTTATTTCACTATAGGACTGCATGGGCTCTGAAATGTCCCCTCGTAGATCCTACAAAAAGAGTGTTTCCAAACTACTGAATTAAAACAAATCTTTAAGTGTGTGACATAGTTTCACACGTCAGAAAGCATTTTCACAGATAGCTTGTTTGTAGTTTTTATCACGGGATTTTCGGTTTTTCACTATAGGCCTCAATGTGCTTTGAAATGTCTCTTCTTAGGTTCTGCAAAAAACGTGCTTCCAACCTGCTGAATCAAGACAAAGATTAACTCTGTGAGATAAATGCACACATTCTAAAGCCTTTTGACAGATAGCTTGCATGAAGTTTTTATCAGGGGATATTCTGTTTTTCTCAATGGGTATCAAAGGGCCGCCAAATGTCCCTTCACAGATTCTACAAAAAAAGTCTTTAAAACTGCTGAATCAAAACAAAGATTTAGCTTCATAAGATGAATCAAGACGTCACAAATCATTTCACTGAAGTCTTGTTTCTAGTTTTTATCACAAGATAATCAGTTTTTTACTATAGGCCTCAATTTTCTCAAAAATGTCCCTTCATAGATTCTAGAAAGAAAGTGTTTCTGACCTGCTGAATCTCAGGAAAGGTTTAACTCTGAGATGAGATCAGACATCAGAAAGCATTTTCATACATAGCTTCTTTGTAGTTTTTATCCCAGGATATTCAGTTTTTCACTATATGCCTCAAAAAATTTTGAAATGTTCCCTCATAGATAGTACAAAATTATGAGGGGACATTTCAAATGAGGGGACATTTCAAAAGATTGTACAAATCTATGAGGGGACATTCCAAATGAGGGGACATTTCAAAAGAGCGTATCCAACCTTCCGAATCAAAACAAAGGTTTAACTCTATATAATAAATCCACACATCACAAAGCATTGTCACCATATCCTCCAAAAAGGAAACTCTTGTTCTCCTACTCCTATTGGAGGGCTGCATGATTCCTATAGGATGGAAAGCAGGCAGCCGTGGCTGGCTTTTGCCTGGTAATCTAGGCTCTGTTTCATTTCACCTGCACTTCCTTTCTCAGAGCGGAGAGGCTGTTTCATTGGGCTGTTGCTGGGTGGGACTGCCTCTCGCCACAGTTCTATTGGCTGCTGGGGATTTCAGGGATCAAAGGGACTTCGAGTAGGCAGGCTGTGCTCCAGGTTGTGTATTATGATCTCGTTGTGGTGCCTGAGGTTGTTTGCACTTTGCAGGAGACTTTTGGGTCCTCTGACAGGAATCCTTGAATGTTGCTTGGACTCCAGCACAAGTCAGCTGGTTCTCTCATGCGAACCTTGATTTTCCTTTGTTTTAATGGGGGATCAACAGTGCACCTCAACAGCACTGCTGGACACCCTTTTCCTGCTTGCAATCGCCACAGACGGCCTCTGAGACAATGTCTCAACCTCCTCTGCACCTGTGAGAGGCCAGTTCAAGGTGTGAGAACACTGCTACACCTTGGACTTGCCTTTGCCATAGTTCCTGCCTTTCCCAGAGAGCCCCTGCGAGGCCCAGGATGAAGGGAGGCAATGAGATCAAAGGCCCGGCCATCTTTCGCTGACACCCGCCTCTGGGGTCTCAGGTATGAGTTCATCACCCAAAGACCCCTCAACAGCTCACCAGACTATATTCCAATCCCCATGGGACCCGATTCCTGAACGCAGCCTCTTTCAGGAAGGGAGTCAGAAAAGCAGTTTCCAGAGACCAACTCACACTCTCGAAATGCCTCCTTCTCCCGTGGGACCCGACCACGGAGACGGCCCGAGGGGGCCCTAAGGTCGAGACTTGTAGGGTCCTGCACTGGGTTATCATAGGCAGCCTTTTTCCTGATACCAGGCCAGCTCTGCCTGTACCATTTTCCTCCGCTTAAGCAGGCTGACAGCTCTGACGTCTGGGCGCCCGAGACTGCCTCGCTAATGAGCATGCGCTAGTCTCAGGGCACCAGACCTGAGCTGTAAATTCTGGCTAGCGTCACAATGAATGCCACCGTCACCTAGCGACAAATCCCTGCAGCTTGGCGGAGACAGAGACCTTTGTGGAGGGTGCCTAGGGGGTGGACTCTCGCCTATCTTCTCTATGGGATCCACGGGATAGTCCCATGATCCTAGGAGAGGGTAGACGTGAGCCAGCCTGAAGAAACGTCAAGCAGAGCCCCAGGAATAAACCGCGAAATCCCTAAGGATCCAAAAGGATCTGCAGGATGTCTCAGGCCTGTCTAGTCGTTGTAGGGGTGAGTCTTTTTGAAACTTGCCCCACTGTGATTTTTAGATACAGCCCACCTGTGTTCCTCAGGGTTGCTCTGTCTTAGGTGGGGCTTCCTTCAGAAACATGCAGCCTCAGAAGCTACCGGTCTGTGTGTTCTGTGGGGGTGTTATGAGTGTTGGAAGTCTGCGTGTGTGTGTGGCTGTGTGTGTGTGTGTGTGTGTGTGTGTGTGTGCCTGTAAGTGTAGTCGACTTAAAGGAATGTGGCTAATGCACTGCAGCGCTTCTTTTTTTTAAGTCTCCCAACCTTTTGTTGTCCTGTCTGTGTGGCTCTGCTTGGTCTGCGCGGCTCGGTGTTCTTTATCTTTCTGTGGATCATGAATCCGCAGTGAATTGGGAGTCTGGCTGAGACCGGCCTGGGTCAAAATCACCTCCACTGCAAAAAAAAAAAAAAAGCCGTGTTTCTAGAAAGAACAGGAACACACCACACCCAAGAAAGGACATCTCCCAGTGTTTTACTGTCTTGCTTCCAAGTCAGGGAAAGACACTAGCAGTTCTGTCCGCGGGGCCCCTTGAATTTACATCGAATTCCGTTCCCAGCCTAGCAGGTACTTCCCGTCGTGAGGGGGCACTCCTCCATCATCTTCAGATTTCATTCAGGGACAGAGAGTGTGAGCAGCAATATGGTCAGATAGGGGAGAGAACACAATCTGTTGTGGGGTGGATGAGGTCCCACACCTTTACCTGCAAAGAAAGGTGAAGACAGATGAAGGTGCTTCCAACTGCATCCCCTCAATACCTTAATTGCACAAACAGTACACCCATGGCCTGGTGTTCAGGTAGGAGTACTCCAAGGTGCAGGGAACATTTGGAGTGCAAACTGAGGCCATCCTGGCAAACTCCCGATTTGGGGGCTTTCATACCTAGAGCCAAATGGAAGTGCGATGGGTTGATTCTGGGTGGGATGTGGCCACCGCACTTGCCTCTTCTTTTGCTGACTTCCGTGTTCCTTGTCGGCCTAGGGTTTCCTGGGGCTGGCTCAACGTCTTACACACTAAATGTTTCCCACTTCACAGAGGACGATCCTCATGGGAATCCATTACATGAGTGTTTTCTTCTAAACGCTGTCACGTTTTAATGACTGGCAGCTGTTATACTTTTACAACCATAAATTCCCATTACATTTGCCAACAAGGAAATTCTCGTTCTCCCACTTCTATTGAAGGGCTGCATGATTACTATAGGATGAGTAGCAGGCAGCCATGGCTGGCTTTTGCCTGATAATCTAGGCTCTGTTTCATTTCATCGGCACGTCCTTTCTCATTGTGGAGAGGTTCTTTCATTGGGCTGTTGCTAGATGGGACTGCCTCTCGCCATAAATCTTTTGGCTGCCAGGGATTTCAGGCAGCTAAAGGGACTTCAGGTAGGCAGGCTGCCCTCCAGGTTGTGGGTCGTGGTCTCCTTTTGGGGCTGAGGTTGTTTGCACTTTGCAGGAGCGTTTTGGGTTTTCTGACAGGAATCTTTGAACATTGCTTGGACTCCAGCACAAGTCAGCTCGCTCTCTCAGGCGAGCCTTGATTTTTGTTGGCTTTCATGGAGGGTCAACAGTGCCCGTCAACAGCACTGCTGGGCACCCTTTTCAGGCTTTCAATCACCACAGACAACTTCTGAGACAATGTCTCAACCTCATCTGCAGCCATGAGAGGCCAGTTCGAGGTGTGAGAACACTGCTCCACCTTGGACTTGCATTTGTCATGGTTTCTGCCTTTCCTAGAGATCCTCTGCGAGGCCCGGGATGAAGTAACGCAGTGAGGCCAAGGGCCCGGCCATCTTTTGCTGACACCTGCCTCTGGGGTCTCAGTTTAGATTCCATCACCCAAAGACCCCTCAACAACTCACCAGACTATATTCCAATCCCCATGGGACCTGATTCCTGCAAACAGCCTCTTTCAGGAAGGGTGTCAGAAGAGCAGTTTCTAGCGACCAACTCACACTCTTGAAACGCCTCCTCGTCCAGCGGGACCCGACAACGGAGACGACCCGATGGGTCCCTAAGGTCAAGACTTTTAGGGTCCCGCAGTGGGTTATGTCAAGCAGCCTTTTTCCCGATACCAGGCCGGCTCTGCCTGTACCATTTTCTTCTGCTTGGGCAGGCTGACAGCTCTGACAGTCCGGTGCGCCGGCCTGCCTCGCTAATGCGCATGCGCTAGTTTCAGGGCACCAGGCCTGAGCTGTGAGCTCTGGCTAGCATCACGATGAATGCCACTGTTGCCTAATGACAAATCCCTGCGGCTTACCTGGGAAGGAGACCACCGTGGAGGTGCGAAGGCGGTGGACTCTCGCCTGTCTTCTCCGTGGGATCCACAGGATAGTCCGACGATCCTAGGAGAGGGCAGATGTGAACGAGCCTGAAGAAACGTAAGGCAGAGCCCCAGGACTAAACCACGAAATCTCTAAGGATCCTAAAGGATCTGCAGGATGCCTCCGGCCTGCCTAGTCGTTGTAAGGGTGAGTCTTTTTGAAACTTGCCCCACTTTGATTTCTAGGTATAGCCCCCTGTTTTCCACGGGGTTGCTGTCTCCCACGTGGGGCTTCCTTCAGAACCACCCAGCCTCAGAAGCTGCCGGGCTGTGTGTTTCTGAGGGAGTGTTGCAAGTGTTGGATGTCTGCGTGTGTGTGTGACTTTGTGTATGTGTGTGCGTGTGTGTGTGCCTGTGTGTGTGCGCGCCTGTAAGTGGAGTCGGCTTAAATGAATGTGGCTAACGCACTACAGATTTTTTTCCCCCACCTTTTGGTAGCCTATCTGTGTGGCTTTGTGTGGGCTGTGGGACCCCATGTCCTTTGTGTTTCCGTGGTTCCTGAATCCGCGATGAATTGGGAGGCTGGCTGAGACCCGCCGGGGTTTAAGTCACCTCCCCCTGCAAAGGAGCCAACCTTCTAGAAAGAAAAGGACCACACTACACCCAAGAACAGACAACTCCCAGTGCTTCATTATCCTGTGGCCAACCCAGAGCCAGACCCTAGCAGTCCTGTTCACAGAGCTCCTTGAATTTACCTCGGATTGGGTTTCCAGCCAAGCAGGTGCTTCCCATCGTGAGGGGGACACTCCTCCCTTGTATCGGGATTACATTTAGGGATGGAGAGTGTGAGCAGCAATAAGGTCAGGTAGGGGAGAGGATACAATCTGGTGAGGTGTGGATGGGGTCCTGCACCTTCACCTGCAAAAAAGATGCAGACAGATGACACAGAAGGTGCTTCCATGTCCATCCTCGCATTCCCTTCATTACAAAGGCAGTCCACACATAGCCCGGTGCCCAGTTGGGAGCACTCCAACGTGCAGGGAACAGCTGGAGTGCAAACTTGGGTCATTCTGGTCAGCTCCTGATTTGGGCTTTCATTCCACTTGAGATTGGGATGGATGGATGCCGGGTGGAATGTGGCCTCTGCACTGGCCTCCTATTTTCCTGGCTTTCACTTCCTTTCTCAGGGTCTTGGCTTGTTCTTTCGCCCAAAGGGAGTGGGGTGGACAGATTACCTCTGAACCTTGGGTGCCTTTGATTTCTTTCTTTGTAGTTGATGTCATTACAATGAACATTGATGCCTGCCATGTGCCAGGCCTGAGTCCTGGATGCCCAGAGGAAGGAGGCACCGTTCCCCTGAGCCTGCTAATAGGTCTTCCATCCACCCTTCTCATTATAATGCAGAGTTCAGGTTTTGAGACTAGGAAAACGTGAATTTGACTCCACTGGGTCACCTGCCAGCTGCTGACAGCCACTTAATTCCTCCAGGCCCAACATCCCTATATGTAAGCACAATACACAATTAGGGTTGCTGTGAGCCTTATGCAAGGGGAGACTTGGACGTGCTCGGCAGCAGCAGGTGGTCTACCCAGACTCTCTGGGTAGGCCTTGGTCTGCTTCCCTCCAGGTCTGTGCCACCTTCACTCAGGCTCCTGCAGAGGCAGCCCGTCACCTTGTGACCAGGCTGGAAAACAGCAACTGGCAGGAGGGCATAGGGACTAAGCGGGTCCCTGTCTGGAGCCCCTGCCAGTCGGCCAGGCAGCATCTCTGAGATGGGTGGCTGGATGCCAGTGCTCTTGTCCTGGCACCCCTCTGTTTCCTGCACTGGCTCGTGGTGGCAGACTTCCAGGCCTCTCCACATTGTCTGTCCTGGTGATGGTGGGAGTGTCTGCCCCTCTGAAATGTGTCCCTGGAGGTTGGGAAATGGCCATGACCTTTGAACCTCACTTCTGGCCCAGTATCTGGCTCAGACAGAGTGCACAGGGTGTGTGTTGAGGAGGGTGGAGGAGTGGCAGCCCTTTACCTATGAGCCAGTGCTCTGCAGGTCTGCCCAAGGGCCAACATCCCAGGGCCCAGGCCCTAAGATGAACGCCGCATCCCAGGTCCCAGCATCTTCTGAGAACACATCATCCCAGTACCAGGGTCCCTGTTGGATAGTGCCTCTGCCCATCTTTCCTCTGTCTCCCAGCAGGTTCATGGTTGCAGTGGCCTGTGCGGGAGGGGTGCAGGTGATGGGGCCAGGGACTTTCGCAGGAAGGAACTAGGACATTGGCCAAAGAGGCTGCTCCCTGAGCCCAATTGTGTCCCTAATTTACTGTGTGACCTCCACAAGTCATTCAGTATCTCTGGTCCTGTTTCCCCCACCCCCACCCCCACTATGTGATGGGTACAATAATACCACAGTCCCTGTGACTGTGTTTTATTCAGGAGTCAGCTGTGGGCCTCCCTGACACTCTATCCCCAACAAAGTCCAGTGTCGGGAGTTAGTTGGACCTCCACCCCTGATCTTATATTTTCCAGCAGCATTTTGGGAAGGAATATCCTGAAAGGTGAGCCTGCCTGTTATCTCCTCAGAGGGTTCAGGAAAAGCCGGCCCTCTCTATCCCCTTTCCCCACCATGATCCTCCAGGTCCGTTCACCTAATCATTAGGCATGAACTAATTGAACACCTGCCAAGACCCAGGTGAGCTTTTACATCTAGAGAGAACTAAGACACAGCCATGGTCCTGGGGGTCTCACCCTCTTAGATGGGAGGCCAGCAGGAGAGGATATGTGGGTCGGGTTCAAGAGTGGAGTAGGGAGTTGCAAGTGGCTAGTGCCCACCTGGGCATGGTCTCATGGGCCCTTGCCAGGAATGTGCATGCCATCCTGTTTCCATTGTAAGGCTTTTAGCAGAGAAGGGAGTGGGATTGAGAAAAAAAAATTGCCATGGCCAGGGCTGCAAGAATGGCTAAGATCCTTGGTGGTACCATGGGCACGTGGCAATGACCGGAGGTTTTGAGAAGTAGAGTAGGCAGGGTCTGGTGGTCAAGGGGCATCTAAGGGAAATCAGACCAAGTTCTAGCTTCCCAGTTTGCAGTCATGGGCAGACAGTGGTGCTATTTACTGAGGGGAGATGACTTAAGGAAGAGTAGAATGGAGGAAACACCGGGCCTGCCTGAAGGTAGATGCCAGACAAAGGGAGGAAAAGAGAAGCCTGAGAGGAAGCAGCAGGCACAGATCAAGGAGGAGAAGCACAAGAGTGCCGGCCCAAAGGGCAAGAAGTGTCCAGAAGAAGGGGGCTACAGAAAGGTCAAGTTAGATGAAGGCCATAGTACACCTATCCAATGTGGCCACCAGAAGGCCAGCTGGTCAAGGGTGTTGCTGAAGGCAGAGGACAGTGGGTCAGGAGTGAAGGTGAGGATGCAGATCGAGAGTGTAGACAACAGGCAGAAGGGGAGAGAGATGGTGTGGATAGACGGGGTGTAGGGTCATAGATGGAAATATCCCCAAGTTTAGGTGGATGGGCAGGAGATCATTGCTGAGAAGGGATCTCGTAAGAAAGGAGAGGTGGAGCAGAACAGAGGGGGCAACGATGTGAGGGTGGCAGTGACACAGGGTCATTGGGGAGTGTGTGGGGACACCTGTCTGTTGGGCATCGGCTCATGGCTTAGGGCAGGCTACTGGGCAAGCCCACAGACCCCTAGAAGAGAGGAGCTCCTGCCATGTATGGCACAGTCTTGTCATTCACCATGCACTCTAATTTCACATATTGAGTACTTGGTATGTACTGGTCACTGTGTTGGACACAGGGGACATAAAATATGATAAGACACAGTCCCAAAGGGGCGAAGAGTACTGTGGCCTCTTACTCAAAGGCTTGAACCCAGGGTTAAGCTTCTAACAAGTTGGAAGGCAGACATAGGCACCTCCATTTGCCTTGAGTACAAACAGATGTTCAGAGAGGTTTAGTGACTGGCCGAAGGTCACGCTGCCAGGAAATGGCTGTGTCCAGGACAGTTCCAGGTCTCCTGCCCATAAAACCCACCCAGGCCACCGGGTTCAGTTTCAGCCAGGTGGCCTTCAGGGTTGACCACGCTGTTCAACTCGGCAAGAAGAATGCAAGCCAAAGGCAAGCACGTGCTCATTCTTCTGAGCATCCTCTGTGTGCCCAGCCCTGTTGTGGGCATGGGAAGCAGGGCTGGAGACAGGAATTCCAAATCATGACCTTGCCATCTGCAGCTGAGGGTGTAGTTGGAGAATTTGATGTCCCAGGAGAGGGATGTCTCCTGTTCCCTGGCTGCCTAGGAGAGGGCAGAAAGCAAGCCCTCTTGAAGGAGAGAGAGGGTGGCAAGGGGAAGGTAAGAAGGGACAACTCTTCCCCTCCCTCAAAGGAGGCCACTCAGGAATCCCAGGGAAGCCAGGTAAAAGCCTGTGGAATAAAGGGGCCTCTGAGCCTCCTCCCCACTGCTGTGGTCCTGACTCGGGGATTTCAGGGTGCAGTCATCATTCCCACCTCAATAGGGGAAAGCCCAGGATGGTGGAGCCTGGCTGCTGCAACTTCTTGTACAAGCAGCTCTGGAGGCCCCACATCTGAGCTGGTAGCCCGGACTGGAAGGAGCTGGGAGCCCTTGTTCCTCCTCCTCTTGTGGGAACTGTGAGTGAGCCCTCACCCATGAAGGACCAGGAGAGGGCCGCAGCAGTTTCCTCACTCTCTCCCCTCCCTCCTGAACTTCCACCTGGACCTCCCCTTCCCCCATCCTATAACCCATCCGGTGACCCCTCCTCTCTGGATCCAGGCCCTGCACCCACTTCCTAGGTCAAACTTCAAGGGCAGCCCAAAGTCGCTGTGATTGAGAGAAAGAAACTGGCTTCAGGACAGACCCATCTGTTCTACTCTGGGGCCAGCTGGGGGCCTTCGGAAAGGGAAGCTGGTATCAGCAGGAAGCTGAAGCCAGGTTGAGGGGACTCCAGTGAGTCCCCTTGCCTGTACTTCTTCCTACAGCAACTCCCCCTCCCCCAAGCTGGAGAAGCCTCCCTGGGGTGGTTCAGCTGGATTACGCCTGGCCCAACCTTTCCCTCCCCAGACTCACCTGCTGACCCAGGCTGACCCAGAAGCCCCGCTGCCTGTCTAGTGTCTGACCTCTGAGAGAGCAGGTTCTTGGGTCTCCCTCCATCTTCGCTTCACATTCCTGTCCACCAAGAGCTCTCTCCATCCACCCCTCCCTTCCTTTCAGGTGCCATGGTCCTCTGGGGATCTCCCTGAAGGCTACACCTGTTATTCACCTCTTAGTCCCTGGCTCCCTGCAGCCTGCAGGGGCCTGAGATGGACCAGGACAAGCTCATCTGCCCTGTCGCATCTTTCCCCAGCCACAGCAGTTGCCCTCATTCTAGATGGATTTTCTCTGCCCTTCCTAGAGCTGACTGTGTCCAGTAGAGGGAGGGTGGGCATTAGTCTGGAATGCCAGCCTAGATGGA
Organism: Pongo pygmaeus; assembly: GCF_028885625.2. NCBI lineage: Eukaryota > Metazoa > Chordata > Mammalia > Primates > Hominidae > Pongo > Pongo pygmaeus. The sequence continues at coordinate 29,646,489 of NC_072392.2, read as the reverse complement.
TGGTCAGTGCCAGGCTCTGGGGCATAGGAAAGACCTTGGTCATGACCAGGGGTAGCTGATCACCAGGAATGCAGTTGGGGCTCCATGCCTGAATGCCAGGGAGACTCAGAGCTGGATCTGGGCCACGGAGTGAGGGGACAGTGGCTGTTGGTTTATATTGAGGGGAAGATGGGGCTGACAGGACTAAGGCCCTGGGGCCGAAGGGCATAGGAGCTCTTGCTAAAATTTAGGAGGCTCTGTTTGAAGGAATCTAGTGTTGATAGAATTTCCAGAGCTGCTGCCTGGGCCAGGTAAAACCCACGGGACCCTTCTCTCCAGCTTAGGCTCCTGATGGGTACCCACCCTGTTTCATCACCTTCTCCTAGCTAGAGGTCCCCTATGAGGCATGAAGGTGGTGGGGCAGAGGCCCCTGTCAGGGCCTTCATGTCTGCCTGGGGGCTGGACCACCTGGCTGGAGAAAGGAAGCCGAGGTAGCAGAAGGGCCTGCCTGAAGATCCTCTGAGCCTTCCTCCTCCTTTTCTACTCCTTGGCCCAGGTGGTTGTATAAATTACTATTCACCCCTATAAAAATTGTTTAACTCCATCACAAATATTTGGATAATGGGGGAAATCTCAATCTAATTACTGTTAGCATTTTGGTTTCTTTTCATTTATTCTCCTTCCTATGTGTGTGTCTTGGGGATTTCCCATAGGGGCATCACAGAGTACTGATGATTGTGCATTCTGCTTTTTCACTTACCGTATTCACCTAGTCAGCCAGTGTCAGCTGCTGTACCAGGCACTAGGAACCAATAAAAAAGTGTCATTCCTACACTCAGGTAGCTTATTGTCCCAGACAGAATGGCCATCAAATCCAGTTAGGATGTGATATGCAGATATGATATCATATGGTTATGATATGATATGGTACATCTTCAAGGAGCTGTGTCAGGGACATGATGGAGAAGCCATTCTCCCAGGATCTTATCAGCAAGAGGGAAATCCAGGAGTGCTTCCCAGAGGAGGAAGGTGTTGACAGAGGTGAATTCTATAGGTTTGTACAGTTCCTTCTCATGAAACCATCTGGACCTGGTACTTTTTTCAGTGGGAGATGTTTTTCTCGTCAGTGGTAATTAAGTTTCTACTCATTATCTAGTTCATTAGGGGCACTTTACATTTTACTAGGAAAGCATTCATTTTCTCCAAATGTGTAAACTCTCCACTTTTAAAATTTATTATGAATTTCTTTGTGGCCAAACAAATGATTTTTCTCAGATTTTCATAGATATAGAAAAAATGTGTATTTTCTATTTAAGGGATATAAGGTCCCATATATACCAAATCAAGTTTTTGGTTATTCAAACTTTCACTTCTTTTGTATCCTTTGAGGGAGGAGGCTTTTACTCTAGTTCTAACAGAGATTTAGCCTTCCACTCAAATTTTCTCTATAAATCTCTTCTTTTACTAGTTTTTGCTTTTTATATTTACTATGATGCTGTGGGGAGCATGCAGATTTTGAGTGTTCTCTATAATTTTCTCTATAAATCTCATCTTTTACTAGATTTTGCTTTTTGTATTTACCATGATGCTGTTGGGAGCATGCAGATTTCGAGTGTTCTCTCATTACAAATTGTGCCTGTCATTACACGGTGTCCCTCTTTATCCCATTTCAGTGCTTAACCTTAAATTCCACCCCTCTATTATTATTATGGCCACTCTTTATTTTACTTTAGCTTTTGCACTTTCCTGGTATCTCTTGGCATTCTTTTATTTTCCACCATTATCATTGTTTAAGTGTTTTTCTTGTATATATACATCACTGGGGTTTTTTGTTGGTGATGGTGTTGATTGAGACAAGGTCTTGTTCTGTTGCCCTGGCTGGAGTGCAGTGGCACCATCACAGCTTACTTCAGCATTGGCCTTCTAGTTTGAGGTGATCCCCCCACCTCAGCCTCTACAGTAGCTGGGACTACAGGCATGCATCATTACATCCAGCTAATTTTTTGTATTTTTTTTTTCTTTCGGAGAGATGGGGATCTCACCATATTGCCCAGTTATCACTGTATTTTTAAACCCAAGCTGACCTTTGTCTTTCAGTGGGAATTCATCTGTTCACATTTCATTAAACAATTGATCTACTGTAGTTGATTTTATTTCTTTTGGCTTATTTTACATTTATTGGTTTACCTTGTGGGTTTTTTCCTCTGGTTATTGATCACTCTAGTTATTAATTTCCTTTTTCTTCCCTTGTTACTCTTTCCATTTCATTATTGGCATCTACCCCTTCTCTGGAGTTCCTAATCAAACACGTATTCTTTAGCATGTGATTCCATGGGGATTTTTTTTTCTCAGCACTGTCATCTGGAGCTCCAACCTGTTGGTCTATAGACTCAGGTCTTTCTTTCTGCTTCAGTAAATCTATGTGTTGTTTGATTTGATTGTCATTTTTGTTGTTGTTGTTGTTGTTTATTTTCTCTCTTCCCCTTTCTCCTTTCTTCTCTCTCCCTTTTTACTTTTTCTTTCCCTTCTCTTCTCTCTCTTCTCTTCGTTCTCTTCTCTTCTTCTCTCTTCTCTCCCTCCCCTCTCCTCCCCTTTTCTCCCTTCTCTCATCTTCTTTTCTTTTCTTTCACAGGATCTCAGTCTGTCACCCACTCTGGGGTGCAGTAGTGCAATCATAGTTCATTGCAGCCTCAACCTCCCAGACTCAAGCATTTCTCCCAACTCAGCCTCAGTAGCTGGGACTACAAGTGCATGAAACAACACTTGGCTAATTTTTGTATTTTTTGTAGAGACAGGGTCTCACTATGTTACTCAGGTTGGTCTCAAACTCCTGGGGTCAAGCGATCCACCCACCTCAGCCTCCCAAAATGTTGGGATTACAGGCATGGGTCACCATGCCCAGCTCATTTAATCTTAGTTTGTGTGTTAATCATTTAACCTTCATCATTCCTCAAATCTCTCTTTAAAAATACCTTATAAACATGTAAATCACTAAAACTCTTATGTCTCTTCAACTTTTTTATATAAAGTGACAACTCCAAATACATTTTTCCATTTAATGTTATTTAATAAAAACCATTCTATTTTTTTATGCTAGTATCTCCATTTGGCCATAAAACAATATATCTAGAAACAAAGTGTGAGCTTCAAAGAAACAATGATCTACTGTTTCTATCAACTTTTTACTATCCATAATCCCTTTGCTTCCCATCTACCTCAAACAAATTGAAGTTAATTATCAACTTGAAATTTGTAGAGCTTATGCAACTTCAATTCATTTATCTTTCCCTTGCTTTATTCAACTCTACTGCCAAAATTACAACCTTGGTTAAATGCAACTGTCTGTGTGTCTAATCCTTGCCAGCACCCATGCAGCTGAACATGCCCAAAAGAACAATATAGCAATGATTTTCAACATTTTACATCCAGGCCAGAACTCTCCCCTGAGTTTCAGATTTATATATTTAAATGCTTACTTAACATCTCCAATTAACTATTTAATGGAAATCCCAAAATTAATATATCCATAACCGTCAAATTCTTCACCTACATCATCTCTCAGTTTACAAAAATTCCATTTTTTCCTAATGAATATTTACCGTGTTCATCATTTTGCTCAAATGTTTCCTCAAAGTGGTGCCTACCTTAATCGTATTACTAAAAGTTTTTCTAAGCACTTCATTTTTCTGCCCTGCTTTGTTTTCCTCCTTAGAACCACCTGATGCACTGTATATTTTACTAATGCACAGTTTGTTTCTCTTACCTGCTAGAATATAAATTATATAAGACCAGCAATTTTTTACATCATGTTTACTTTCCAATGCCATACCAAGATCAGTACCTGACACTGAAACAAAGGTAGATTATTCAATTTTTTAAAATGTGTTCTGTGGATTACTAGAACTGCAAAACTCACTTCAATAAGTCTACGACAACTAAAAAATACATTCATGACACCTTATCTTCTTGGGGAGTTACAGTGATTACTAGTCTTTAAAAGTAAGAAGACATAAACTTCAGTTTGAAACCAGGACTCATCATCCCATAGCTAGAGTTGGATTTCTTTGTGTGCTCAGGGACTACAGAGAGGTCAGGGGTGTTGGCCTCAGCCTCTTGGACAAGGGAAGCGGGTGCCTTATGAGCTCAGGACCCCTGTCCCTAACCTGGATGATGGCAGAGTCTGGCTCAGCCAGGTCCCTGGCCTGCACAAAGCCAGTGGCACCAGGTGAACATGCCCAGCTCAGTGATTGCCTGGAGCAGGTGTGGGGCAGCCAGAACCAGTGGGTGTGGGCTTGGGAGCCTAGCCGCAGAGGATGAGCAGGACGGGCACAGTCAGACAGCCCTTAGAAGGCCTCCACCCCTGAGCTGCAGGAAGAGATCCCCTCATCCAGCTCCTCCCCAGGGGCCCACACTGGATCAACAGGAAAATGTAGCCCCTGATGTGGTTGTGCATAACTGGACAGATGGGAGACACGCAGCTGAAGGCCATGTTGATAACCGCCTGCTGGTATCCCAGTTTGACATCCCAGTACCACATATCACTGAAACGCCAGGTCACCACATCACCAACGGTCAAGTCGATGTGAACTATTGATTGTTGACGAGTCCCAGGATCTTTTCTGCTCTTGAGCCTGACCATGAGGTAGTAGATGCCAAAGTCAGGCAAGGATTGCCGGGCCTGATAGAGGCACAACTGGGCCTGGTCGGCAAGAGCCAGGCCACATTCTGGGGGCTTCCAGGATCCGTGGGATGAGCTGCTTGGCCTTGAACTTTTGTGGAAGTGCAGGGTTAGGGGTGTGGAGTGAGTACCAAGACCACAGAGGCTGAGGCCCCTGACAATGGCGCCACTGCCCTGGGGGTGGTTGCCTAACCTGGTGCCTTTCTGCTGGAAGGCCTGCATCTCGCTGGCTGCTGTTCCCTGCATGGTGCAGCCCCTCCTGGGAAGCCAGTGGCAGCCCCTGCGGCATGCACCTGGCTGCTCCTGCCCCGAAGGTGGGAGTCGCTTGCCTCCTGTGAGTTGGATGCAGAACTTGCAGCCAGAAACGCTAACACCAGAAATGCCCTCACAGCCCTTGAGGTTGAGCTGCCGAGGGTGTGGGGTGGGTGTCCACTGGGGCGTGGCCTGGCTCTCATGGCAGAATTGCATGTCTTGCTTGAACAGCTCCCAGTGCTGGCCTCAGCCCTTCAGGGTCAGCTTCTGGGGCTGGGAGATTTGGGGACACTCCTTGACTTCTGTGACAGTGGCCAGGCTTCCAGCCCGTCTGTGGGTACCTAGCCCTCCAGCTTCTCCTCCAGGCTGCTGAGGGCTGCGTCCAGGCCATCCAGCCGGGTATCCACAGCTGGCTTGCCCATCTCCCCTCTCTGAGACAGCCTGTTTCCATAGGACTGCAGGGATGAGACACCATCAACCCCTCCTAGATGCAGGCCAACCCTCCAGCAGCAGATCTCACTGAGCAGCTCGCACAGCGGGATCCAAGCCGCAGAAATCTTGGGGCTGAAAGCACAGCCAGAGGCGCCTGGCCCTGGCGTCCCGTTAAATGAGGCACGGCAGGTACCAGAGCCCGCTGTGCAGCAGGGATTCGTCCAACGGGAGTTGGGCCCTGGCGGGCGAGGGAGGGTCGGGCGGCGTCGGTCAGCGGCTCGGCAGATGGTCGCAGGCCTTGGTTGGCCACTGTCCCAGAAGTGAGCCAGCCTCCCCGGAAGAGCGCTGGAGCGAAGCTCCCCGCTATTACCACCTTGGTCAGGTTGCACACCTCCTCGTCCGGTTCCTTCTAGTCTCAGGAGCTGGAGTGGGGCTGGAGGCAAGCGAGCCCCACCTGCGGGGCAGGAGCAGCTGAGTGCATGCTGCAGGGGTTGCCACCGGCTTCCCAGGAGGGGCTGAACAGCGCAAGGAACAGCCGTCAGCGAGGTGCAGGCCACCCTTGGCCTTTCAGGAGACAGGTGCGGGACTCGGGCAACCACCCCCAGGGCCTTGGCGCCTCCGTCAGGGGCCTCAGCTTCTGTGGCCTTGGTGCTCAGGAGCTGGAGTGGGGCCAGTTCCGGGATGCAGGGCACTGTGGAGGCTGTAGGTGGCGGCTGCGGCCCAGAAGCACTGACGAAAGCGCCTTGACAGATCAAGTCAAAATGTAACTGAGGGCCGGGCGCGGTGGCTCATGCCTGTAATCCCAGCACTTTGGGAGGCCGAGGCGGGCGGATCACGAGGTCAGGAGATCGAGACCATCCTGGCTAACACGGTGAAACCCCGTCTCCACTAAAAATACCAAAAAAATTAGCCAGGCACCATGGCGGGCGCCTGTAGTCCCAGCTACTCGGGAGGCTGAGACAGGAGGATGGCGTGAACCCGGGAGGCAGAGCTTGCAGTGAGCCGAGATTGTGCCACTGCAGTCCGGCCTGGGCGAAAGAGGAAGACTCCTTCTCAAAAAAAAAAAAAAGTGTTATTGAGAAGGCCAGTTCATTCTCTAGGATGCCAGTGGCAAACAAACATGAGGACGACCAGGGAGACGAGGATTTTGAGTGCTTACTTTATAAAGTGTCTATAATATCTGCAGCAGAAGAAGTTAATGGCAAGTTGATCAGAAGATAAGCCTGGAAATCTTAAATGTCGTATACTCATTTTTAATTATATTGTATGTTACATACTCTTTGGGGCAAGAATGATGGAGATTATGTGAAGTGGAATAAGGGCTTTCCCTCTCTGTTTGCTTCAGACCACTTCTTTGTTACCATTATCACAATTGGTACAGTTAGCTGGGTGTTGTGCTAAACACATTAAAGACATGTTATTGAATATCCATTTTAACCATATGGGATAGGTTTTATTAACAGGGTGTGAATATGGTTCAAACAATTTACCCAGAGTGTGTAATGGATTAGCCAATACTAGTCTGTTTTCCTCCCAAGCCCTCTTGACTATTATTATATATTCTTCCCATGAGAGACCAGGAGATGCCTAAAGAAAGGAATCGAGGGAGCAGAAGACGTTTTGTGAGGAGGAGATATTTGAATCGTACTTGAGTATAAGTTGCTACACGGTTGTGTGCTATGACATCTATCCACAAATAACCCAGTTTACCCCATAAAACCTTCAACCAACTTTCATATCTCAATTTTCCTTTGAAGTATTCCTCTGAGTGTTGAAGAGAAGTATGAAAATTTGCTCCACAGTAAACTGCAGAGATAAACAGAGATGGCTATGAAAATACTACAACTATTATTAAGGAAGATGGCTATTTGCCTTTTAGTATAAATTGAGTCAATGAGATGCATAAATATTATTTCCAATATCAGTGAATATTTGCCTAAGACATAATTTATTATTATTATTTTCATTTTTAATTTGTAGATACCATTGTACATGTTGTGTACAATATGATATTTTAAAGTATATATATTGTGGAATGATTCAACCTAGCTAATGAACATATGCATTGCCTTACATACCATTTTTGTGGTGAGAATACAACAATTTTAAATATTTGTCCAATTCACATTTGGAAAATACAATTAAAATAAGTTTAAAATGCCTATAATTCACAGTGCAGTCATAAAAATTAAACCGATGAAACACACTAAAGTCAATTAAATGTATCCTTACTTATTGTTCTTGATCATATAGTAAAACGTCATCAAAATATAGTCTGTATTGTTTTAGAATTTGATTTTTTAGATCTGGTCATAATTATGCTGTATAGATAACACTGTGTGGTCTAAACGGATTTGAAGTCAGAAACTTGCACTGCCAAAACAACACTGTGTGTTATCAGCTCTGCCTCAATTTGCAAATCGCATAAGCTTTCAGAACTCCGTTTTATTCATTTGGGAAATGAGATCAATACACTACATATTTCAATTAATGCAAAGTAGAATACAAAAAGAACCACACTCTAGTTCCATTCCACGTGAGCACTTCATCTATTTCCCTCCAGAAATCACCTGTACACCATAGGAAAGTAAATTCATACCCACCTAGTTAACAGTGTGAGAATGTAAGTTTAAAGCATGTTTGACTAAGGAAACTTAATCATAATAAAATGGTTTAATTTCCCTGAGCATGAAATATTCTCCACAAGAAATGGCATGCTATGTTTAATTGGTTCTGGGAATGATTATCCGATATTACTCACTTTCATATTGGTGTCCCCTAGAGTGGAAAATAAATAAGTCAGTGATTGCACTTCTGCATGTCCATCTTCTGCCAAGACATTTTGCTGATGTGCAGTGTCTGCAGCTTCCCATTTCTTGGCTAAGTTCAAGCTTTGTTAGTTTAGTGCTTAGGAAAGCCTCATGTTCTTACAGAAATTCTTTTGCTCTCATTACTTTTTGTGATGTTATGGACAATAATTTGCCTTGGGAGCATGACAATTGATTCCAACAGTTGCCAATGTGGGGGAGGGGGGTGTCAAAAGGTGGGCTTTTTCAATGTCAATTTTAACCCAGCAGCAATTTCTGCAGTTGCAAATAATTCTATTTTCTTTCTGGTCACTTAAGTTCTGTCAAATTAAATTGGTGTTCAAAACTCATAGCACAGTTTTGCTTTTTTATTACTACATCTGCAATTTGATTAGTGTGATATATTTTCATATATGAATGAATATCACTTAAAGGTGATGAACATTTATAGGTAACTTTTTCAGCCATAGAGGTTAGTAATTTTAACGTGTAAACCATCTGAATTCATACTGCAACCATATTTTTGTAACATAAGAAAATGTAGATTAAATAAGTTTTATTAGTATTTTAAATGTAATAAAATTATTTTCGGCTGGCTGCAGTGGCTCACGCCTGTAATCCCAACACTTTGAGATGCCAAGGTGGGTGGATCACCTGAGGTCACTAATTCAAAACCAGCCTGGCCAACATGGCAAAATGCCATCTCTACTAAAAATACAAAATTAGCCATGCATGGTGGCGCATGCCTGTAATCCCAGCTACACGGGAGGCTGAGGCAGGAGAATAGCTTGAACCCAGGAGGCAGAGGTTGCAGTGAGCTGAGATCGTGCCATTGCATTCCAGCCTGTTCAACAAGAATGAAACTCCTTTATGAAAGTATTTTGTTAAAATATTAAAATATAGTTTAATGTATCTTTAACATCATATGCCCATTAAAATGTTGTGTTAAATAACTATAATATTACTGAGAATAACTTAAGTTTCAGACATTTCACTTACATCATTTAAATCAGACTTCCTAATAACCCACGTATAAACCTTGGTATGAAGTAACTGATCCTGAGAGATGTAAATTATCTTCCCAAATTCATGCATTTATTAAGTTTATCATCTGAGTTTTCTGACACTATATGTAACATTTTTTTCTCCATACCACGTTGGTTCCTTGCATTCCAAAGCTCTTGAAGAACACTGAAAGAAGTCAATGGCCTTCATCTGCATTTCAACCAACAATGCTACAATCACCCTTGTTCACAGTCCTGTCTTCATACAAAAAGAAATGTTTCCATTAGTTTCCAGCATCATCTCACATAGTTATCATTTTGGTTTAGAACACTAATCCACTCTCAGAATTTCTCAAAAATACATTAAGTTGCTAACAATAGTCAGCACATTGCACAATAGATCTCTTGAATTTTACTCCTTCTCTCTGACTATAGTTGTGTATCCTTTGACCAACATCTACCAAACTCCATTCCCAACCACGTTAGCTGCTGGCAAAAAAACATTTTACTCTCTACTTATTAACGTTTTTAGATTCCACATATGAATGAGACTATGTGATAATTGTCTTTCTGGCCTAGCTCATAATATTCTCCAGGTTCATCCACGTTTTCACAAATGACAGAATTTCCTTCTTTTCTGTGGCTGAATGTATTTCATTGTATGTATATGCCACATTTTCTCTATCCATTCCCCCGTCGATGGACACAAGTTGATTCCATATCATGACTACTGTGAATAATACTGCAATAAACATGGGAGTGCAGATATCTGTTCCATATACTGATTTTATATCCTTTGGATAGGTAGATACCCAGCAGTGGGATCACTGGATCATATAGTAGTTCAATTTTAAAATTTCTGGAGAACCATAATACTTAGCGGCCTAATACTTAATATTTAATACATAGCGGCTGTACTAATTTATTAGGTTAGTGCAAAAGTAATTGAAGTTTTTGCCATTGAATGTAATGGCAAAACTGCAATTACTTTTACACGAAGTGAATATATTCCCACCAATAGTGTACAAGGGTTCCCTGGTCTCCACACCCTGATCAACACGTTTAATTCTTGTATTTTTGATAATAACCATTATAATAGGTGTGAGATGACAGCAGAGTGGAGCTGTAGTTTGCATTTCCATAATAATTGTGATGTTGAACATTTTTTGCATATGCCTACTTGGCCATTTGTATGTCTTCTTTTGAGAAATGTCTGCTCAGATCTTTTGCTTATATTTTAATCAGTTCATTTGCCTTCTTGCTATTGAGTTGTTTGAATTTCTTATATATTTTGGATGTTAATTACCACAAAATTCATAACCATATAAGGTAATACATATGCTAATTAGCTAGATTTAGTCACCTCACAACGTAAATATACCTCAAAATATCATGTTGTACAAAATAAATACATAAAATTTTATCCTTCAATTAAGAAATTAAAATAAAATGAAATTTTCAGCATGATAGACATTCAAATATATGAATCATGTCACCCCAACCTCTCTTTATCATTTTCAGTAGTTACGGGGGAAATCTGAGTCAGGGCTGATGTTCCTAGTTCCCTACTATTATATTCTTAATACACTGCAGTTTCTCAATCATCCTTATTAAAGCAGTTACCAAAATTTAAAAATTAATTTTGAATGTACTATGATCATCTCTGAAAATTATAATTTGAAGAAGTGCTTCTATGAATGGGATAAAATATTTCATTATTTTTTTCAGCATTCCACATTTTTGACTCATTGACTCAGCTAAACCACATAAATCTTCACTTTTTTCTATTTTATATATCATAATGCCTATCTTTCAGCTGTGAAAAATTATCAACTATGTTTGTTTATTAACTTTGGGAATATGAAATTTAGATTGTGATCTTCTAGAAATAAAATTTAGAAGCTTTTTTTCTAACCAAAGCATTCAGACTTGAGCAAATGACAAATGCAGAATATTTTATGTGTTGACAAATATATACATATAATATCAATGTTTTTGTGTTTCAAGTTTTTAAGCAATATTTGCTAGCTGATAAACTTATTTTTTATTTACTAATAAGAAATAATTTGGAGTGCAGAAATCAAGATACTGTCCTTGCATGACATTAAGATTAATAGATAAATGTTATCACACATACAGGCACATACAACACCACCAGAACTTTACCTAAATGATTGTTTTCCAACTTATGCAATTGTGGCTGTTCATAAACATCTTGTTTATTGATGATCTTGATTATAAACATCTTGTTTATTATTGATCTTGTCTATAAACTATCTTTACTAATTAGGAAACATTTTTTTCTCTTTTCTTTTTTTTTTTTCAGAGAAAAGGTCTGGCTCTGCCACCCAAGCTGGAGGACAGTGGCACCAGCTCCACTCACTGTAACCTTTGCCTCCCAAGTTCAAGTGATTCTTGTCCCTCAGCCTCCCAAGTAGCTGGGACTACAGGCATGCACCAGCACACGTGGCTAATTTTTGTATTTTTAGTAGAGATAGGGTTTTGTTATATTACTCAGGCTGGTCTTGAACTCCTGGGCTCAAGTGATCAACTATTCCTGGTCTCCCAAAGTGCTGGGATTATAGGTATGAGCCACTGTGCCTGGCCTCTGTTTTCTTTATTGCTTTATTTATCTGGTTTTGAGTTGGGAGATGATATTAAACAAGAGTTATAATTTTCCAAAAATTGAAATAAAAATAATTTTAGGCTAGAGGAAAATGCAAACAATGGCAACATTAGGATCTATTAGCTTATTTGAATTTTGTAATAAATAAAGATTTGATATAACGGGAAATTTCGTATGCTCAATATGTAAGTACATTCTCAATTCTTGAAGGAAATAATAAAACAGTATCAACTTAGAAAGATATAAAAAAAATGCTAAGTTGTCACACAAAAAAAAGAAATTCAGAAAAAAGGAAATTCCAAAGCAGAAGTCCTGGTATGTTACTATTCCAGACAAATCTCATATGAGAAAGCACTCAAGATAATTGAAACGTTAATTTAATAATTAATTAATTAAAATAATACAGTCCTGGATGTCTTTCCTTTTTTGTGCTTTCTTTAATTTCTTTCCAGCTATATATAAATGTGTCTTGGTAGAAATTTAAGTGCCTGGGAATGAATAGTACTGTCCCCCAGGATAATAAGTTATTAGCAAATTAATACCTTGCTTCTGTTAGTTGTCAACATGTTGCAAGTAAACATTGTTGATAGGCACTGTGGATCTACAAAGGGTAAGATATCATCCTTTCACAAAAGGATAGCTATTAAACCTGACTGTAGGTAAAGTTAAATTGCAACTAAACATATGTAGACATATACCAAGATTTTTAAAATTACACAATATTTCTGACCAATAAAATATAAACTAGAGTCTAAACTGTTTGGCTAAGAATTTCATTGCTAGAGTACACTTACAAGTACTAAATGAATTTCCAAAAATCTAACATTTTGTTCTCAATAAAATAAAATGTGTTTAATAAATATGAAGCAAAAAATAAAATCCTAAACAAAAGCAAACACTGTTGATCAGTCAATTTAACATGGACTATTATTGCTATTATTTTTATTGACCAATAATTTATTTCCTGACTTTTCTTCCCAGATATGGACACTATTGATGGGAGCGGCTGGCCATCTGGAGTGGCAGTTGCCATCATGTCAGTAGCACTTGGGCCGCACGGGCAGTGTTGTCAGGAGCAGCAGCAGGAGCAGCAGTGGCCGTGGTAGGTCCCCGTTCCCTGTGTCCTCAAGGCATCTGACTGCACCGCCCCCTAATGGATGGGCAGGACCCACTCCCAGGTGCAGACCCTCCATGGTGGCCTCAACTTCGCTTCCCACCACATCTGGGAGCCCATCAGCGCTGGCAGCCGGGTCTTGCAGGATTGGCCCCAGGAGCATCAGGTTCATTTGTGCGGCATTAGCCAGGGCCCCCATGCCACCTGCCCCTCGCCCGTGCACTACTGCAGGGAAAACGCAGAGAGGAGTCACGGCCAGGGCTGCACACTCTATGGAGCCAGTGGGAGTTGGGGACAAGTGGGAGCCCAGCCCTTTCCAAATTGCCAGGGCAGTAACTCCCCAGGCGCAACTGCAGCTGCCCAAGGAGGGTCTGCGACCCAGGCAGTCCTGTGCTCTTGGGAGCCAGGAGAAGGCAGAAGCCCCACCCTCCCAGGTACAGCTGGAGCCTTTCAAGCCACGGCTGCAGACCCAGGCACTCTGCACTCTTGGTGCCTGGGAGGGCCCCCGTGACCCCACAGGCTCAGAAGTGCCTGCGCCCACTGTCTGGGTTCTCCTCGCTGTCAGCACCTGCTCCAATCTTTGAGCAAATTTGAGGTCGAGCACACTATATTGTGCCCAATATAAAATAGATATAAAAATACCTCTTACACTTAAATCCAGGCATTGTCATTTGAATGACTTAAGAATATGCAGCTAAGATGCTTTTGAAAATACAAGCTAGTGATTATACTGAATTTGTAAATCACGTAGGATAGTGAGTCATTTTAGAATATTAATTATTTCAGTCCATAAACCTGGATGTCTTTCCTTTTCTGTGTTTTCTTTAATTTCTTTCATTGATGTTTGTAATTTTTGTTGTAGAAATCTTTTACTTCCTCGGTTAAGTTTATTTCTACAATAGCTACATTTTTGTAGCTATTGTAAAAGAAATAGCTTCCTTAATTTTTTTCAGCTAGTTTACTAGCAACATATAGAAATGCTACTGTTTTTTGTATGTTGATTTTATATCCTGCAACTTTATTAAATTTATTAAATTCATTTATCACTCTAAGAAGTTTTTGGTAGAGTCTTTAGTTTTTTCTGTGTATGAAATCACATTGTCTGCAAACAGGGACAATTTGACTGTCTCCTTTCCAATTCAGACACCCTTTATTTCTTTCTCTAACTGAATTGCCCTGGCTAAGACTTTCAGTATGTGAAATATGAGTGGTGAAAGTGGGCCTCCTTTTCTTGCTCCAGTTTTCATTTTTCACCTTTTCCATATTCAGTATGATCTTAGCCGTGGGTTTGTCTTTATGCCCTTTTGTGTTGAAGCATATGTTTTCTATACTAAATTGTTGAGAGGCTTTTGTCACGTAAGAATGTTTAATTTTGCCAAATGCTTTCATTGTGTTTATTGATTTAATCGTATGGTTTTCAATATATATCCAAAGGAAAGAAAATCAATATATCAAAGGGTTACCTGCACCCCCATGTTTATTACAGCACTATTCACAATAGCCAAGATATGGAATCAACATAAGTGTCCATCAGCAGATGAATGGATAAAGAAAATGTGACATACATATATAATGGAATACTATTAAGTTATAATAAAGAACAAAATCCTGTCATTTGTGGCAACCTGAATGCAACTGGAGGGCATTAGCTTAGGTGAAATAAGCCTGGCATAGAAAAATAAACACCACAGGCCAGGTGCAATGGCTCATGCCTGTAATCCCAGCATTTTGGGAGGCTGAGACAGGCGGATCACAAGGTCAGGAGATCGAGACCATCCTGGCTAACACAGTGAAACCCTGTCTCTACTAAAAATACAAAAAAAAATTAGCCGGGTGAGGTGACGGGCACCTGTAGTCCCAGGTACTCAGGAGGCTCAGGCAGGAGAATGGCATGAACCTGGGAGGTGGAGCTTGCAGTGAGCCAAGATAGCGCCACTGCAGTCTGGCCTGGGCGAAAGAGCAAGACTCCATCTCAAAAAAAAAAAAGAGAAGGAAACACCACATAACTACGTGTTCTCACTTACGTATGGAAGCTTAGATAGTAGAGTATTGGTTACCATATACGAGAAAGAGAAAGGGGAGTATAAGAAAAATTTGGTTAACACATACAAAATTACAGCTGGAGAGAAGGATTAAGTTATAGTTCTCTGCAGCACTGCAGGGTGACTGTAGTTAAAAGGAATTTATTGTGTGTTTTCAAATAACTAGAAGAAAAGATTTTTAATATTCTCCTGCAAAGAAATAATAAATGATTTAGGTAATGGATATGCTAATGACTCTGACTTGATCATTACACATTGCATAAATATATCAAAATATCATTCTGTAACCCATAAACCTGTACAATTATTACATGCCAATTAAAAATAATTTTAAAGGAGAAAAAAGAAATAAAATTAAAGATACAGAATTTAACTACTTTTTCTTCTATGAAACCCAAGGGTCAGTACCAAGAAGAGTGAATTTATTAGTTTTCTAAAATAAAAAAATCAAAATGACCAAAAAAGAGCAATATCCAAGAAAAAAAACAGTTAATAAGAATACTTAGAAAACTTGGGCACTGTATCACCTGTTCCTAGATACCAATTTACAGATGACCACTTAAATAGAAGTTTATTCCAGTTAATTCATTTATAATCCCAGAGCTCAAAATTACGTTTTATCTACAATAAATGAGATAAGACATTTAAATTATATGGTACTCTGCCTAACACACGTTAATAACTCAATACATGTTAGCAATAAGCTTTTAGTATAGTAGTCATAGTACTAATTTCTCACATTGCAATTTCCTTCATTCAGAGACATGAATACAACTTTCCTCATGACTCCTTTTTCATCAAGATAGCTCTTCAAATTATTCTGTTTCTTTAATTCAGTATATTAGCTGTGTATACCAATACTACATTCTTTTTTTTTTTTTTTTTCTGAGATGGAATCTCATTCTGTCACCCAGGCTGGAGTGCAGTGGCATGATTTCAGTTCACTGCAACCTCCAACTCCCAGGTTCAAGCAATTCTCCTGCCTCAGCTCCCCAGGCAGCTAGGACTACAGGTGCACACCACCACGCCTCACTAATTTTTGTATTTTTAGTAGAGTCAGGGTTTCACCATGTTGTCCAGGCTGGTCTCAAACTCCTGATCGCAGGTGATCCACCCACCGTGGCCTCCCAAAGTGCTGGGATTACAGGCATAAGCCACCGTGCCCAGCCTGATATTGCATTCTTGGATTTTGAACACTGAATATCTTTTTGAAAGATTAAATCTCTTTACCAATTTGTGCTTTGGAAATTATTTTCCTTCAAGTGTTCTAAGAGTCTAATGAAGAATGAAGGTCATGTTTTATCACTTTTGTCCTTAAAGATTTCAGACATGCTGAGGCCGAGCTTGGTGGCCCATGCCTGTAATTCCAGCACTTTGGGAGGCCGAGGTGGGCAGATCACAAGATCAGGAGATCTAGACCATCCAAGCTAACACGGTGAAACCCCGTCTCTACCAAAAATACAAAAAAAGTAGCCAGGTGTGGTGGTGGGCGCCTGTAGTCCAGCTACATGGGAGGCTGAGGCAGGAGAATGTCTGAACCCAGGAGGAAGAACTTGCAGTGAGCTGAGATCGCGCCACTGCACTCCAGCCTGGGTGACAGAGCATGACTCCGTCTCAAAAAAAAAAAAAAAAAAAAAGATTTCAGACATGCTGAAACTGAATGAAGTATCATTTGCTACCAGATAGATTAGTTCTTTCTAGTTGTAGGAGTGGATACATCTTTAATGGTATATTTTGGGTTATTGCCTTATTTTTGATGCAGTATTCTGTAAATAATTTTTTAAACCTGGCAAAATTCGGTGAGCATAGATTTGTCAGCTTTGGTGTTATATTGTGTTTGCTTTTAAAAACTGCTTTTGAGGCCGAGCATGGTGGCTCTTGCCTGCAATCCCAGCACTTTGGGAGGCCAAGGTGGGTGGATTACCTGAGGTCAGGAGTTCGAGACTAGCCTGGCCATCATGGTGAAACCCCATTTCTACTAAAAACACAAAATTAGCCAGGCATGTTGGTGCATGCTTGTAGTCCTAGCTACTCAGGAGGCTGAGGCAAGAGAATCACCTGAATCAGGGAGGCAAAGGTTGCTGTGAGCCAAGATCACACCATTGTACTCCATCCTAGATGATAACAGTGAAACTCTGTCTCAAAAAATAAAAAAAAACTGCTTTTGAACAGAGTTGTAAATACAATTTTTTATGAAAAAAGAAATTATCAAGTGCATAAGTCCATAATACAAAAACAAATAAAATTCGAGGCACAAGTTAGTACTAAAAAAATTATGTTGAATATTCCCTAATACAACATGCTTTTTCCCTTCATGAACAATTTGTGTTTTACTGAGAAGACTCATTATTTATGGCAGAAGTTAGACTACAGATGAATATGTACTTTAAACACTCTCAGTAGCTTTCTTAATTTTACATATGCTGCTTTATGCTTCTGTTTATTTTCATTTTTCCAATGTCCATATTCTAGTAAATTTGAATATTTTAATTCAAGTTTATTGAATTTAATATTTAATATTGCTTGTATAATTTAGTATTTTTAAGACTCAAAAAGGTTTACAAAAAAAGTAAAAGGTCAACATGTTGCTAATCATTTAAAGATTATTTTAAAATCTTTGACCTTTATGTGTTAATGAATAAAATGTTAGTAGTTATTAGTACAAAATAATTCATGTCTTTTGGTCTTAGCATCCAGCATTTCATTTTTAATAAATAAATAATTATTCTCCTGCAATATATTATGTTTATCTGGGTTTTGAAAAATGATGTTTCCTAATATGAGAAAGCCATTTACATATTTAAATCTACAAAGGCAAATGAAATGGTACTAAATTATTTACATAATAACATTTAGATGGTGGCCCTTATAACATTCTTTGTATACTTCATACAGAGTTGGGGATATGCAATCCTAGAATATTTCTGGGAGCAAACCCTTCAGCTTGATGAACAAAACAAGACTTTTAAATCAAATTAAACTTTTAAATTACCTTGGTTATGGGGCCTTTTAATTCAATGGATATGAAACATAATGAATTATCCCCTTTTCATTGGGCAATAAGTTCTCATTCTTAACTTATAATACTCAAAATATCCTTTAATTTTTAATTTGTGATTAACCATATCATTATCCCTAGATATTTTAGCTTCTATCTTGAAGTCTATAATAATTTTGAAACAGGAGAAAGTATTCTTTATTACCATATGTGTTAAACATCATGGTTTTCAAATTTAACTGCAAATGTATCTTTTTCATTGCTTCCTGATGACGCCCTTCACCCTATCCATATTGTCACTACCAAGTGGTAATTACTTTTCAGGTTCCTATATTTGTTTTTTTGGAAAATCTTCTCTGTGCCTTATAAAGAATATGATTGTAGGCATTCAAAAACCAGTGAAATACACATAATTAGCCTGTGGCCTAACTCATTTGTTTAAGAAACTGCACTAATTTTACCCACATACTGATATTTTTATTGCCACACTATTTCTGGAGAAAATAAATACCGTTAACATCCTGTTGGTAAGAGAGTAAAAAAATCTTTTCTCGAAGTGCTCATTGTAGTATTAACATATAGTGTCAATTTTTTTATAAATTCCTCATACACATTTTATTCTTAGAGAAATAAAAATGCTAAAAGTGAAATGACTTTGTTTACTCTCCATATTATAAGCCACCCATCTTGGTAATTTAGGGTCTTTATAGGTAGGGTAAGTTGTGTCATACCGAGATAACAAAACAAAAAGTATTTTATCTCTTTTGGGCCTTTCCTTATTCAGTTATACTGTCAGTTTGGCTTTTTTTGTAGATCAACTTATTGACCTCAGTATTCTGAAATAATATGTTTACTATCTTTTGATCAGCATTTAAAATATTAGATTTATTGTTACTCTTCTGCCTTTATTGGGCTGGAAGAATAATTGTTTCTCTCACTCCACAAAGGCGAAGTTGCAGAGAAAAACATATAGACTTTCAATTGCAAAGCAAAGAAACTTGACTATTTTCTGCAATTTTAAAGTGTACATTGAATGAATTAAACCATCTTTTTATTTTCTTTTTTGCTCACTTGCAAATATTAACAACATCAAGTGTATTATCGTGATGTTATCTAGGTAAAAATCTCAACAAGTTTTCATAATTACCATTTTTAGATATATAAATAGGGGACCTAACTTTAATTTTAAATGTCCGAGGCCATGTCTATTATTTCAGTCTTTAAACTCAGTTCATAATGCAGACACTTAGCAAATACTCAAAAATTATGTGCTGAATAAAAAAGGTTAAATATGTAATACGTACAAAATCTACTGGAAAAAATGCACCAACAATTTTATTTGGTATAACAGTTTATTGTAGAATCTTTATTGCCTTTAAATAGTAATATACTTTTCCAGTGTCTACAATGACTTGTAATATTTGTACACATATAAAATAATATTTCCAAAAATGTAATCCAGCAAGGAAATATACTTTCTAAATTCTAGATTTATAATTTAGGGGTTAAATTATAAAATCATTAAATAAAATACAAATGACATATAGTCAAAGATCCCCTTGGAAAAAAATTAAATGGCCTCTAAAGTGATGTATTCATATATATACTTTTACAATCACCCTCGGTTTGCTGTTCCTCTGGCATTAGAACAGATTGCTGTTGTTTACTTGCTTTAACATCAAAGGTAAATGTTTTTGCTCCTTTAAGGACATATGTAAAAATAAATGCACATGGTCTACAATAGAATAATATTTAGTGATAAGCACATAGGACATAAGACCATCTGAAATAAATGCAGAACCAAATCTCTCATGCATATGCACTCAACCACATACGTTTATTGATAAAATGCTAAGTGGAAAAACCTGAATTATATGTGTGTGTGTGTATATATATATATATACACACACACACATATATACACACACATATATATACACATATATACATATACACATATATACCACATTTTCTTTATTCACTCGTTGATCGATGAGCATTTGAGCTGGTTCCTTATTTTTGCAATTGTGAATGGTGCTGCTATAAACATGCATGTGCAAGTATCTTTTTCATGTAATGATTTCTTTTCCTCTGGGTAGATAACCAGAAGTGGGATTGCTGGATCAAATGGTAGATCTACTTTTAGTTCTTTAAGGAATCTCCATACTGTTTTCCATAGTGGTTGTATTAATTTACATTCCCATCTAACAGTGTAAAAGTGTTCCCTTTTCACCACATCCACACCAACACCTATTTTAATTTTTTGATTTTTTAATTATGGTCATTCTTGTAAGATTATGGTGGTATCGTGTTGTGGTTTTGATTTGCATTTCCCTGATAATTAGTGAGGTTGAGTATTTTTTCATATATTTGTTGGCCATTAGTATATCTTCTTTTGTGAATTGTCTATTCATGTCCTTAGCCCGCTTTTTGATGCGATTGTTTTTTCCTGAACAGCTACAATTCTTTGGCTTGTTATTTTAGTGGTTGCTTTAGTGTTTATAGTGCATGTCTTCAACAGATCACAGTCTACCTTCAAGTGATAATATATCATTTTAGTATAAGAAACTTACATCAGTATACTTCTTCCCTCCTAGTCTTTAAGCTATGACTGTCATCCATTTTATTTTACATGTTGTAAATTCCATAGTACTTTATTATTTTTGTTTAAACAATTATATTTAAAAGAGGCTTAAGTAATAATAACAAATCATATATTTGTCCATGTTGTAACTATTTCCAGTGCTCTTCATTCCTTTGTGCAGATCTAGATTTCAATATGGTATCCTTCTTACTGCCTAAAAGACATCCTTTAATTTTTCTTGCAGTGCAGGTCTCCAGGTAAGAAAGTCTTAAGTCTTTACAAGTCTAAAAATGTATTTATTTCATCATAGCCATTATTCTCTTTTTGGTAGTATCTAGTTGGCTGTGACACTAATCCATTAAACTTTCCATTTCAATTATGGTATTTTTCAAATCTAGATTTCTATTTGGTAATTTTTCCCAATCTACTTGATTATTTTCATACTCATGCTCTTTAATCCCCTGGTTTCTTTACATGTAAGACACACTTCATGTGATGTTTGGTGACTCTAATATCTTCAGTCTCTGTAGGTTGTTTCCTTTGTACGTTGTTTCTGCTGGCTCTTGCCCATTATACATGTTTGTGATTTTTCATTAAAAACTTACATTCCTTGAAGCTGTCTTCCATTTTGCTTTTGCCAGGCACCTGGAAGGCATTAAAAACCTGATATCACTTTAAATTTGCAGCTTGAGACTTTTTAGATTATACAGCTTATGTGTGAAGCCACCAGTGGAAGGGCTGCCCATGGTTATATATTAATGTATCCTCACTCTCAGGAGAGATGATTTCCCTCAGGATGGACAATCTTGTCTGCTGCTCCAGGGGCTGCAGGGATTGAGTGGGCAGGAGACAGGGGAGGCAGACAGGTTGATTCATAGTTCCCTCCTACACTAAACCTATCTTTTTGGTGTCCTACTTTTTTTTTTTTTTTTGAGACGGAGTCTTGCTCTGTCACCCAGGCTGGAGTGCGGTGGCGCAATCTCGGCTCACTGCAAGCTCCGCCTCCCGGGTTCACGCCATTCTCCTGCCTCAGCCTCCCGAGTAGCTGGGACTATAGGCGCCCGCCACTACGCCCGGCTAATTTTTGTATTTTTAGTAGAGATGGGGTTTCACTGTGTTAGCCAGAATGGTCTCGATCTCCTGAACTCGTGATCTGCCCGCCTCGGCCTCCCAAAGTGCTGCGATTACAGGTTTGAGCCACCGCGCCCAGCCGTGTCCTACTTTTGATGTCTTCTCCTAACCCTCCTACCTTGGACAGGATCTAAACTTTGTCTGCTATTCTGCTGCCCCATCCTCTTCCCAGACTATGAAAAGAGAGTTTCAGTATGACACTTGACAACTAACTTAAGGGTGAAAAATGGCATCTAATTACTTCTTTGGGTTTCTACTTTCACTTTTTAATTTTAATTTTTTTGCCTTTGCGAACTCTTAATTATTTTGCAGCTCATTGATACATTTTTTAAAATGGTTCTTTATATGTATTCCAGAAGTTTTTGTTGTTTTCTGGTTCTTGTCAGCCCATGTTGCCAGAAATAAAATTCTTTCAACTTGTTCTTTAACAATTTACAGTATCCATATATTCCTTCCTGTTCCAGAGGCAATAGAGTGAGAACACACACTTAGGAGCCAAGCTGGCCTGAGATTAAGATCCACCAGCAATGTGACCTCAGTAGCCTATTTACATTCTGAGCCTCAGCTTCTCATAGGGTTGGTGTGATAATTAAATGAGGTAATATATGAATAACACTTAAAACAGAGACTGACACTGGTAAGGATGGACTTTCTTGTTGTTACTATCTGAAAAAGTTGAAAAATTATGAGCCTGAGTAACAGTTATACATCTTACCCAACCAGAGGTTGACTAACCTCTGGTCCCTGGCTACCCCGGCCCCCTCTACCATGCAGTCACCCACACCCATGCTTATACTGATGGAGGGGAGTCAACTATGAGCTATTCACTGGATGACAGGCCCAGCTACTGTCACAGATGCGCCCCAAGTCCAGGACAGAATGTTAGCAGATAGCTGCTGGTCTGAGGAATGTCATCATCACATAAGCCTGAGTGAAAACACAGCCCCTTTACTACTAAGAAATCTGAAAATAAACGAACATAAACAAACATAATTTTAAATTTTGTATTTTTTATGATGTCATTTGTCCCAACAGCCATCTGACATCAATAGCCCTGATTACTAAAAGTCTCAACGTTATAGAAATGTTCTCCTCCTTTTTGAAAACCATGTTTATTTTCCCCCCACAACACAGCGCTATCTGCAAAGCCTTGAACTGATAACATAGCTCGGGGCTAACTCTGTCTTAGCAGAGTAGCAGCTGAAAAAAGAAGACAATTCTTAACAAACAGGGAGATCAGGAATGCTCACTTCTAAAAACATTATTTATTCAGGGCAAGTGGTATTTCTGACGTGCGAATGAAACTTAAACTTCAGCTTTAATTTATAAGAATTAGGAAATGCAGATTAAATCTCTGATGCCATATTGTGAATTCAGTAAAAGTTGACTAAGCTACGACGCAAAGACAGATGTTAGCTATCCTACGCTTATTATTCTGGAAATTTAATGAAAATTAAACAAGAAGACTCACAGAGTATGAGAATTGTCCCCCCGCCTTTACAGTGTTGTTTTCAGCCTCTGTTGCCTGAAACATTGCAGAATAATTCAGATTTTTTTAACCCCACCTTTTTATTGAGCAAAACCAAACTACTAAACTTATAAATGTGAAAAAGGATGTTGGGTTTAAAAAGAAAAAGCCTCAAGACATCGAGCCTGTTAGATATTTTAAATGTGAAGACTGAGAAGGAACGCACTGTTGCTAAACAGAATTACAGGATCATGGTCAATTTATAATCTTTTCCATATGGGATTTGAATGTTCTGATATTAGATACGATGTAAGTACTTTATTTATATAGTACCTCCCGAGAAGAAAAAAAAATCAATATTGGTTTATACAGTATTTGGCGTGCTATTGACATATGCAGTGATGTATACGATGTCAGAGCTAGAAAATAGCTTAGATACGATTTGGATTCAGCGCCGGGCGGGTCCGCCCCCGCCAAGCCCCGCCCCATCCCCTCCCCCCGCCTCGCCTCATCCCGCCCCCTCCGCCCCCCGCCCCCTGCCCCCTGCCTCTCCGCCCCCCGCCCGCCCCGCCCCCTCCTCCCCGCCCCGCTCCCTCCTCCCCGCCCCGCCCCCTCTCCTCAACCCCGCCCAGCTCCGCCTCGTCCTCTCCGCCCCGCCCCGCCCCCGAGACCTGCGCTGCGCGCCTGGCCGGCGGGGCTGGCTGTTTGAGGACTGCGTGTGGAGCTCCATAACCGGTGTCTGAAGTCGTCAGTTTACTGCTTGTAACGAAGGTAGCGATCACTGGGAACCTGGAAGTAGAGACTCCTTTCTGCCTTCCCTCCGTCCCTCGGGCTGCTGCGAATCCCCCCGCCGGCCTCCAGGACTCCGTGCTGACAGAACGCCCGCACCGGTCCCGCCGCCCCAGGGCCCGCTCCGCGCCCGGCATAATGGGAGAAAAATCGCGATGGAAAGGCCCAGCCCCTCGCCATGCAGACGGGAAGCTTGGCCGCACGTGTGATCACCCTTACGCCCCTTGGAGTTTCACCCCCTCTTCGCGGGCTCCAACAGCCTGGGTCGGGGCCTCCTTGTCCTGTGTGTGCCTCTGGGCCGCAAGAACACAGTCCCGAGCCCCCGCGAGCCCGCAGGCCTCCCACCCGCCGTGCACAGGCTGCACTTCTGCGCCCCAGCACTGCGCCTGCGGGACCATCTGGATCACTTTTCCATTCTGATGACGTCCTGTACTTCGTGGCTGCAGGCTCCTCAAGCCCCAGGTCTGTGCAGAGAAGAGCAAAGCAGCAGATCCGTGCCACAGCTTTCTGGAACACCCATTTTACTACCAGATTTGGAAGGAACGAAGTTAAGTAATTTTCAAGGTAAGTAATTAAAATTTTACGATGAAAAGGCTAGAAACTCTTCTGCTGGTAATAACTGTCAGACATATCTGCCTGAAATGTCAGACTTTTTCTGAGAAAAAAACTGAAAACTTGTTTCCCATTATTTTAAATAGGAAAAATTATAGGGCACGGCAAGTCAATAGAAAAAAAACCTACCAATTTCCTAACTCACAATGAGGCAGTAGGTTTAAGTTGCACATAAGTTAGGATGTAAAATGCTTAAATGTTGCCACTTGGTCACCCACATTTGATATGGTTGTTAACATGCAGTTGCCTTGGATGCAGTAGCTATGGCTTGAGACCAGCAACATCCTTTTGCTGAACCTCCCTTTGTCACCTGAACCTCCCCTTTGTCAACACACCAAAGCTTTTTGAAGTGACTGTCATGATCCTGATGGTCTACCAGTTGTTGCTGGAAGCAACATGTGGCTTTTTCCAGCAAACTATTTAGTTTAAAATGCTGTAATTTTTGAAAGCTCAAACATTATGTCTACAACCATCAGCCAAAAAATTTGAGACAGGTTCTTGCTCTTTTGCCCAAACTGCACCACGAAAGGGGCTCCAGCGATCCACCTGCTTCAGCCTCCCCAGTAGCTGAGACCACAGGTGTGTGCCACCATGCCTGTTAATTTCTAAATTTTTTGTAGAAACTACATCTCCCCACTTTGCCCAGGCTGGTCTCGAACTTCTAGACTCAAGCAGTTTTCCTGCCTTGGCCTCCCAAAGTGCTGGAATTACAGGCATGAGTCACCAACCGCACCCAGCCTGAAAAATGATTTGTGAGATAAATAGCTGCTATACAGTTTAGATATTAAAAACTAAGATGTATT
This sequence comes from Pongo pygmaeus, assembly GCF_028885625.2. Lineage (NCBI taxonomy): Eukaryota > Metazoa > Chordata > Mammalia > Primates > Hominidae > Pongo > Pongo pygmaeus. The sequence continues at coordinate 29,621,170 of NC_072392.2, read as the reverse complement.
CTTCCAGGAAAGTAATAATTTCGGATATATTCTGTGTCACATCCTGTATGATGAAATAGATGGCAAAAAAAATCCCATTTAATTTAAAGATGGAAGCTGTAACTTCAAGTAAATTTGGAGCTGAGGAGTCCTTTCGGGCTATGACCCCAGAATTCTGGGGTTCTCTGTACCGATTTTTTGCTAGTGTCCACACACAAGCATTCCTTAATGCTGTGCGTTAAACAAATAGACCTTCTTTAACCCCAGATTTCTCTCCATTTACCATCTGTTTCTCTGCTCCATGCAACTGCCTCACCTCATGTCCTCTCTTGCACCCACTCCTCTCTAGCTTTCCTCCAGGGTACTTTGCTGAAACGACTTTTATCTCAGTCATTTAGCTGCATTTGACACAGACGATACAATTGAGGACTTCCACCATTTCTTCTGGATTTTAGGGACCTTCCCTCCTGGATTCCCTCTCACCTTTATCTTCATCCTCCTGCTCCTCCTCCACCAGATCTCTAGTGATCCTCTCAGAATGATCCCACACAGTCTCATAGCTTTAAATACCATCCATCTGTTGATAACCACTGGGCTTGGGGCCTCTTCCCTGAGGGGAGCACCAAGAGTCATCCCTGACTCCTTTCCCTTCTCCCCCAACCCCCATGCAACCACACAGCAAGTCCTGTGGCTCTTGAGTGCAACCAGCATCTTGATTCACCATCTCCATTTCCACAGCCAGTTTCAGTCACCTTCCTCTCCTACTGATCTACTGCCAAAAATCCTCCTACTGCCAAAAATCCTCCAACCTCCCTGCCTCCTGTCTTGCCCTGCTACAGTCCAGCCTCCTCTCAAGCATCCAGAGTGATCTCTTGAAAATGTTAAAACATGATATAGGCATACCCCCAACCCTGTGTAAACCCTGCCACTGTCTACTCATTGCAGTGAATAAAAGCTCAGAGAACCTGGTGCCTGCCTCTTCAGCCTCATCTCCTACCCTTGCTTGTTCTTGCTTTGTGGGTCAGATTTTCTGGTCTCCAGAGGTGAATACAATTTTAACTGACAAATGCTAGATCATAGACTCTATCTACAGCATAAGGCATGGAAGGAAAAGTCTGAGAGAATGAAGGGCCAGAAAAGTTTGTTTAAAAAAAAAATAAAAAGCACAGGAAACTGGAAACATAACTAACCTGTATGTATATACTTAAAAGAACATGGTAACAAAATGAACTCTTTAGAAACTGAGCCAACAGACTTGCAAACAAATAGAAATACCTTTGGTCCTACTCTGAAAACAAAAAGAATCCTTAGTGAGTATACAAGAACAAAAATTGTACACATTTCTGGGTCATAATGCAATAAAACTAGAAATAATTGAAAGACAATTTAAAGATGTTCAGCTTCCTGAAAATGTTAAATTATCCTTTTAAACAAATTAATGCCTACATCAGGGTGCAAATCCAAAACACAAATACCTTGCCTATAAAAATATATTTTTGCAAACAACAGTGTATCGGGATGTAAGGAGAGAGCTCACTGACTCAGAAGCTCCCAGAGTGACCAGATGTGTTCATGGGAACTGGAGCACTGCCCTGGAGTCATTTGACATCACCTTATTACAAGTAGGAACAGCCATGCTGGGAGATGCTCAGATGCCAGTAATAAGTCAGAGGATTCCCTCCTGAATGGGACCTCCCAGTCCTCTTTGGCACAGGGTTCCAGGCGTGACCACAAATCCATCGGTGAGGGCTTTCAAGATCAACCTACCCTCAGGCAGTGGAGTGGAAACTGGCACTAGCAGCTACAGTGGAAAAAATGAATGGCCTCTAAGAATATGTCATCTGCCCCATGCAAAGACTCTGGATCCCAGAAGTCCTCCTGGTAAGGTCTCAGAGCCAGACAACTTCATTTCCTGTCACCTGGGCTGCTCTCCCTCTGACAGCTATGGAAATTGGTGAAGCACAGGAACATATTGGAAATGGCAATGATGTGCCATGCCAATGTGTGGAAGTGTACAAGTTAAGTAATATTTTAAAAACAGAACACACAAAAGTTGCACAATCCGACCAAAGCTCTGTCATGTATGTTTCTAAACAAGTTTGGAAGAGAATTTGGAAATGGCTGAAATTTTTTTATAAAGCTCATGTTTTTAGTTTGTTTAAATGTAAAAGCATACACTTAGAAACAAGTTAGTATGTAAAAATTTTTAATCTTAGCTATCTGGAAGCTTCAAATACCTAGAATGAGGCATTTCCCAAAGGTCTCTGTAACTTGAATTTTACCGTAGTTTGAAAATTCTTGCCCAGCATAATGGCTAACACCTGTAATCACAGCACTTTGGGAGGTTAAGGTGGGCAGATCACTTGAGCTAGGAGTTAGAGACCAGCCTGGGCAACATGGTGAAACCCCATCTCTACAAAAAATTTAAAAATTAGCTGGGAGTGGTGGCCCTGCCGATAGACACAGCTACTCAGGAGGCTGAGGTGGAAGGATCCTTGAGCCCGGGAGGTCTAGGCTGCAGTGAGCTGTGATTGCACCAGTGTACTTCGGACTGGGCAATACTGCCAGACCCCAACCCCTCCCCTAAAAGAAAGAAAACTATTAGTTCATAGTGCAGCTGATGAAATAATTTACATCCACAAAGAAAGGGGCAATCATAATATGTATATAATTACTCAGTATTAAAATATTGTGTATAGTATTACATGTATTGAATACCTATAATGAATGGGGCACTGCTTTAAGCACTTTATACTCATTATCCCACAAGAATTCTCTCTCCAGCAGGTCTTAGTATATTCAATTTAAAGGCTAATTAGTAAGCAATGTATAGAATTGAATAAGAAACTACTTAAAACATAGAAGGCTCTCGAAAATACAATGTGGAATGAGTAATGCAAGTTACAGAGATACACAGCACATTTATAGAAAGTGTAAAAACTTACAAAGTTAAGCAGTATATTATTTAGGGAAACAATATATTATTTAGAGATGTTATTATGTAATAAAAGTATAATGAAAGTCAGGGAAATAATACTTTTTGTAAAGCTTCAGATGAATGATTGTCCCAGATGGGGTTACATTTCAGAAGGGCCAACCATGCAGACGGCTTCAAATGTAGTGGAGTAGGTGATGGGTACAATTATTTATTTTACTTTTATGTGAGTCTGTGTATGTGTGTGTGTGTGTGTAATTTTGTATGTATAAAATAGTTCGTAATAATTTTTTTTGAGTTGGGATGTTTCTCTGTCTCCCAGGCTGGATTGCAGTAGCATGATCACGGCTCACTGCAGCCTTCACCTCTCAGGCTCAAGTGATCCTCCCACGTCAGCCTCCTGAGTACCTAGGACTACAAGTGTGCACCACCATGCTTGGCTAAATTTTTTAAATCTCTTGTAGAGATCGGGTCTCACTCTATTGTCCAGGCTGGTCTTGAACTCCTGGCTTCAAACAATCCTCTTGCCTCAGCCTCCCCAAGTGCTGGTATTACAGGGTAAGTTGCTGTGCCCAGCCTAATTTTTTTTTATTTTTAAACAGCTTTATTGAGGAAAAATTCACATACCTTATGATCTGCTAGGGTTTAATATAATCACAGATATGTGCAACCAAAACCATGGTTAAGTTTACAACATTTTTGTTAGTCCTGTACCTTTTAGCTATCACTCTGTTCCCCCCACCACCTACCCCAGCTGTAAGCAACCACAAATCCAGTTTCTGTCTCAATAGATTTGTCTTCTCTGGGCATTTCATATAAATCGATCCATATAAGTGTTTTTTCATGTCTGGCTTCTTCACATTTGTCTCATTCCAGAAGGTGTCTGAATTTTTCCACAACTGGGAACACTAAGCTGTGGGGTGAATTTTTGGTTCCCAAGTGAATGTGAATGAGGCAGAGTGGAAGGAGAGTTCTTTGACTGAGGGAACGGGACAAGAACCAATGAAAGAAAGAGATCCAGCAGGAGGGGAGGGAGGAAGCGGGGTGGAGAGCTGCTTGAAGCAGATGAACAGAGCTCTGGGCCGTGACAGCAGAATAGAAGGTGCAGTGCAGCGGGGTGCAGGTCCTGAGGTGGTGAGAGGGGGAATGTGGAAAACAGCAGGTCATAAACTCTGAATTCCAGCTGCTGGAGCTGTGGGTCCCAGGGGCCTGGTTATCCCCTCACAGGCAGGAGCTGGAAAGTGGGGCTCTGCTCAGGTCCAGGAAGGAAGTGGATGCACTGGTGGTGTGGACATGTGCATGGAAGCCCACAATGCCCACAACGTGAGGTCAGAACTTCAGTGAGAACCTGCATTTGGGCTCCAGGCTGGTTGGAAATATTCTTTCATTCAGCAGCCTTCTCATTAAGTGCCTGCTGTGTGACAGACACTGCAGAGCACAGAGATGCAATCTTACCTGTCCCAGCCTTCCAGGCACCAGGGGTGCCACGCGCTTTCAAACAACCAGCTCTCATGTTTCATAGAGCAAGAACTCACTCACTACCACTGGGACAGCACCAAGCCATTCCTTCCAGGGACTTGCCTGGAAGGCTGGGACATGGTTATTTTCCATCTCCCCATGGTTCATGGAACTGTATTCTGCATAGAATGGGCAAAGTGCAACTATCATTGATTAGTAATTGAAGAAACAAAGATTTCACCTTCATGTTTTTTACAAAATGCAATATCTGAGATGTAGCATTCTATATCTTTGGCTTCTTTAATGTTAGCTATACAGACAAAATAGAAAATGAAAAAAACCTTCCAATATTAAATATTCACATTGATGTCTGTATTAGTCTATTTTGTGTTGCTATAAAAGAACACCTGAGGCTGGGTAATTTATGAAGAAAAGAGATTTATTTGGCTTATGATTCTGCAGGCTGTACCAGCCTGGCACCACCATCTGTTTCTGGTGAGGACCCTAGGAAGCCGCCAATCATGATGGAAAGGGAAGTGGAGCAAGGAAGAAAGGAGGTGGGGTGCCACATTCTTTCCAACAACCAGCTCTCATGTTTCATAGAGCAAGAACTCACTACCACTGGGACAACACCAAGCCATTCCTGAAGGATCTGCCCTCAAAGACCAAACACCTCTCACTAGGCCCCACTTTCAACATTGGGAATCAAATTTCTTTCTTCTTTCTTTCTTTTTTTTTTTTGAGATGGTGTTTCGCTCTGTCTCCCAGGCTGGAGTGCAGTGGCATGATCTCAGCTCACTGCAAGCTCTGCCTCCCGGGTTCATGCCATTCTTCTGCCTCAGCCTCCCGGGTAGCTGGAACTACAGGTGCTCACCACCATGCCCGGCTAATTTTTTTGTGTTTTTAGTAGAGACGGGGTTTCACCATGTTAACCAGGATGGTCTCGATCTCCTGACCTTGTGATCCGACTGCCCTGGCCTCCCAAAGTGCTGGGATTACAGGCTTGCACCACTCCACCCATCCTAGGCCCCACTTTCAACATTGGGAATCAAATTTCTTTCTTCTGTTTTGTTTTGTTTTGTTAAAGAGATAATCTCACTCTGTCACCCAGGGTGGAGTGAAGTAGCGCAGTTATAGCTCACTATAGAAGCCATGGCTGAGCTGAGCCGTAGCTTACTGTGGCATCCAACTCCTGGAGCTCCAGAGGTCCTCCCACCTCAGCCTCCTGAGTAGCTGGGATAACAGGCTCAATCCACCATGCCCAACTAAGTTTTTAATTTTTTGTAGAGACAGGGTCTCACTAGGATGTCAAATTTCAACATGAGATTTGGAGGGGACAAATATTCAAACTGTATCAATGTCAACAGGTTTTTTTTTCCTCATAAAGAGTATCTATGTGTTAGGAACTTTAGATGTTTAAAAAGTGGTGGGGGGGAAGAAATATATAATAAGGGACACACACTTTATAATTTCCTCACATTTTAAATTACTCCAATAACTAATACATAGATGGATTTATGGGTCTGGAATTTTTTCAGTGAGACATTTGTTTATAATTAAAATGTGGATTTTATCTCCTTATTCCTTTTTAATTCGGTCCCAGGCCTGAGCCACCATCAAAACCTTCCTACATTGAAGCTGGGGTTTTTCCCTGAAAATGTTGCTTGTTAGGAAACAAGGAGGCAGTTGCCTTGAGCCAGCTGACCTCGGCCGCCATGCCACTCTCACAGAGGAGTGTTATTCAGTGGGAAGTTTTGCTCCCTGCATGGCACCGCAGCCCCTCAGCCATGAACTCAGCAAACACTGTCCCATTTTGCCCCCAGTAACAAGCACGGGACACCATCACAGGGTAGTACCTAGTGTGAACTAAGTCTTGGGAACTTACTGGAATTGTTGGAAGATATGTCCCTTTTTAGTAATGCACATGGCTGTAAATATTAGGTACAATTTGATTTCAGACTCAATTCATCGTGTGTTTTGGCTCAGCTGTGGCCTGCATATGGTGTTGCTGATACAGAAATGAAAATGCTGGTGAGCCACAGAAAGAAAAATCCTGTGTTTTCTGAAAGCTTCAAACACCTTTGGCCTTGTTCCTTAATCACCTGGGAGGAAGAGAACCTACAAAAACTGGAAACGCAGTGGCCAGCAACCAGCCCTTGACAGGCTTGCTGAGCTGTGAGGGTCTGGAGGAGGAAGAAGCTCTGCATTGTTTCTGCAGCCCCCGTGCAAAACAATGTTGAATTCCAGCGTGATATTGAAATGAATGTATTTTATTGTAATGTTAAATCTTAAATTTTTTATTAAGTCCTTTGTTCACAAATGGAAACAACAAAATGACAAATTATTTAAAATTTTCAGATTGTATAACCTTCCTGTCCTCTAGCAAAAAAAAAAAAAAAAAAGAAAGAAAGAAATTTGATTCCCAAAGTTGAAAGTGGGGCCTAGTGAGAGGTGTTTGGGTCCTGGAGACAGATCCTTCAGGAATGGCTTGGTGCTGTCCCGGTGGTAGTGAGTGAGTTCTTGCTCTATGGAACATGAGAGCTGGTTGTTGTGAAAGTGCATGGCACCCCATCTCCTTTCTTCCTTGCTCCACTTCCCCTTCCACCATGACTGGAGGCAGCCTGAGCTTCGGAAGGGAGGCAGTCCTTTAAGACAGCCGTGTCCAATATAAACAGAATATGAGCTATGCCTGCCTGTAGTTTTAAATTTTCTTCTAGCCAGGTTAAGGAAACTAAAGAGAAACAAGTAGAATTGATTTGTAATAATATAATTTATTTGACCCAATGTATCCAAAATATCATTTTAATGTGTGATGAGTATAAAATTATTAATGAAACATTTTACATTTCTTTGTCCTAAATCTTTAAAACTCACTCCATATTTTACACTTCTAGCATATCTCAGTTCAAAGCAGCCAGATTCCAGATGTTCTGAAGGCTCTGACTCCCTGAACTCAGGAAGGTGAAGGGCCTGAACCGCACTTCTCTGCCAGGAGCGAGGGAGCTCCCCCTCCCTACCCACATCTCTTCTCAGTCCCAAAGGAAGAGAGAGTGCCCTGAGACAGCAGGGGCTGCCAGCAGGAGGTGGCCACAGGTAGGCCACTGCTGCCCATCTGCTGCTTGATGGGACCATTCTCCCCTCCAGAGATCAGAGGACAGTGGGGTCCCAGGAGGTGGGACCTGTCCACAGCCTTGACCTCCAGAATTTAGATTTGGAGGGAATAGATTCCAGACAAATGCCTTACCTTGCTATTTGGCCTTTGCCCTAGTGGTCAGGCTGTCATCTATTTCCTCCTGTGTTGTGCGATACTGTGTGACTTTTAAGCACATACACATCTACATGCATTTCTTTATAATTCAAGGGACCCAACTTCTAATAAGGGGAAAAGGAATTCAGTACCTAGACAGTCCCTATAGTGTGCCAGCTAACTTGTAGTCAGCATGTTGTTAATCCTGGCATCCTGTCAGCTCTGGGTGTGTTAGTTAGCTGTTACTGTGTAATGAGCCATCCCAAAACTTATTTAGCTCATGATTGAGCAAGTCAGCAATTTATGGCAGGCTCCTGCCATAAATTAATTGCTATACCTATAAAACCTGCCGTACCTTTATAAGGTATAGCAATCTTCATGTGTGTGTATGGGAGAAGGGGGTCAGCTGCTGGTGACCAGGAAGCTCTGCTGTTGAGAGTGAGTTGACTGTGGACTGGGCAACTTTGGTTCTCTTCCCCATAGTGTTTCATCCTCTAGCAGGCTAACCTGGGCTTGTTGTCATGGAGATGGCAGGGTTCTGAAAGAAAAGGAAGAAGCATTCAAGACCTTTTGAGACTGGGCCCAAAACTGCCAGCTGGATCCAAGTCTTGGGAAACAGATTCTAACTCTGGATGGGAGCAGCTGTAAAAGCGCATTGCAAAGGGCATAGACACAGGGAAGGATGAAGAAACACGTATAAAGCACTCCACATGTTTGGAAATTCTTTTCATCCCATTTTGGTATTTGTAGGCTATTACTGGTCTTCAACACAGACTAAATCAAAATGCTGTGCCCAAAACAACCTCTTACTCTGAAAGCAAGTGATGTAAAGATAGATCTGCTGAAAAGACATTTCCTCCTGCTGCAATTTAGTCAAGCAGCTGAGCACGTCTTGAAGCCATCCTTTGATTTCAACAGGGCAGAGCTGTTTTCTAAGACTGCCCACCACCCCTCCCCACAAAGCTGAGATGCTGCAATGAGGCAAATCCCAGCAGCACACAAGGAAATCAGGCACAGCTAAGGTTCTCACCCCTGATGCACCTTATAATCACCTGGGTGGCAGGGGGCTTTTAAAATTCCCAAAACCCAAATTGCAACAGACCAGTGAAATCAGAATCCCTGGGGTAGGATCCAGACATCCTTGCTGTTTAAAGCTCTCCAGCTGGTTACAATGTGTGGCCAGAATAGAGAACCACAGCGTGAAACCAACGTCTTTTGATGAACTAGTAGCAAATGGTTTCTCAAACGAATGTGAAGTCTTTGCTGCCGAGCTGTAGCCTTTCAGTCTTACTTGCATTATTTACATGCTATCTTTTGCAGGACTTGACCTCTGCTCCTCATTTTGTTTCTGATTCAGCTCAATTTCACAAGTACTGAGTGCATACGATGTGCAGAACACCGTGCTAGTTATTGTGGCCTTGATTTGGGGAGGACTTTGCTGGGAAATAAAATCACATCATCAGAAATAAGAGTCTTACTACTTACCAAATTGAGGCAAAAATGGGAAGACCTAGGGGGTCTCACCCAAGGATTAGGACACTAATAGATACATCAGAATATTACAGTTCATCTGATGATGCTGTGAGTGGAAGTGTCCCACTTTGAAAAAAAAAACGCTGCTGTTACTCTGAGATACTAAGTTATGTGTGCAAATATGTGGTATTTAAATATTTTTTTGATATATAACATGCATGTAGAAATACGTGCATAAAGCATTCCCTTAAGCTCAATGTATATTATGACAAAATTAATACACGTGGGTAACCAAGAAATAGAAGCAGCCTCACTCATGTGGCCCACAAGCGCTTTCTCCCTCCCTCCTCTTCAAATGTACCAGTGTCTTAACAGCTGACATTACAGATCAGTTTTGTCTTTCTGTGCAAGTCTTTTCGTTACAGAAAAATTTAAATATATAAAAATTGAACAAAATTGTACAATAGAGCCGTGATCCAGCTTCAACAGCTAATAATCATGTGCCATTTTTGTTTCTTCTGTACCACAGCCCTTTCCCTACCACCCTTCATTTTATTTTTATTTTTTTAGTTCTTTTTTGGTGAGGTAAGATACACATGCATTTAAAGGCACAAATCTTAATTGTACAGCTTTGAAAAATAAATACACCCATATAACCTTCACCTCTTTTCAGAATGGAATATTTCAATCATCCCCAGAAAACACCCTCATGCTCATTCCTAGGCAATTTTTAACTTCCCCAGAGGAAAGTACTGTTGTGGGGGTTTTTTAACCGTAAGTTCGTTTTACTTGAAATCATACAATATACATTTTTATGTCCAGCAGTCTCAGCATAATATTTGTGAAACACCTCCATAGTGTGTGTTTTAGTAGTTTGTTCCTTTGTATTGCTGAATAGTATTCTGTTGTATGAATGCACCATGGTTTGTTCATACATTTCTCTGTTGATGAATATTGGGTTATTTCCTGTTTTGGGCTATCATAATAGTAAAGATCTATGAACATTCTTATACAAGTACTTTTTTGTATTGTTTTATTCCTTTATTAGCATTGAAGTGACACATTTTTTCATTTTTTGGCAGTTGCTCCAAGGATTACAATGTGCATCATTAACATTCTCACAGTCTAGAATTAATATTGTACTATTACAGTGAATGTAAAATAGAAAAACTTGCTACAGAATAGTGCCATTTATCTCCTATCCTTTGTGCTGTTGTTGCCATAAATTTTACATCTGCATGGCATAAACCCCACTACACAGTGTTATATTTGCTTTAGTCATAGATCTTTAGATGAAATTAAGAGGAAAAACAAGAAAAATATATAATAAATATTTGGAGGGAGATGTTTTGAGGCCACAGAAACATACTGTTTCTTCATCCAAAATTTTTGCATTCGTTGATGACTCTTTCCTGCAGTAATGATTACTGTGGTGTTCTAGTGGTAGTTTTCTATTTGTGCTCCTTCAACATTTATTACTTGGAATTCTTCTGCAAGGAAGATTTGTCTTTCCTTCCTGATTTATTTAATCTTTTCTATATCAGTATGGACTTGTGGATATTATTTTATGTTCTTGGTTACAGTTTAGTGCTGTCATAGTTGTTTGCCACTCACATTGTTCCACCTTGAGTCATAGCTCTTCCAGGTTGGCTTCTTTTGACATGTCCCCACCGTTTTATGTTTTTTAAAAGCACTTTCTTATTTTCTGGCACTGCAAGTTGCTCTAGTCTCATCTCGTGTTTTTCATGGCAGGGCTAGAATTAGTCATTTCTCCAAGAAGCCTTGGTTTCTTTTATAGGAGAATGGCATTTAGAAACCAGGATCTGGGTACTGGGTGTGCTCATTAATACTGGGATATCACTGCTTCGAGGCCCTCTCAGCATAGTTTGGAAACACGTGAATGTTTCTAAACATGTATGCATGAATACAAACTCAGCATCTACCTATCTACATCTGTCCATCTAAACAGATACATTAAAATAGACATGGGTTCATACTGACATTCCTAAGTCCAGTCCAGCACCTTAGGGTTTATGCTAGCATTCTCCCTTTGTTTATTTATAACTCTTTCACCTACAGAGAGAAACTGGGCTCTAATTTTCTAAAATATATTTGCTAACATGGAAAATCATTTCAGAATTGCTGACCCATATCCTGAAACAAATTTGCCAACCAGAATACAGTATGTTTGTGTGCAGTTCTTGAGTCTTACGGTACGCAGTCAAAACAGTATTTTCCAAGGTTACTTAGGTGAAGACTTTTTTCCCCCACATTCTTCAATATGGGTTAGTCAATACTTTTAATTCAGTAAAATTCATTTGTCACCAACTGCATTCCATCTGACCCCCCCACCATCTTTGTTGATTTTTAAATTTATATAGAATAAAACTCATTCTTTGTAACATACAGTTTCATGAGTTTTGACAACTATATAGAGTTATACATTCACGTTCACAGTAACAGAACTGTCTCATCACCTCTAAGATTCTCTATTCTTGACACCTCTTTGTAGTTAACCCCTTCCCCAACCGCATTATTTGGCAACCACTAGTCATTTTCTATCCCTATAATACTACCTTTTCTAAAATATCATATAAACAGAATTATAGAACATATACAACACAGATGAATCAATTGGGTTGTTTGTTGTTGTTGAGTTGTCAAGAATCGCTTGGCGATATATGTGAGAGTTTATTTTGGGGCTCTCTAGTCTGTTCTGTTGGTCTATATGTCTGTCTTTATGCCAGCACCACATTGTTTTGATTTCTGTAGCTTTGTACTAAGTTTTGAAATCAGGAAGTATGAGTCCTCCAACATTGTTCTTTTTCAGGATTGTTTGGACTATTCTGGATCCTGAAATTTTATATGAATTTTAGGATGAATTTTTCTGTTTTGCACAGGACATCATTGGGATTTTTACATTCTTGGTTTAGTTAATTCCTAAGTATTTTATTCTTTTTGATGCTATTGTAAATCGAATTTTCTTAATTTCCTTTTCAGATTATTCATTATTAGTATTTAGAAACACAGCTGATTTTTGTGCACCGATTTTGTATCCTACCATTCAACTGAATTTGTTTATTCTAACAGGAGTGTGTGTGTGTGTGTGTGTGTGTGTGTGTAATCTTTAGGGTTTTCTACATCTAAGATCATAGCATCTGCAAACAAATATAATTTTACCTCTTTCTTTTCAGTTTGGATGCCATTTGTTTCTTCTTCTTGCCTAATTGTTCTGGCTAGTACTTCCAAGCCATTTTGAATAGAAGTGGTGAAAGCAGGTCTCCTTGCTCTGTTCCTATCTTAGTAGAAAACCTGTCAGTCTTTCACCATTAAGTATGATGTTAGTGTGTGTTTTTCATATATGGTCTTTATTATTTTGAGGTAGCTTCCATCTCCTCTGCATTTGCTGAGTGTTTTTTCATGGAAGGGTATTTAAATTTTGTCAGATGCTTTTTCTACATCTGTTGAGATAATCACGTGATTTACCACTCCATTCTCCTAATGCAGTGATGTTTGAATGTTCAACCATCCTTGCATTCCAGGAATAAATTATACTTGGTCATAGTGTATAATTATTTTAATATGCTGCTGAATTTAGTTTGTTGGTATTTTGTTGAGGATTTCTGCATTGATATGCATCAGGGAAGTGATACGTGTCTCTAGTTTTCTTGTCTACTTTTTTTCTGACTTTGGTATCAGGGTAATGCTGACCTCATAGAATGAGTTTAGAAATGTTCTCTGATTTCCAGTTTTTTAGAAGAGATGGATTAGTGTTATTTAAATGTTTGATAAGATTCACCAGTGAAGCCATCTGATTCAGGGCCTTTCTTTGTCAGAAAGTTTTTGATGACTGATTCAGTCTTCTTAGTAGTTATGGGGTCTATTCTAATTTTCTGTTTTCTCATGATTCAGTCCTAGTAGGTTTTGTATACCTAAGAACTTGTCTATTTTATCTAGACTGTCCTATTTCTTGGCAAACAGTTGTTTATAATACACCTCTTATAATTCTTTATTTCCGTAGAATTTGTAATAATGCCCCACAGTTATTTTTGGCTTTGAGTCTCTTTTTCTTAGGCAATCTAGCTAAAGTTTTGTCAGTTTTGTTCACCTTTTCAAAAACCAACTTTTGGTTTTGTTTATTTACTGATAAGGAGGGATTTATTTCTGTCATATACTGTTGGTTGTTTATATGCCTTATAGCTTTTTTGTTCTTCATTTCCTGCATACTGTATTCTTTTGTATTTAATTGATTTTTGGTAATGAAATGTTTTAATTTCCTCATTTCCTTTTGTATATGTTCTATTGTGTGTGTGTGTGTGTGTGTGTGTTTGTGTACCACCATGAGATTACATTTAACTTGCAAGTTTATTCATTTTATTCAATTCTATAAACATACTGTAATTTATTTATCCATTCTGCCCTTGATGGTCCTTTGGATTTTTTTTAAGTATTGGACTTTTTTTTTAGAGCTGTTTTAGATTTACATGAAAAATGAATGGAAAGTACAGGGAGTTCTCATATATCCAGTTTCCTGCCCACATGCCCTGTTGTTACCCTTACAGTCTTGCCTTGTGGTACATTTGTTACAGGTGATGAACAATGTAGAAACATTATTATTAACTAAAATTCACTAGAAGTCACTCTTTGTGTTTTACCTTCTATAATTTTGAGAAATGTGTAATGACATGACATGTATCCATCATTAATGCAGCATGCAGAATAGTTTCACTGTCTTAAAATATCCCTTGTGCCTCAGCTAGTTGTTCCTTTTTCTCACCCTCCCCCTCCCACAACCCTGGCAACTACTGCTCTCTACTGTTTCCATAGTTTTGCCTTTTACAGAATATCATGTGGTTGGAATTCTATGGTACATAGCATTCAAGTGGGCTCCTTTTACTTACCAATATGCATCTAAGTTTCCTGTGTGTCTTTTCATGGCTTGTTAGCTCAGTTTTAAATCAAGGAATAATAGTTCATTGTTTGAATCCACAACAGTTTATCCATTCACCTATTGAAAGGCATCTTGATTGCCTCCAAGTTTTAGCAGTTATGAATAAAGCTATCATAAACATTTACATGGAAGTTTTTGTGTGGATATAAGTTGTCAGCTTACATATGATAAGTGTATACTTCACTTTATAAGGAACTGCCAGGCCAGGCACAGTGACTCATGCCTGTAATCCCAGCACTTTGGGAGGTTGAGGTGAAAGGATTGCTTGAGCCCAGGAGTTCATGACCAGCCTGGGCAATATAATGAGACCTCATCTCTACAAAATAAATTTAAAAGTGAACCACGTGTGGTGGTGCCTGTTGGTGTTAATATCATTGTTATGCAACCTGCTCTAGGAAATGAGGATCCTGTGTTCTCTAAGATGAACCTAATGAGAACCACTCAAGTCAGTAATCACAACCCATCATTAGCAGAAGCTCAGAAAATAAGATGTTAAATGCCTGGCCATTAAGTTTTCTTATCTTTATTTCTACAGAATCATCACCCCTGCCCCATAAACATGAAAGAAAAGACAAGAGAAGCACCCCAGAAGAGAAGGGGAGAAGTGCCCCAGAAAAAATCATCGTCTCTGAAGTTTGCCCAGGTGGGCACAGGCCAACCAGCCTCTCCTCTGGTTGCCCAGCCAGCTACAGGCTGTCATTTAACCTTCCGCCCAGCATGCTTTTGAGTGTGCAGAAGTGCTGCATGCCCTCTTCTTTGAAAACCTGTTGAGCAAATGCCTCTGCATTTTATGCACCTTCAACCTTGGGGGACTTCAGCCAAAGTCCCCCAAGACCAAACATGCTGTGCACACAGAGCAGCTCTTTGTGTCCCACTCCTTGCCGATCTCCTGCATCATCTCATTGAGCTTCATTGAACTCCGCAGTCTGCATGCTCTGTGGAACTCAGGGTCTTCATTTTGCATGGAACTCAGGGTCTTCATTTTCCATGGAACTCAAAGTCTTCTTGCTCTGTGGAACTTGGAGTCTCCTGGCTCCATGGAACTCAGGGCCTTTGTGCTCCATCGAACTTGGGGTGTGTGTGATTCATGGAACTCAGAGTCCTTGTGCTCTGTGGTACTCAGGGCCTGCGTGCTCTGTGGAACTCGGGTCTGCATGCTCCGCGGAAAGCACCAGGATGCACTTGACCCCTCACACCCCCACACACATCCTTCATTTTATTCCTGGCCCTCATCTGTCCACCCTGTGAGGCTTCTTCACCCCCACTCTCCTTTGAGCTCATGCCGGGTCTTTTGGACTTGCCTGAAGCATGGGTGTTGGTAGGAGGGAGTGGCTGAGGTCATGCCTGCAGGCAAATTCTGCTAGTGTGGCACCAGATGGAGCTGCCTGGGGAGGATGTTTCCTTGGAGGACGCGCCCTGGCAGCCACTGGCTTCTTATGGTGCTTGCACTGCTGCTGCTGCCATGGGGGCGCCACAGAGCCACACTGGGGGCTGTTCTGGAAGTGGTGGTTTTCATTTCCAGGTTAGGTAGGGACTGGCAGGCACCTTGGCTGTCCTTGTGGCTTCTGCCCTGACCCTGGTCCTCCCCAGGCTACCGATTTTCCGGGCTGCTGCTCTTCCAGGAGGAATTGAAGGTGGGAATGGCTGAAACCTCAGCTTTGGATTTGCAGAGACCCTAAGCTGTGTCATGCAGAAAGGGAAAGGATTGCAGATGGTGGTGGCATCAGCTGAAGGCAGGGGATTCACTGTGATGCTGGAGCCGTCCACGCTGGGATGTTTGCATACAGCCCAGGTTCAATTCGGTGGCCCATCAGCGAATCCTGGATTCAGTCTCACTCGCAAGCCATGGACAACATGAGCTCAATTTGCCAGGACTCTTGGGGTTAGGGAGAGCTCAGCGTCCGGGTGGCTCTGGTTCCTTCTCATGCTGAAATTCTGCTGGTGTTCCTCCATGGGGCCCTTGTGGGTTTTTCTGAGGTGCCCCTCTTGCTGGAGTCGAGGATGAGAAATGTTTTCAGTGGGTTTTCACCCTCCACACATATGAAAGAGGTGTTGTGTTTCATTCCTGTCAGTATCCATTGCTGCAGCTTCCTGAAGTTGTGTCCGTTAAAAGGCAGGGACCCAGTGTCCAGGCTACAGAGGGTGACTTCAAGTTCCACAGCACCACTGTGGACCAGTGTGCCTATGGCCTTAGGAGAATTCCCAGATAGCACAAGGGGGCTGCCCCAGAGGGTGTTCAGCTTGTTGCCAACAGTTACTGAAGCCAGAGTCTGCAACCTTGATGTTCAGGTCAAGCAGCCAGAAACAGGTGTTCTGGCTTTAGGTCCCTGTGGACAATGCCATTCTCTCCTTCCCAGGCTACTGATGTCCTGGGTTGCTCCTCTTATGGTAGAAGCTCAAGATGGAATGGCTGGAGCTTGGCTGCCTCCGGTTAGAGCCTGGGCTCTGTATTGCAGACATCACCCGGCAGAATTCCTCATGGGCCCCTTTTGTCGTGGGTGCGACTGCTGGGGCCAGGGTTGTCGTGGGTAGTAAAGGTATTTACCAAGACAACTGTGAGTAAAGAAAGGCAAATTTATTACAGAAACGATGAAAATACATTGCAAGAATGCAACATGCAGCACAGCAGAGAAGGGGCTGTCTGCAAAGATAAAGGGCTGGAGGGAAGTTTTCTAAGGTTGTGCTGGACAGGGCTATGTGCCGGTGAGCTTGTGCTATATGCTAAGAATATGTTGGAATAATTTTAACTGCCAGGGCTTTCCTCTTCTGGTGCCTGAGGGAAATGCCCTGCTGCTTTTAGCTGTCTTGTAACCCACACGCCTTTTCATTTCCGAAGTTGCAAGATAACGGCTGTGGTTTTTCACACAAAAGGGTTGCAGACTGGGTTAGGTCCATGTTCCGCCAACCTGGCTGTTTCCCAGTTTCAGTTAACTTAGTGGTTTACTAGAGCCCCATACCTTTCTGTTTCATATGGCCATGATCCAGGAGGTAATCCGTCACCTCCCCTCCACTAGAGTGCTCCATGGCCAGGGGTAATCCTCACTTCTCCTCCGCTAGAGTGCTCCATGGCCAGGGGTAATCCTCACTTCTCCTCTGCTAGAGTGCTCCATGGCCAGGGGTAATCCTCACCTCTCCTCCACTAGAGTGCTCCATGGCCAGGAGTAATCCTCACCTCTCCTCCGCTAGAGTGCTCCATGGCCAGGGGTAATCCTCACCTCTCCTCCGCTAGAGTGCTCCATGGCCAGGGGTAATCCTCACCTCTCCTCCGCTAGAGTGCTCCATGGCCAGGGGTAATCCTCACCTCTCCTCCGCTAGGGTGCTCCATGGCCAGGCAGTGTTTCCTGCGTCCAGAGCACCTCAAACAATTTCAGTGTTGTGGTGACTCAGGGCCTTCACCATACAGACTTGGCAGCATAGTCTAGAGGCTGGAGGGGCTCTGTGACTCCCATTAATGACGGTCACTGCCATGGTTTCCCCAAGCAGAATGTGCCGGGAGAACTGCTCCATGTTGGCTCAGCAGAATGTTATTATAGGTAGCTCAAAAAGAGAGGGAACAGGGCTTCTCTAGATTATTTCAGGGAACAGCTATTATTTGAATGTTAATTTAAGACTATTTTATCAATTAAAAATGTAAGGCCCAAGAAACTTCATTTAGGAAGATTGAATAAATTGAATGAATACTGTTAAACTTTATGCTTCTTTCAACAAATATTTTCTGCTCCTCTCTATGAGTCAGGCACTGTGCTAGATACCATAACATAGAAACATAGTGTCAATCAAATATGGTGTGGGTACTGTATGTCAAATTTAAAAATAAAATAAAAGTGCTATATAAGAAACCTGTCAGTGCCCTGGAGGCAGGGTCCAGAGACATATCCTGTGGATGACTGGGGCTGAGGTTTAAGGGATGAGCGTCGGTGATGAGACGGATGGGAGAGGGCCCCTAGGAAAAGCATCTTCAGGCAATTGTGGTTCAGTGAGCTGCAGCCGTCGCGGCAGGAGAGTGAGGAGTGCGGCCTATCTGGTGATCTGCTGTGGTGATGTTCTGCAAACTTGCCTCCGGGTCCTGAAGTATTGCTTCTGGGAAACACAAGGTAAGGTTCCTACAAGCCTCTGGTTGCAATATTTTCAACTGCCAAGGCACCGTTCATGTTCCGTGGCTTCATTTTCCAACATCCCTGTAAAACAAGCCAGTCCCATCAGTGTTGAAAACTGCTCTCCACATACCCTTTTCCCATAGAGTACTTCCTGACATACAGAGCTGCCACTGCTGAAAAGCTAACACTTTCCATGCCATGCTGCCTTTTGAAAGGTGCCAGCCAGGCAGCATTAGCTAAGGCCGCTTTTTGGCTCTCCTCACAACAGTGCTGCCCGCTGTGCTCTCATTGGTCATCATCTCATGAAGTCACAAATGTAGCTGCTTTTCCATGGTTTTGCCACACACCAGTGGTGTTAGTTTTGCACTTTCCAGAGCAGCCTCGTGTACAGGTTGGTGAAAGCTCTCCTTCCTCTTTCTGGATGCACTGTAGTGCTTGTCATGAGCGTTGAACTCACAATTTGCAGCACTAGAACCCACACCTGAACCAAGCTTGGCTAACAAGCGTTTTCTCTGTAAGGCACATCACAGCCTTCTTGCTCATAAGGACACTAGACAGCGCTTCAGCATTATGCTTAGAGGCCGTTTCAAACTGTGAAATCTCCAAGAACAAGCTCAAAACTGCAAAAAAAGTGGTACTATATAGACCATGAGAAGACTGGTTTGCAGGTTGAGAGTAGGAACAAGAAGGCAGCATGGGGCCCTGCATGGCCTCTGCTGGGAGGCCGATGGCTCAAATTGTTGCCCTGCTCTGCACATGTTTTCCTGTGACTGTGAAAGCCACATGAATATTGATTTGGGGGTTAAAAGTACATTTTAACAAGCAGACAAGTTCACAAATATGAAATAGTGGCTAGTGAGGGCCACCCCCATGCTGGAGCTGCAGACAGAGGCTGTTGTGAGTGCGATGTTTGCTCCTATCCCGGGAGCTTCTGGTTGCCACCAGCACTTTGTAAGCCAGGGAGTGGTGTCACCTGTACCATAGCAAAAGCACCTCTTCTCAATGTGAAGTATGGCTTGAAGAGAGGAAGATGGAAGACTGGCTGGAAGATGGCTGTGTTAGGGGTGAAGCAAGGGTGAGGGTGGATTGACCAAGCTGGGCCAGAGGTCCGAGGGGCTGATCCGAGAGCCCTGTGTGACTGTGAGTCCTGGCAGAGTGGCCGTGCATGGTGACAGGGAGGAGGCATCCAGGACAGCACCCACGTTCCCGCCTGAGGCACATGAGGGTGGATGACAGGGTTCGGGGCCCTAGCCTTCAAGTCGGACACACCTGAGTTCAAATCCAGACTCCACCACTGACTGACTGTGTAGCCTTAGACATGTTCCTTCACTTTCCTAAGCGTCCATTTTCTCATGTCCAATACATAGATTACTATTCCATAGGAATATTAAATCACTCAGTGATTTTGAGGTTAAAATGAGTGCGGGTGCTTTTTATTGAAATAAAGAAAATGGGAAAAGAAGCAGCATTTGAGGTGTGAGGGAGGGGAATCTGGGCATGGGGAGTTGGATGTGCCTGTGGACATCCATGGACAAATGTCCAGCAGCCGTCTGATGTGCTTCCGGGATGCTGGGGCCAGGACGTGGGGCCGCAACATACAGACCTGGAAGTTATGAGCAGGCAGGCAGCTGCTGCAGCTGTGAAGAGCAGGCAGTGCAGGATCAGAGGCCCAAGGGTAAAGCCTGGGGAACGCCAGCATTTAGGAAGAGGCCGCTGGAGATCAGGAAAGAGCAGCAGGAAAAGCAGGAGGGTGTGGAGGGATGGGAGGTGCAGGAGGAGGGTTTCCAAGAGGGAGGGGCAGGAGTTGGTGTTCTGCGGGCATGGACTGGTAGTCGTAGCACTTTTGAACTGTAGGGACCTAAGACATCTTTTAGTCTAATCCCCTTATCTATCCTGAAGAAGAAATCATGATTCCAAGGTGATGTGAGTTGCTTGCTTTAGGTCACACTGATTTCACATTGGGATACTTCGATTTCTAATGAGTAATAAAATATTTAATAAATATTCTCGAATTTGGTATTGCTCCTATTCAGTCACACTGGATATTTTCCCAATTTGATGATACTGAGATTTTAACAACTGTTAACCATTCCATGTACTAAGATGCTTATAGTCAAACTGTGCCTCTTAAACATATTTTTATTGTATATTTAATAAATTTTGCTATAAAAATAAGGTTAAAACAACTCATAACTCATCAAACTGCATTTTAATTTTAGTAAACACAAATTACACTGAGACAGGAGAGTTTTCTGGCCCCCCTCACAGGACGTGTGACAAGGTAGTGTGGCTCTCTGCCTATTCAAACCCCTTACGGGAGGGGGATCACGCACAGGGACAGGCGCAGGAGCCCAAGTGGGTGTGTGCTACAGTGTGCTCTTTTAGCCTTGGCATCTGTGGATGGCTTGAGTGTTAACCAGCTCAGTGGACCCTCAGCCTTTCTGCAAAAGCAGAGGGTCATTGTGGCAGCTTTCTGTATCCCAAGCTCTTGTCCAGCATCCTGGAAGAATCAGATCACACACAGACATGAAGGATAAATGCAGGGGTTTCTTTGAGGGGTAGAAGTGGCTCTTAGTAGGGATGGATGGGGAGCTGGAAAGGGGGATGGAGTGGGAAGATGATCTTCCCCTGGAGTTTGGCCATCCAGCAGCCAAAATCCTCTCTGACCACCCCCAGCTAAACTCCTCTCAGCATTCAGGTGTTCCTCATCTTCCTGCTTTCTCTGCCGCACCATTCTGCTGTTTGTCTGCTTTTCTCTTCATCTCTTCATCTCTTCATCTGCTCCTGGAGCCTGGGGTTTGGGGTTTATATGGGTACAGGATATGGGGGTGTGGTGGGCCAAAGGGCAACTTTTTGGGTACGAAAATAGAAATGCCTCTTCCCAGTTAGGGCCATGGGTCTCCAGGCTTGAGGGTGGGGCTTTTGCTGGGGAGCCACCCTCTTCTATGCAGTATTTCCCTGTCTCTTTTCCATATCAATACCTCAATAAAATTTAGTTTTAAAAAATAACACAAGTAAAAAGTTTGGCTATTTAAACTAAAAAGTAATTATGTCCTAAATTATTTTGTATGCAAAGACCTGAGGATTTGAAATATTTTAATAATTGGAGCTTGTCTCTCTTTTGAGGGCACCACTTGCCCCGATCCCTTTTGGTTTCCCCCACAAGGTAGCAGGAGTGCCCATGAATGAACATGGGTGAAATCATTGGATACAGATAGTAAATATATTCTATTTCCTGAAAAATATTATCTAACTACATGTCTAGATATGGAATTGCATTTTCAAGCCAAGTTGGAATTACAAATTGTAGCCCATTTGAAAATGCATACAAATGTGTGACATATACACCCAGAGGGAAAGAAGTCACAATTATGAAAGAACAAAGTGGGAAAATATCTCTTTCATATAAGATTGAGCATTTTGGTTGATACTGTGATAAAAAATCTTCTGATTGATTCTCTTTTGCATTGGTTTTTAGTGTCATTTGCACTCTGCCCAACTCAGATAAAATTGTATATGATGTAAATAGCAGGAAACTATAAATGGTGATATTGTCCTGAAAGGAAGCCACTTCATTTTTCAAAGATTTCTTCTGCGGCAGGGATCTAGGTGTGTGCAGTGATGGAGTTTTGCATTTCTAGAGGAAACAGCAGGCGGGGGTGTGTGCAGCCGGAAAGGGAGGTGTCTAGGTTCCAAGGGTAAATCCCACCCACTTAGAGGGGATTGGAGAGCCTGGGAAAGAGGCTGGGCTGCCTGTGATCCCCACCCCACACCCTGCTTCCTACAAGCCCCCTAGAAGGTCCACACTTTGAGTTGTCAGCCAGAGACGGTAACTCAAAACCTTGGCTTTGGGCAGCCAGAAGCCCAGAAATGGGGGAGAGGGCAGGCCTAGACACCAGGGATGAAAATAAAATGAATATTGAAAATTACCTAAATGTAATGTTTCATATATTCCATATATTTTAATATAAATGCCAGAGGTTTTTGAACCAGAGTAACTCCATCTTGAATAGGGGCTGGGTAAATAAGGCTCCATCCTCAAGCCTGGAGAATCTTGAATAAGGCTGAGACCTACTGGGCTGCATTCCCAGGAAAGTAGGCGTTCTAAGTCACAGGATGAGATAGTAGGTCAGCTCAAGATACGGGTCACAAAGACCTTGCTGATAAAACAGGTTGCGGTAAAGAAGCCAGCCACAACCAAGATGGTGATGAAAGTGGCATCTGGTTGTCCTCATTGCTCATTACACGCTAATTATGATGCATTAGCATGCTAAAAGACACTCTCACCAGCACCATGAGAGTTTATGAATGCCATGGCAACGTCAGGAAGTTATCCTATACAGTCTAAAAGGGGGAGGAACCCTCAATTCCAGGAATTGCCCACACCTTTCCTGGAAAACTCATGGACAATCCACTGCTTGTTTAGTATATAATCAAAAAGTAACAATAAGTACAAGCAGTTGAGCACCCCATTCCACTGCTCTGCCTATGGAGTGGCCATTCTTTTTTATTATTATTATTATTATTATTATTATTATTATTATTAAGACAGAGTTTCACTCTTGTTGCCCAGGCTGGAGTGCAATGATGCGATCTCAGCTCACTGCAACCTCCATCTCCTGGGTTCAAGTGATTCTCCTGCCTCAGACTCCTGAGTAGCTGGGAATACAGGTGCCCGCCACCACACCCAGCTAATTTTAATATTTTTGGTAGAGACAGGGTTTCTCTATGTTGATCAGGCTGATCTCAAACTCCCGACCTCAGGTGATCCGTCCACCTCCTCGGCCTCCCAAAGTGCTGGGATTACAGGCATGAGCCTCCGTGCTTGGCCACTGGAGAGGCCATTGTCTTATTCCTTTACTTTCTCTAATAAACTTGCTTTCACTTTATGGATTTGTCTCAAATTCTTTCTTGCACGAGATCCAAGAATTCTCTGTTGGGGCCTGGAACAGTGCCCCTTCCCAGTACCATAAATATGTAATAAAACAAAGGTCCATAACTTGACCCAATTGGAAACACAAAATTTACTATAAGGATTTATATGACAAAGAGATAAAAGGGGCCGTGATTGGCTTTTGTGCCTGTGCAGCATGGGCTTCAGATTAACAAATGTTAAAATGCACCAATTGACAAAGCTTCATGAACTTAGTCAATGCTGGGACTCAAGTTACAGTTGTACCTGCGAATCTCAGTAAATTTAAACACTGCAATGCCTGTAATCCTGGCAAAATAACTATAGGGGAAAAATAGCCATGCTTTATTTTAACTGTAGCTTTGCCTAAATTTTGCACAGGCATAATACTCATTGCCCTAAAACATGCTCTAACACAATGAATAATAGATATGATTCAATTAAGTCTTTGGCACTTACAAATTGGCTTGGACCTTGGGGGTCCCCAATAAAAATAGTTAATATTGCTATAACTATGAGACAAGTTGGACCTTGCATGTCCCCAGTTAAAATAGTTAATATGACTCTACGTAAGTTATAGCAAGATGTGTTAGTCTGCTAGGGCTACCAGACACTGGGTGACTTTAACATTAGAAATTTATTTTCTCACTGTTCTGGAGGCTGGAATTCCAAGACCAAGGTGTGGGGTATTTGGTTTCTCTGAGGCCTCTCTCCCGACCTGAAATGACCTTTCCTATGAGCACACCCAGCACTGAGGTCTCTTTATGTCTCCAAATTTCTTCTTTTATAGCGACACTTGTCATGTTGGATTAGGGCCCAACTTAATGGTCTCACTTGAACTTAACCACACCCTTTAAAGGCTGTATCTGTAAATTCAGACATATTCTGAGGTATTGGGGTAAGGGTTTCAGTATGTAATTTTGGGAGAGACACAATTCAGATGTACAGGACCTTCAAGTTTAAAACTTAATATATAAAACCTAATTAATAAAAGGGTGATTCTCTCTACTGCTTCTCCATTTGACAGCTCAGTCTTGCCTGTGCTTAAGCCTGGAAAAAAATAAATGGTGCTTCACGGTGGATTACTACAACCTTAACATTGTAATCCTTTCATTAAGACCCCATACCCAACACCCAGTATTATGGAACTTACTGACCCCATCCAATCAACAACTGGTAAATATTTTGCTGTTATAGATTCGGCTATCATGTTCTGTTCAGTGCCTATTTCAATAGCCTCTCTTCCTTAATTCACGTTCACCTGCAGTGGGAAACAGTACTTCTTCTCTAGGCTACCCATGGGTTATCCCAGCAGCGTTGCCACCACATACAATCTTCATAGAGCTCTTAACTGCACCCAGCTTTCTCCAGGAGCTCAGGATGCCCCAGACCCTCATCCCAGACAGCATTGCTCTGGAGCTCACAGCTGGAGATGACATCACCACAGACGTCCCCATCCCAGCCCTGTCCTGGGAGCAGGATTCTGGCCTCCCTAGTTAGGCCTCAGAGCTGGCTGATCACCTGGCTTCATAAACCTGGGTGTTTTCAGGGAAATTTTTGATCTCTACAAACCATGACATGTAGAGAGGGACACATATCTGATTCAACAGTCCCTGATCCACTGATCCATGGACATATTTGCCCCCAAAGAATAACCAAGAATCTCTCTCTGGTGGAGGTCAGGGGCATTACATGAGCTGAGTAGAGTTTAGTTTTTAATCACAGACATAGGCAAGGTGTTTAAGTTATTACACTTTCAAGCAGCATGGCCCTCACTCACTCAAGGTGAGATAAATATTGCTGCAAAGGAACAACAGCTGCATTGTTGGAGTTTCGCTTTTGAGGCACGCGTGTGTGTTGGTGTGTGTTGATTTCTTTCACAAAACACATTTTCAAATATTTCCTTACTCCAATCAACATTGCCCCGTCCTTTTAAATAAATTTTTTGAAAACTAATAAGCCTATTTTATTTACATTTCTTTACAAACTGTTCACTATTAGTCTACAGTGAAAAGTCAACACTTTATAAAATAAGATTGGCATTTAAAAGCTTCTCAATTCTAATACTTTGAAAGGCTACACCCATTTTCAGAAAGTCTGGGCTATTCAAAATATTTTACAAAATTCTGAAACTTTGAAAAGCTGCAAGAATTGGGGACAGCAAGACGAGGCGTTTTTTCTTATAGCCAGTTTTGTTCACTATATTATTAAATAAGCACTGTTTAAATTAACAGCTTGAATTCTAAAATATATTTTTGAAAATCAATAATGATTTTTGTAAAAATAGAAAATCAGTTGTACTTTTATCTTAAAATTCCTTTCTTATCTATTTTCTAGATTTGATGTTTTGCCATTTTAAAGAATACTAGACAAGATGATCTCAATTTGGATCACTATATTGGGCTCCTAATAGCCTGATATAATTTTAAATCATCCCACACAACACATTATTATCATATACATCAGCATTTCCCAAACTGTGCTGAAATTGTGTATACTATTGATATTTTTGAGCTAAAATATGCTTATAAATACACAAAAATATGTTTATCTAGGTGTTTTTATGCAATAATGCACTTTTCAAAAAGAAACGATATACCAGTCTCAAGAATACCTGGAAGCTGCATGAAAATTCTTGATTCCTTTTATATATAGTGACAGAAAAAGATGTAAATCTCACAATTGGTTATTTTTATTGTATAAAATTTTTTCTATAAGCACATGTGAATTAAGTATTCATTATTCCACATTCCCCATGTCACCGGCGCTGGGTGCCCACAGCATGGCTTTTCTAACACTGCAGGTGCGGGGCTGAGGGTGGCAGACTGGACACCTGCACGCAGCCGCATTCCTCACAAAGTTGGACCAGCCCTGAGCCGGGGGCGGAAGCATCCTGATGTGAAAAGCTGTTTGCCAAGTACAATGACCACACGTTTCGTCTATTTTGAATACACCATCACAACAAACTCTACACTCTTGACAGATGAGACAGGTAGATATGATCTTTGAATGCGAGTGAGAAAGACATTCACACAGACTCCCATCCTCCCTCACATGACTGGAGGATTAAATGGCAGTGGGGGTGTGGATGTTCAGCTCAGGGGCAGGTTAGTGACACTGTCACAGCTATTTTAGGACCTGAAATATTTATATGATCCTATTCCAAATCATAATACGTACACAATGAACTCAAAACTGTACACAAAGGGGAACAAAAAACCACTCTGACAGCCTCCAGGTCCCTCATAAACTCCCTAGAAGTCAAGGAGGTCAAGGCTGTTCTCAAACTCCTGGGCTCAAGTGATCCGCCCACCTGGGTCTCCCAAAGCTCTGGGATTACAGGCATAAGCCACTGCACACGGCCTAGTAAGTTCTTTTGATATGTTTGGAATGAATGTGTTTCCAAGGATAAAAGCTTACAATGACATCTTTTTTACCTGTAAGATACCCGAAGAGCCGAGAGAGGGTCCCCAGGCTGGCTAAGCATCCAGAACTCTGGGGGAGCTTTAAAAACATAGATATGAATTATTGTGCTTCACCCCTTACTTACTGAGTCACAATCCCAGGGATGGAAGCACCCAGAGATCTGTCTTTTCAGAACTTCTCTGGCTCTCCAGGTGGTGCTGACAATCAGGCAGATTGAGAGCCAGTGCTGCAGGCAGCTCGTCCCAGACCTCAGGAGCAGAGGAGTCACCCAGGGCTAGGTAAGACTGAAGGTTCTGGGGCACCAGGGGTGGAGAGGGACTTGAGAGTTGGACTTTCTAACAAGCTTCCCAGAAGGGCTGGTTTGCTGAGCCTCAGACCAGGCTTTGAGGGTGCATAGCACTCTTCCTCTAGGTGTGTGTCCACATACCTGGCACCTTTGTTGTTGAATTGCCCCAGATATAAAGTGCAGGGTGCCCCCTCTACGCCTTCAGCCCTGCTGTCTCCCCTGCTGACCCCCAAATCTCTGGGGCTCGGACTTGCCTTTATAAAGGGACCTCTCAGCTCAGGGGCAGGCCCTCCCCACTGACCCTCTCTTCCCAAGGCCCAGCATCAGCGGGAGCTGCTCGAGCAATTCATCCTGAGGGGTCTATGTGGTGTGAAAGGCTGAGGGAGACTGTTCTGTTTATTGTCAAAAGCCTGGAAACAAAGTCTGGTATTGCTCAACCCAGTGGTGCTGGGTGACAAGATAGGGCGGGGTGCAGAGGAGACTCCCACACACAGCAGGGCCGAGTGAGCGCCAATTCTTCCTTCTAACACTGGCACCAAGGAGAGACCACTGTCCCTTCCCATAAAGGCAGTGGCCAAATGGAAGCATCGCTTGGTGTGCCAGATCCTTTGGGGCAGGAGAACAACAGGTGACTTGAGGCGGGGTTGGGAGCCCCATCCCAAGCACAGTGGATGCTGAAGGGGGTCCCGGGCTCCCCAGGTCCTGGGCTTCTCTTGATTCTCAATGTTAAGCTTGTTGATTGAATATAGTTGAATATATACAGGTGAGGAAAAGACACAGGCCAAGAACCGGGTGCTTCAGTCAGCTGTGAAAAGTCAGGAAGAGCATTTCCTTTTTTTTTTTTTTTTTTGAAACAGAGTCTTGCTCTGTCACCCAGGCTGGAGTGCAGTGGCACGATCTCGGCTCACTGCAAGCTCCGCCTCCCAGGTTCTCGCCATTCTCCTACCTCAGCCTCCAGAGTAGCTGGCACTACAGCACCCGCCACCACACCTGGCTAATTTTTTGTATTTTTAGTAGAGACGGGGTTTCACCATGTTAGCCAGGATGGTCTCCATCTCCTGACCTCGTGATCTGTCCGCCACGGCCTCCCAAAGTGCTGGGGTTACAGCTGTGAGCCACCATGCCCGGCCGGGAAGAGTATTTCTAACATCCAAATGCAAACGTCTGCCACCCCAGGCTGCTCTCCTCTGGAAACGGCACTGCAGGGCATAGCAGGTCCCAGGTTTGCCTTTCCTAATTCCCTGCACCACCCAGCTCCCGCCTCCCTCACTGTGCGGGATGAGAGGTCCACACAGACAGTTCCTTCTCACCTTTGAAATGGCAGTGGTGGCTGCAGCCTGGGAGCTGAGTCCATCCCAAGCAGGTGAGACCCCCACCAGGGGCCCTGGGTGCCTACCGGCCACAGGCTGAGCCATCCAGGCTGTGCACAGCCACGCCTCAGCCACCAGGATTTCTTTCCTGTGGAACTAGACCTTCCATCCAGAGAGCCTTGCAGCAGAGAGCAGAAATGGGCTTTCTCTCTGCTGGTGTAGGAAAGCCATGGCAGGAAGGCGGTATCAACAACACACAGCTGCCTGTCCCACGTGGGGTCCCGCACCTCCCGCCTCCCTGCTTTCCTGCCCCTTGACTTGGTAAGTGTGCTCTCTGATTAAGTGTCCTCTTTTTAATTGTGTCCAAATGTTCACACTGTCTTAAGTGATGCTGGAGCCACAGCCTGGGGCCACTGCCGGTCCTTCCTCTGGAGCAAACGGTCTTTGTCACAGTGTTTCTCTAAAAGCACATCCATCCTGAGTGACACTTATTTTAGAAAAAGAATTGGTGAAAAAAGAGTTGAGCATTATAAAATGTCTCTGGATTTCAAAGAAGTTGGCCACTATCTATGGGGAACTGGGGATGAGTAACTGCTCTTTAAATAAATGAGGACAGGCCAGGCATGGTGGCTCATGCCTGTAATCCCAACACTTCAGGAGATTTGTATGTAAAAAATACAAAAGGCTGGACATGGTGGCGTGCACCTGTAATCCCAGCTACTCAGGAGGCTGAGGCAGGAGAATTGCTTGAACCCAGGAGATGGAGGTTGCAGTGAGCCGAGATTATGCCACTGCACTCCAGCCTGGGTGACAGAGCAAGATTCCATCTCAAAAAAAAGTAAATGAAGACAAAATCCCAAAGGCTAGAGCCACCGCCCGCCCAGAGCAGGTTCAGGATCGAAGTGCCCCTGTGGTTCCGCTCCCACCTGAATGCTCTATTTTAAAATGAAGGTCCGGGACAAGGAGAGAGCATGTCATTACTAAGGTTCAGTGTTAAATACAGACATTCTTCCACTGATGGCAGCCATGATGGGCCACCTGAGCTTTCTTTGGTTTTCCCTGCCATCTGCATCGTCCTCCACTACACTTGAATGAGGAGTCCTGAGGGTCTGAGTAACTTGCAGGGATTGCTGTGCTGCCAGGAATGAGTGAAAGAAGAGGCCAGAACAGCCACCTCAGCTAAAAAGAAAGCCAGAGGAGAGGGTGGGTATTTAGGGAGCAGGGATTTTTAATTTCAAATAAATTCTGTAATTAAGCAAATGGGGTGGTGGTGGTGGGGCTTGGGGCTGGGTGCTCTGGCACTGTCCCTAACGGCAGTCACAGTGATGGCTTTGCTCCTGTGCTGCCGTCCCTCCTCCCTCTCAGCAATAGGAAGAATATGTGTGCTTTTGATGCACGTGGTGCAGCAGGCCTGGGATGCCACATTTCACACAAGCTTCAGGTGACCCCAGTGCTGCTGGTTCATGGACCACGCTGTGAGTAGCAAGGTCACAAACTCCCCTGAGGGAAGGGAGCAGCTGGGCTGCGTTTCTGAGAGAAATCGTAATAGGTTACGATTGAACTACTTTGGGCCTCCCTTCTTGAGAACCCAAAACAGCTGCTGTGTGTACTGAAGCTATATTCACCCCACCACAAAGAGGACAGTTAGCACCTCTCCCCACACAATGGTATAAGGTTTTGTTTTCATATAAAACCTCAACAGATGAATGTGGCCACTATCAATGATTTTCAGAAAGAAAGGTGTAAATACCAACTATTTTTCTTTTATGGAGTCTTGCTCTGTCACCCAGGCTGGAATGCAGTGGCACAATCTCCACTCACTGCAACTTCTGACTCCCGGGTTCAAGCAATCCACTTGCCTCAGCCTCCCGAGTAGCTGGGACTACAGGTGTGCGCCACACCTGGCTAATTTTTGTACTTTTAGTAGAGATGGGTTTCACCATGTTGGCCAGGCTGGTCTCGAACTGCTGACCTGAAGTGATCCACCTGCCTCTGCCTCCCAAAGTGCTGGGATTACAGGTGTAAGCCACCATACCCGGCCCCCAAATACCAACTATTCTTTAAAAAAAAATATGATTATGTTGGAGGCACAGTGGCTTATTCTGTAATTTCAATACTTTGGAAGGCCAAGGCAGGCAAATTGCTTGAGCACTGGAGTTGGAGACCAGCCTGGGCAACATGGCAAAACCCTGCTCCTGCAAAAAGTTTTTAAAAATTTAGCCGGGCATAGTCGCATTCATCTATAGTCCCAGCTAGTCAGGAAGCTGCGGTGGGAAGATTGCTTGAGCCCTGGAAGGTTGAGGCTGCAGTGAGCTGTGATGGCACCACTGCATTCCAGCCTGGGTGACAGAGTGAGACCCTGTCTCAGAAAAAGAAAAAAAAAAAAAAAAAATATATATATATATATATATATATATATATATATATATATATATATAATGTTGGGAGAGATGTCCCTCATAATTAAACTAGGTTAATACAGATGATTTTATTTAATAGCTGAAATGGTTCTGTTACCTGGGAGTTTGTTTTACATTTAGTTGATCATGAAGGATCCATCATGAATCCCCCCTAGAAGTGCCCACAGTGACATGTTCCATGAGTGCTTGATGGAAAACCATGTATTTCTAAGGTTCTGGTGGCAGGTAGCAGTTATGCGATGGCATGAGGAAAATCCATTTAGTAGAATTGTCCAAAAGTGCAATGGCCTGGCTCGGTAAGCTGTAAATTCTGTCCCTGTGAGGGGTAGAAAGTGAGGATGGAGAAGGAAGGAATATGCCAGACAGGGGTTGAACCAGACAGGCTTCTTCCAGCTGTCAGCTTCGTGACTATGGGTACTGTCCATGTCTCCAGGATCCACCTGGGATGCCTCTGATAATGTAACCACGTACCCCCATTTTTCTTGGGCAGTTTATTCCAACAAGTGAGCTATAGTGCAGGCATTGGGACATGCAGTAATCTGTTTGACTTTCAAGGGCTTAGGTCAGCTTGGTGGAGTTCTCTGGGTCCCTCTGGAGAATCACCCAACCCAGGGATGGCCTTCAGGTTCCCACCCTACCACTAAACCACTTACATTCACACAAAATCCTGGAGCTGAATGTTCTCAGCAGGCTTATTCCTCATAGCCAAAAGCCAGAAACAAATCCAGATGTTCTTCCAGGAGCGAGTGGCAAAACAGTTGGGGTCATTGTGGAAGTGAAGGGAAGCCTTTGGTCTATTGGAAGAATGAACAGGACTCAGTAATGGATTGTTTATGATGTGGGGAGATACAGGCTGAAGAAACTCTTTCTAGAGTCTGGAATGGAGTCCCTAGGTGAGCCGTCACACCATTTATTTAGACAGTAAGTCTAGGTCACAGCCAAGTCCAGGAAGATGACCTAGACTATAGAGTGGGATCAGTTTTAATCTGTAATGTCAAAGAGGTATTTCGGTCTGGAAATCAGCTAGGTAGCTGTACATATAATTCTGAGTGGAGATAAAATCTGGAGGTTGTAAGAATAGAGTTAATAATTAGTGCCTTAAAAATCAGTTTGGTCCCCCAGAGGACTTGGGGTTCTTTTTTTCTGGCATACCAATAAAAGAATAGCAGAGTCCAGGAGTGAGTTATGATGCACTTCAGATTTTAAATCCCAAGCAGGGGTTGTGAGCACGCTGGCAAACCTTGGGTAGGAGCATCCAGAAAGGCAGGATGAGAAGGAGAAGCATTGGCGTCAGGAGCCAGGAGCAAGATGGACCCCAGAAACAAAAAGGAGCCACTTACCTGGACTGTTCCTTTAACATGGTAAATGGAAAGTGGCCATTAGATATTCCATCATGGAACTGTCAAAAGACAAAAGTACAACAGATTTAGTTTAAAGATCCTAATTGGCTTTATTTGCTATTCTAGAATCAGGCAACACTTCATTCCATAAAACAGACTGAGCATTCCTCCGAGCAGAGTTGGGGAGATGGGCTTTATGGATAGAAAAGGCTGAAGCAGAAACAGAGAACAAAACACGGATTGGTTGCAAAGTTACTTTCCTTGTAAACATTAAAGCAGAGGGGAGGGACTGCCTACCATGCTGGCTAAACCTGGCCTGCTGGGGATTTGCCTTTTATCTCTCTGTGTCCTGACTTCTCAGAAGGTCAGATCAACAGCTCAGTTTTGGTTTGGAAAAGTGGAACTTTAGCGCAAGAAACTCCAATACAGTCTGGTTTTGTTACTGAAATGAACCTGGGTCTGCTTGCCCCGTGTGGTAAAACCAAACACCCACACCGAGGTTTGCAGCAGGAGAAAGGAGGGTGTTAACTTGCAGGACACCAAGCAAGGAGAATGGGACAGCTTACGCTTCAGACCCAATCTCCTGGATGGCTTACAAGCAAGGGATTTTAAAGGCAGGGGAATAATTCAGGAATGCAGAAGTTACAGGGAAACCATAAATCAATACAGAGGGTATACACTGGTTTGGCCTAAAAAGGTGGAAGCTCTTGAAGCAAGGGGCTTACAGGTCATAGGCGGCTTCAGGATTCTTTGATTGCAGTTGGTTAAGGAAGCCAGGCTTTGTCTAAAACTTGGGATCAGCAGAAAGGAATGTTAAGTTCTGGCCTGTGGGCATGACTCTCTCCAGGCCGCTGAGAAAGAAATTTACAACAAAGAGCAGCTGTCAGTGTGCAGCCCTCATCTCCCTGACATCTGAGGTCTCTGTGATGATGGTCAGTATTTTCCATCTGAGGTGGGTCCGGGTTTCTGAAAAACCATTCATGGACATATGCTAAGATGCAATCTTTAGTTTCAACAGGGGACAAAACACCTTGTCGCTCTGACTTACTCGAGTGGCTATTACTTGCAGCTGTTATTCCCTTCTTGCTTATCAGGTGGCTCATTTACTTCTCAATGCCAGCTAGGTACCTGGAATTTCCCTTGAAAGAAATCAAGATTTTCCTTTGTTTCCATGCTTGGAGGAGGCCTAGCAGGCCTCTAATAGGGGTCCATGCTCCATCTCAGTCTGTTGGGCCTAGTGCAGAAGTTCAGTCCAAACCAATGGCCTCCTGTAAATATATTTTACAGAAGTCAGCAGTGTCCACAGCAAGGGAGAGTTTCTTGAGCAACCTGCTGGGAGACATAAGAGTGAAATAAAGAGTGAATGTCAGGTGAAAACATTGAAAAGATGAGGACTGACAAGTATTTACAGAGGGTTAACTCTGAAGTGGTTCCAACAAACTGGGATCTTGAAAAGCAGGTAGTGGAGGGAAAAATGGCTTCCCCTTCTAGGTTCTTTGGCTGGGCTAGGAATTAAATTGACATAAGACAGGCTAATAGGAGAAGAAAACACTTTAATTACGTCTATATGCACAGGAGTCCCACAAAATATGGACCAGGAGAAGGGCCAGATGAATGAAGCTTAAATAGTGTCCTGAGTTACAGAAAGGAACAGGGGCTTGGGGCTTGCCGGGGATGGGCACAAGTTCTGGGAGGGTGAGGGGAGGCAATGTCTGGTGAATAAAAGTGTCTTGTGCTGCAGAGAAAACTCTCTGGGGTGATAGAATTGTCTGGAACCAGCCCTCTTCCTGATACAGATAATTCACTAATGTTGATGTATTTTATAGTTATAAATTTCTTTCACAAAAGGGCAGCTTTTCAGAGCTACTCCTGTGTCTGCAATTTCTTAGAATAACAGATCAAAATTTGCCTAAGAAGTATATTTTGTGTTCACATATCTGGTTTTGTATTGTCATATTTTGGGGTGGTGTGTCCTGAGCCCCAGCAGCAAGGGCCATGTTATATTAATATAGTTTTTAATTGACTTTTTCAGAGTTGTTTTGAATTCACAGCTGAAGGGGCTTAGAGTATGCCATCCCAAAATATGCCACTCTGACATAAAGATTATTTTGAGCTGAAGACAACTGAGACCAAGTAGACACAGGACAAACTCTCTTCCCTGCCCCCATCTACCAGAAGGGCAGGATGTCTCTTACCAGCCCAGAGGTGGCACCAGAAAAATCAACATCACAAGCACACCAAATCAACCTTATCTGTCAACTTCCCCCATATATCTACCTTCCCACAACTTGTTATCCAAAGAAGCTCAAGGTCCCCTTCCTTTGTCTTTCCACTTCTCTACAAATATATTGCTCTCTCATTAGGGTGCTAATAAGCCCAAGTTCTAACTGCCTTTTTGAGTTATTATCACTGAGCTCTCCCATGTGTATTTGCAACGCATGAATTAATAAATGTGTTGTTTTCTCTTGTTAACCTGGCTTTCATTGGTCTAAATTTGTGGGGCCAAGGCAATAAACCTAAGATGGGTGGAGGTAAGATTTTTTCTACACCTATACAGCAAAATTGAGCTGAGCGTGCAGAGAGCTCTCATATGCACCCCTCACCAGCCCGCGCGCACACACACACACACACACACAGCCTGCCCTACTGTCCATGTCCCACATCAGTGGGGCACATTTGTTACTACTGCTAAACTCACACCAACACATCATTTTCACCCAAAGTCTGTGGTTCACATTAGGGTCATTCTTGGTGTTGTATTGTCAGTGAAAAGAGCCAAACACTGTAAAATATATTGAAGAGATTTATTCTGAGCCAAATATGAGTGACCCAAGGTATAGTCTCAAGAGGCCCTGAGAACATGTGCCCAAAGCGGTTGTTTTACAGTTTGGTTTTATACATTTTAAGGAGACATGAGACATTAATCAGTACATGTGAGATGTACATTGATTCAGTCCAGAAAGGTGGGACAGCTAGAAGGGGGTCAGTGGGAGGAAGGCATCCAGGTCATAGGTGGATTCAAAGATTTTCTGATTGGCAATTGATTGAAACAGTTATTATCTAAAAACCTGCAATCAATAGAAAGGAGCATCTGGGTCAAGATAAGGGGTTGTGGAGACCAAGGTTCTTACCATGTAGATGAAGTCTCATGGGGGCCGCCCTTAGAGACAATAGATGGCCAATGTTTCCTATTCAGACTTTTAAAAGGTGCTAGACTTTCAGCTAATCTCTAGAAGATTGGGAGGGCCTGGGAGGGCCTGGAAGGGAAAAGAGCTAGTTATGGTAATAGAGATTCTTTACAGATGCAAATTTTCCCCACAAGAGACAGCTTTGCAGGGCCATTTCAAAATATGCAAATAAATCCTATTTTGGGCTAAAATATTTTTATTTCCTTCTTTATCTGTCATATGATGTTATATGAGAGTCCGGTGGGAAAGTAAGCTGTGTTATATATAAGGTTAAATAAAGCCCATCTGTTGAGATTTTAGTTTTTAGGGTATGACTCCCCAGGCCCCTTAGATAGGAATCTGGGCAAGAGAGAAAAAATGTCAGTTTAGTCCTCAGTACATTCTGTGGGTTTGAACAGATGTCTAATGCCATATCCACCACTGTCATATCATACAGAGTAGTTTCACAGTCCTGCAGATCCCCTGTGCTCTGCCTGTTCATCCCTCTCTCCCCCAACCCCTGCCAACCACTGCTCTTTTTACTGTTTCCATGGTTGTGCCTTTTCCAGAATGTGACAGAGTTGGAATCTTACAGTATGCAGCCTTTTCACATCAGTTTCTTTCAGTTGTAATATGCATTGAAGGTTCTTTCATGCAGCTCAATAGTGTTTGGCAGAAACTCAAAGGCAGGGAGAGGAATGGGAAATCTGTGTGGTGGAAAAGAGGAAGAGGAGTCCTGATGGGACTGCCAGCCGCCAGAGGCAGCTGCTAGTGAAGTGGCTTCATTGTCTGGGGTGACACCCAAGGTTCATTGTCTCACAGCCACAGAGATCAAGGGCATGGACACACAAAGGGTGAGGTTAAGAGTGGAAATTTAATAGGTGAAAGAAAGAGAATAGCTCTCTGCTACAGAGAGGGGTCCCGGAAAAATAGGTTGCTGATGCACAGTGAAATGCAGATTTTTATAGATGAGGTAGTGGGGAGCAGTGTCTGATCTACATCGGGTGCAAAAAAACAGGACCAGGTGTGCCATCTGCATAGGGCATGAATCTCTGGATGCCCCCACACCAATCTTCTATTTATTATGCAGGTGAGTAGCTACTCCATGTTGCTTATTTCTTTCTTACTGTGCATGTGTTAACAACAACAACAAAAAATTAGGGAAGGTGAACCCCCCATGGTGGACATGCCTGGCCCCAGGTAGTCCCTTTTATCAGTGCAGCTGCAGGCCTCCTCCCAGGCAGGCTTCCAGCTTCCTTATCTATGCTTGCAGCTCCATTTTTCAGGCTGCTCTTTGTTAGAAAGAAATGATTTCTTGGGCTGTTTTTTGTTAGAAGTTCTGCCAAGGACTCTTTTGTCCTATCTGCCTAAATAATTTATTTCCATCTCCTGTATCACTGGAAGAGGGGATCCTACCTGACTGGTAAGAGGGTGCCTATTTTGTTCTCCCTGTTGGTCCTAAGTTCGAAGCAAGGGCAAAAAGGAGGGAAGCCGTCAGTGCAGTCCTGACCATTAGGGTTGCTGTATGCAGTTCCCAGCTGGTTGCTTCACTGGCTGTGGGTCAGAGCGTCACCAGGCTCTTGGGTGGATTTTTTAAATCCCACGGACTGAAACCCTTCTTTATTATCTCTAGTCACTTGAACATCTTTCTTTGATAGACAGTTTATTCAGTGTTGTTATTAAAAAAAAAAAGCTGCTACTATTACTACTACTACTACAATTACTATTTATAATAATGGTAATAATTACAGTAATGATGAATCCCAGCAAGGACCAAATAATTCTAATTACTGATTTAATATTTATACATAAATATTTATTAAAATATATAATCTATATATTACATATATTTATACCATGACATTTATAGTATCTACATAATTGTATATTATTAGTGTATTTATGACAATTTATATTTATAAATTACATAATACAAAAAGAATATTATTACTACTACTACTATAAGCCTCAGGACTCCCCCTGCCCCCCACCATTACAGAATATCCCCCTTTTACCATTCAGCCACCCAATCCCTCGTTGCCCCGCTGGTAGAGCTTGCTATATATAAAGGCGGCCGCCAGGTGTCGCCAGACAACTAGCTAAAAAGCCTGCCGAGCGGATCCGGATGGCGAGTGGGCAGGTAGGACGCCAGGCCTCGTCCGTGTCCACCTCGCGTCGCATTCCCACCTCGGGGCTCCCTGGCACGCATGAGTGGAACCGTGAGATCCCTGGAAGCCAAAAGAAGTCTTGGAAAATTTGGGGGGGAGCGCCCTGGGCCAGGGACAGCTGCCGGGCAGGGGACAGGCTCCGCAGCGCCTCCCGGGACAGCGCCCCACCCAGAGGGGACTTCAAAATTCACTGGGGTCGGCCTGCCTCAGCCTCCCCAGGGGCATTTAGAAATTTCTGCGGACCGAAAGCCCCTCCTGCGTCCTCTTCAGAACTATAATTGTTTATATCTAATCACTATTTATGCAGATTTATTATTTATAAACTATAATTTATACTTATAATTCTACAAATTTATATTATTTATATTCATATAGTTTGTAAATGTAAATAAATTATTATTTGTTTATAATACTTGCTTAAAAGAATTACTATTGCTATATAAACCTCAGGTTCCACCATCCCCCTGCCCCTACCCTCCCCTTCGCACCTCGCCGCAGGCCTCCCCCCACGCCCTTCTCCCCTCGCCTTGCCCCCTTCTCCTCTCCCAAATTCTAGTTGCCCATCTGCTGGGTTGGGCTGCTGGTCGATCTGATCAACTTTCTGAGGTCACATCAAAACTGCAGAAATGAGGCTGATCGACCCAGCAACTCTAACAAAGATCATCCATCGGACATCTGGTCGCCCCTCTATCTCGGAGCCAGAGGCTGTAGGCTCTTCCCCAGTGGGGAGGGTGGGGCCCCAAAGTCCAACCACAAGATCCCATTTTGCAGGCCGTGGCTAAATCCACTGTGCCTTCCCCGTTTTTTCTCGAACTGCCCAAGCCAGACTCCACCTCCAAGACAGTCCCTCCGAGGGACTGCTACCTGCTAGGACAGACCTCCCACGCGGCTCAGGGCCTGGCGATCTTCCGCGGGAACTGGGAACGTTTCCGGAGACCCCGGCAGGCCGGCGCCCTGCCTCGGCTTCACAGTGCAGCGGGGTCCTGGGTTCCCCGAGGATTCGGAAGTTTTGCGGGGCGCCGGCGGCGGGAGAGACCGTGAAGTTGAAACCGTGAAAGGCAGAACGTGGGTGAATCGCTTTTATTCTGTCTTTTCGGAGGGGGGAAGCCTTTCTAAAGCATAAAATAAACCCAGAAGCCATCAAGGAAATGATTGATCAGCTTGACAACATGAAGTTTCACAAGCAACGTCAAAAGATAACAAATGATTGTGGGGATCACTTATGCATAAGATAAGAATATTGACTTCATTCACAGTAGCCAAGATACGGAAGCAACCTAAGCGTCTACCAGTGGGTGAAGGGATAAAGAAAATGTGGTGTATGTACACCACCGGGTACTATCCCGCCTTTGAATAAAAGGAAATCCTGCTATTGGCGACAACATGGATGAACGTGGAGGCCATTGTACTAAGCAAAGTAAGCCAGGCACACAAACAAATACCACTTGGTCTCTCCTGTGTGTGGAATCTGAAAATAGTTGAACTCATAGAAACGGAGAGTAGAACGGTGGCTACCTGAGGCCGGGGGAAAGGCAGGAGGGGGGAGATGTTGGTCAAAGGGTACAAGGATTCAGTTAGACAAGAGGATTATGTTTTAGTGATCCACATGACACGGTGAATGTAGTTAATGCATTTTATATGTCAAAATCCCCAAAATAGTAAATTTTAAATAATCTCACCATAAAAAATAAATGTGTTGGTGATGGATATCTTAATTAGCTTAAAGTAATTGTTCCACCGATGTATACATATATCAAAACATCACATTGTAGCCCATAAATATATACAATTATGATTTGTCAATTAAAAATAAACTTTAAAAAATGTTTTTAAAACGATTTCAGCATTATTTACTATAATAACAAAAAAACCGGAGTGGGGGATAATAGCCATTGATTAAGAGGGGTCAGGTTAAATAAACTCCAGTGCATCCACACCGTATGCTGTGTGAATTTGTTTTGTTTGTTTTAGATGAGATAAATGTTGATGATGAAATGTTAAATGAATAATTTAAAACAAGAATTAAGTTACCTCTATTTCAACACATTAAATAGCTAGTAAAGACTGTGTGGTGTGGACAGAGAGAGATGATCTACAGAACTGACAAGAGACCAAAACAAATGCACCCAGCTGGTTTTTGACAAGCATGCAAAAGCACGTCATGGGAGGAAAGGTAGCCTTTCCATCAAATGGGAGTAGGGCAATTGCACATCACAGGCACAGCAAACAAGCAGGCAAACAAAAACCCTTGACCTAGACACTGTCAACTTTAGAATCCCAAGCCCCCACCAAATGAATGGACCCCCTCTTGGCCAAGGGGACCTCAGGAAAATCTTAAAAGTTTAGTTCTAGTCATGATGGGGTGGGAGGTCAAACACGCCTCATTATACCCCCTGCCTTTTGGGGTTTAGACCAGCATTAATGTTAACATAGAGATCAGAAGACTGACAGAACAGACTCTGTGTCAATAAAATACCAAGTTATAAACAGGACCCAAGGCCATGCCAGGCAAGGGTTAAGTCACTAACCCTATGCCTAAAAAATAAATTGTGTTCTAAGGACCACAAGGCTTTTCTTTTTCTCTAGCAGCTAAACAACCACTGGCCTCAAGATAGACAAGATTAAAACCATTTTCAGCTCCACTACCCACTGACTTACTGAACCCCTGCTCTACCAGCCATAACTTCCTGATAAGACCACCAACCGTGGATTGTCTCTGGCTGGTTTACAGAGGCTGCATGCTTGTGTGCCTTCACGCCCTGAAAAGACCTATTGACATAAAGGACCTAACTGTAATACATTTAAATGTTAAGTCTCCACCCCAAAGTCAACATGGGTCATATGCTACATGCATGTCTGTTCAATATGCATGTGTTAGGACCACCTTCATGAATATTCATGGATCCTCCTATAACTTGTTGAATATGTATGTTTAGCCAACCTGCCCAGCATAACGCTCCTACCCTAACCCTTCCTCCTTCAAAGTGCCTGTTTCTGGTCCCTTGGCTGAGATGGCCACCTTGAAGGCTGTAATCTTTATGAGAAATAAAGTCTCCTCACGTTTCTAAATGGATAAATTGTGGGGGTTTTACTCTCACACCTCATGCAAATATTAACTCCAAATGGATCACACATTTCAATGTAAAATGTAAAACTATAAAATTTTAGGAAAAAAATTCTTAGAGAAAATTGGGATCTAGGCTAAAAAATGAGATTTTATACTTGACATCAAAAACATGATTCATAAATACAGATGGATAAATTGGAAGTCATCAAAGTTAAAATCCCAGGCTCTGTGAAAGGTCCTTTTTTTTTTTTTTTTTTTTTTTTAAGAAGGAGTCTGTCTCTGTCACCCAGGCTGGAGTGCAGTGGTGCAATCTCAGCTCAGTGCAACCTCCTCCTCCCAGGTTCAAGCAATTTTCCTGCCTCAGCCTCCCAAGTAGCTGGGACTACAGGCGTGTGTCAACACTTCCAGCTAATTTTTGTATTTTTCATATAGGTGGGGTTTCACCATATTGGTCAGGCTGGTCTTGAACTCCAGACCTCATGTTCTGCCTGCCTTGGCCTCCCAAAGTGCTGGGATTACAGGCGTGAGCCACCACACCCAGCTGAAATGTCCTTTTAAGAGGAGTAAAACAAGGTATAGATCAGAAGAATATATTTACAAACCATATATTCTACAGGAATGTGTAAAAAAAAAACTCAAAATGCAACGGTATTTTTCTTCAAAATCCAATTACAAAATTGATGAAAGACATGTTAAAGTATGCCCCCTGCAGAAAGACAAAATGACTCCCAGGAGACTAACTGAATTGCTCAAAGTTAAAATGGAACCAGGCAGCCGTAGCTGGGTGACAGAGACTTCATGTACTCTGTGTTCTTGGAAAGGTGTTATAAAAGTATCACAAGACCTCCCTTCCACAACCAAACCAAACCAGTTCCTTTTGTCAGTGTCAAGATAACTGTAGCCTGAGCACCGCTCCCCTGGACCCCTGACAGCCATTTATAAGAAATTTCTGACAGTCTTCTGCTTAAGGCTTAAAGAACAAGTCAGAACTCCCCTGCCCCGACTAATCAGGACTCAACTGCATCAATCAATCAATCAGGGTTCACCTGTATCGACTAATCAGGATTCAGCTACATCCACTGATCAGGACAGCATGAGTTTCAGTCCTTCATTTACATAAATGAAAGTAGTTGGAAACCTGGACAGAAACTTTCACCATAGAACCCAAACCCTTTCTTAGTTTTCTAGAACTTACTTTCCTTTTGCACTGAAGGCTGCAACTTCCCCATTTACAAACTGTTCACTGAAATAAAGTCACTTTCCACATTCCTTTTCAGAAAACTTAGTTCACAGACATAAACTAGCATTTCACTGAGCAGGATGTACAGATGGCAGGTCGGCACATGAGAAGATGTTAGCCTTTTGTGGGAGTGTAAATTAAAATCAGGGTGAGACGTCATGACACATCCATCAAATGTCTTCAACAAAATATAGGAACAGCATCAAATGCAGGTGAGGCTGTGGCAGAATGGGCTTTCTCACACATTGCTGGTGGTAAGGTAATATTGTACTGCCACTCTGGAAAACAGTGTGGCAGTTTCAAAAAAGAAAACAGCAACAACAAAAACGTGCAGGTGAAGTGTGGCAGAATATGCCATCCCAAAATACGACACTTTAGCATAAGGGTTATTTTGAGCTAAAGGCACTTGAAAAACAGCAGGCACAAGGAAGATGTCCTGACCTCCCCTTTTTCTTCCTGAAAGTAGGAGGTGAATCTCCCATGGGAAAGGCGCCCTCCTTGTACCAGGAGGAAGGAAGCCATTCTTAGCACCAGAGGCAGGGAGTTGGGGCTGAGGGGAATCTGTATGAACAAATCTCGTTAAACTAACCCTCATCTGCCTTGTCACTTCTCCACGATGAACTGCCCTATCCCAGAACCCATTGTCTTGCACGTTTTCACAACTTACTCTTTGTCCAACCTAGTATATATGCGTTCAGGCCTAACTGCTTCTTCGGATCTCTTTTTCCTACAGGGCTCCATTTACATGTGCAAATCTGTGTGCTTTTCTCCTGTTAATGTGTTTTATGTCCACTTACCTCTTAGGCCCAGCCAGAGACACTAACAGTGGAGGTAAAGTTTTGCTGTCCCTGCATAAGGACCATGTAACCCAGCAACCAAACCCCTGGGCATTCACCCCAGAGACACAGGAACTTGCTGTGCATGAAGGGTTGATTCAGCACCTCTGGGGCCGAGGACTCCCCCTGACCTCTGACCCTGGGCTACAGCAGGAATTAGAATATTTCCGAGCCTGAAACTCCTCTTTCCTCAACTTCAGTCAACCAGACACCCTTTGTGGATGGAAAAATCTCATTCAGTGTTTTTATAACAATAACAAATAATAATGGTAATCATTACAATAATGATGAACAACAGCAACAATAACTATTATTATTATTAACCTTGGGGGGTGAAAGGGTAGGGTAGAGACCTCTGCATATGCTCCTGGAGAATGACCACCTACTCCTGCTGGGTCCCAGGGTGGGCTGGAGTCAGAGCCCCAGGTTTGCACATGCAACATGCTCTGTGAAGGCAAGGGGCAAGCAGCAGGAGGAAAGGAAATTTGCCCTAAGAGGGTGTGGAAGACCAGTGAGGACCCTGGGAGGAGAAACGGGGGAGGGGTGCGCAGGGAGAGGGACCCTGGTCGGGCACCTGCTGCCTGGTCAGTGAGCTGCCAAAGCTTCCTCCACAAGTGCTGGACTCCTTGTCCATGCCTGCCTACCCGGCCCCCGGCCAGCAAACTGTGGGCACCAGCTCATGGTGTACAGAAATATGCACTCTGGATGAATCGCACACCTCAATGTTAAACGTAAAAGAGAAAACCTCAGTAGAGAATGCTAAGCGTTTGTGTCCCCTGGAGAAATGGTCTTCAGTGTGGCACAGCAGAAACCCAGGTGGTCAGCAGCCCCTTCTGGTGTGGTGTCAAGGAAGAGCGCTGACTTGTTAGAGTAGCCTGGAGTTCTGCCCACTGCGATCCAGCGCGGCAGCCTCTGCATCTGCAGGGAAGGCCTTCAGGTTTAGCACTGCAAACCCAGGCATTTGGAGACTGTTGGGCCAATATCACTGCTCAGGTGCAGATGAGCCGGCTGACTTCACCTGAATTGTAGCTGCCAGCCTTCGTGAGAAATGGGGGCGCTGCTGGGACTGGCCGGCTGGGGCCTCGGGTGCACCATTTCTGCTTGAACACACGTCCCCCAGGCACATGGGGCCCCCAACACGCAAAGCGGCCATGAGGTGCTGGGCCTCCCTCTGGCTAGGGGGAGCAAGGAGACAGCGAGTGTGTCAGCCAGGACTGGGCCTCAGTGCTCCCAGCGGGTGGGGGTGTGACGGGTGTAGTCAGGCCAAGTCTGCGGGGAAGGTTTGTAGGACTGGGGCTGGTGGCTAGCCTTGAATCCTGAACCACCCACCAGTGGCAAACTGCAGTTTTGCAGAGGTTAAGCCTCCGGCACCTCTCTAAGATAGCTAGGCTGGGACAGGACTGGCAACAGCAGCACCAACGCCTGTGTGTCCTGAGCAGGGGGTGCTGCACTCACAGGCTCCAACCAGCAATGTCATTAACATTTTTCTCCACTGCGAGGATCGTGCAAACCCTACCAGTTTCATTCCAATGTTTTTTGAAAAACAAACTTGAACACAGAGCCGGGAGTTTTGACAGGTAGGCTTTAGGAGCTTTGTCACTGCTGCCAGGACACAGGGATCTCCCGGCAAGGTGCTCAGGGACCTGTGGGGCCCAGAGGCCAGGGGGCTGGGAGGGTTTGGAGTGGCCGGCAGGGAGGCCTCAGAGCCATGCCTCCTCCTCCCCTAGTCACCCCAGCAGACCTTCCCCTGAGAAGCAGCAGACCAGGGAAGGGGCATCTGTCATTCTCTGCCTGTCACTTTCTTCTCCACTCCACCATCTATGCATTTAACACAGAAAGTGCATGAGGCCACGCCGTCTGCAGTCAGCCACAGCCACTGCTCCATCCAAGGACTCTGCACTGGAGGCCAGCAGGATGCCCTGGGCTTCCTGCAGGGGCTAAGCCATGCACGGTTCCCAGTGCAGTCAGGGCCCCAAGGCAGTGAGAAAGGTTCAGCCTGGAGGCAGGTGGTTAGACATAGGTCATCGAGGGTCCCTTTAAGGTCTCAATCCTAGGATCACATGGGGTCCCATTGCTGTGGCTCGAATTTCTGAGTCTCTCCCTTGATTTTGCTGGTTTTGCCTCTTTACAGATTATTTCCTTTTGGGTTTTCTCTACTTCTAAAGAATTTTTTGTTGTAATTACTTCAGACACTGCCTGAGGATTGAGATTTTATGGTTTTCAAGAGTTACGGTTTTCAATACATCTTTATGTTCCCTCGTTCTACTCTCCTAGAAGTTGGCTCTGTGCTGTTAGCTGCCTCCACACATGTGCCCTTCATTTGTTAGGACTCAAGTGTCACATCTGAAATGGGGGCTAGCAAGGTAGATCTGCAAGACCTATCCCTTGGTTGAACTAG
This sequence comes from Pongo pygmaeus, assembly GCF_028885625.2. NCBI lineage: Eukaryota > Metazoa > Chordata > Mammalia > Primates > Hominidae > Pongo > Pongo pygmaeus. The sequence goes on along the minus strand of NC_072392.2, from coordinate 29,576,460 downwards.
CAAGCCCTGGAGTGGCCCAGCAGGTGCTGATAATCTGACCTGTGAGAGACTGATTATACGATGACAGTGGCCAGACTACATAAGAAATCAAACTCTGAGCCATAATCTGCAGCAGCCAGCCCCAAAGCCAGCCCGAGATCTGCAGCAACAGCCCAGGAATCCAGCCCACTCGAAGTCAGATGTGCAGGAAGCCAGCCTGCTATCTCCAGTCAATCCAGGGAGCTTAACACCGCCCTGTAACAATCAGCCCCAAACAGCCAGAACTTGACTAATAACAGCTTCCCTAATTTTTGTCCCGGCTTCCAACTTAGAACCAACCAGAAAAAGTGAAATCTGCTGCCCTAACCGACCACACAGGAGGCCCCATTTCTGGTCGGCCACCCCAGTTTCCCCAAGCAAACAGCCTCCACTTGGAGTGCACCTGGAGCCTCCCCTTTTTCCACTGTGAACCTTTCCCATCCTCTGCCTGCTTGGAAATTTCTACCAAAATGCAACTGGTGATGGCTGACTCCCTTGCTGGGGCCTCTGTGTCTCTCATTTGAGTGGTCTTTGCTTATCTCCATGCTGCTTCCCATGCTATTATGGATGGGCATTTCCTGCCCATCCATGAAGATTTCACGTGGGTGCCTGGGGTGGCAGTATGCCCAGGTGCATTTCTCCTGCCTCCTCCTTCTCTCTTTATCCTGCAGTCTTCCTCCTCACCCAGCTAGCCACAGGTGTCCACGTGGAGCACAGTCTGAGGAGAGAGCAGGGTCAAACACAACCAGGTTCTAGGTGGAGCTGAGTGGTGTTTGACAGGTGCTAAGTGCTCCCCCAGATGGATCTTTACATCATAAAAACGATTTTGTGCTTGAGGATGGTGCTTCAGATCCACGAAGCATAAAGTCAACACCTGAAATTAGAAAGAAAACATCCAATAAAGAGACCTTCTTCACTCCAGCATCCCTCTCCCTATCTGCCTTCTGAAGCTCCTGCAGCCAGCCTGAAGATGGGTTCAGAAAGTGTTTCCAAGAGGAGCACCACACAGCACTAACACAAACACACACACACACACACACACACACACACACACACACACATACACACAGAGTCAACATGAGGGTAAGAATGAGGAGAGTGATGGCTGCGGTGTCTGAGAGAATCTAGTCTCAAGGATTAACGGAAGGCTCCCCAGGTGAGCGGGAAATGTGAGCAGTGTTCGGTCTCTTAGAGGCATGGATGGAAGTGTTGTCCAGGCAGAAGACAAATGCACAAGGCTTGAAGCTGGAGCAAACAGCTTCCATATGCAGGAGCGCAAATGACAGGCACTTCTATGGCAAATCCAAGAGTGAGGCAGGAGGGGTCAGGGCCCAGCATGCCAGGCCAGTGACTTCGTGGAACCAGCAAACCAAGCTAGGCAAAGTGTGGCATGTTATTTCCTTATAAGATTTTTAATTAGAATCGTAAAATTTTCTCTTTAATGCAAAGAATAAATAAATCCTTAAATAATACCTAGCCCAAGGCCCACTATCCAGAGACACTCAAGCTGCTAGAATTTTTAACGTATCCTTCAAGAAATATTTTCTATATAAATGGAAGGCTGAGTTGTATATACCATTTTTTGTGGTCTCTTCCACCAAAACTTCCTCAAATGTATTAAGAGCACAACTCTTGAAAACATGTTCCCACAGAAATGTGCACACAAACGTTCTTAGCAGCATCATTCATTATAGCCAAGAAGAGGAAACAACCCAAATGTTCACCGACTGATGAATAAACAAAACGTGCTCCATCCACACAACGCGACATTCACACGTGAGGAATGCCGCACCGTGGTGAACACCAGGAATAGCACATTCAGTGAAAGAAGCCCCATCATAAATGACTCCATTCATGGAAATGTCCAGAATAGGCAAATTCATACAAATAGAAAGTAGATGAGTGGTTGCTTAGGTCTGGAAGGGATGAGGAGCATAGTGGGATGACCTCTGAGATGCATGGGAAGTTCTTTCGGGAGGCTGAAAATGTTCTGCAATTGACTGGATAATGGCTTCACGGCTCTGTGAATATACTAACAACCACTGAATTGTACACTTCAGCGGTGAATTGTTTGAAATGCAAATGACATCTCACTAAAGCTCTTATTAAGAAATAAATGAGTTGATGGCAGATGGCTATCAGGATTATGAGGGCGACATGTCAGGGGAGGGGCTGTGTGTGGAGGTGCCAGAACTGCACCAGACATCAGCCATTGAAGGGTCCTCTGATGTAAAAATAGGAATTGTGACCTGAGTAATTAATGAGACGCTGGCTGTCCTAAATTTGCAGCTAGTAAAAAAGTTGTGAGTCAGGAAACAAGCTTGGTTTTTCCATAACGGGATTTTGGCTGCTGCATAAGAGAATTGGCTGGAAGAAGCACCATTCACAAGAACTTACTGTCAAGAAGCAAGAAGCACAAAGCACTTACCATCAAGTAAGAGGGACAGGACTCCCAGTAAGGGGGTAGCAGAGAGATGGTGGCAAGTGGACGGATGCACGATACACTTGGGAGATGACACTGACAGAACATGCAAGAAGAATTAGGTAAAAGCATAGGTTATATCAGGGTATGTCAAAAACAGTGACAGGAGCAAATACATAATCTAAATTGAGGAATGCTTATTTGAGAATTCTTAGACATGGATTATTGATGGAAAAGCCAAACTCTGTAAAATATTTGAAAGAGGTTTACTGTGAGTGAATGAGTGACCGTGGCCTAAGGAAACAGTCTCAGAGGGCCTGAGGAAGCGTTCCCGAAGTGGTCAGGTTACCGTTTGACTGTGTACATTTTAAGGAGGAAAGAGTTCTAGGCAAAGACATAAGTCAACACATGGAAAGTATACATTGGTGTGACCCGAATAGGTGGAACATCTTGAAGCAGGGGTTTACAGGTCATAGATGGATTCAGAGATTCTCTGATTTGCAGTTGGTTAAAGGAGCAAGCTCTGTCTGAAATTTGATGTCAGGAGAAAGGCATGTTTTAAGCTCAGGATGCTATGTAGCAAGGTTGATGGCCTGCAGGCCTGACTAAACCCTCGCCTGGCATGGCCTTAGGTCTTGTTTATAATTTGGTTTTTATTGACACAGAATCTGCCTTGTCAGTCTTAGGATCTCTAATGTTAATGTTGGAGAGTTGCAGCTAAACTCCAAAAGGGAGGGGGTGTAACAAGGCTTGGGATCCCCTTGGTCAAGAGGGGCAGTAGGGGAGGCTTAGGATTTTATTTTTAGTTTATAGGATGGATCACATTGTTTTTCTTTTGTCATTACAAATAAGGCTGAGGCCAAGCATAGTGGCTCATGCCTGTAATCTCAACACTTTGAGGGTTGAGGTGGGAGGATCATGTGAGCCCAGCAATTCAAGACCAGCCTGGGCAATATAGGGGGACCTCGTCGCTACAAAAAATAAAAATAAATAAAAATTAGCTAGGCATAGGAGCCCACTCATTTGGTCTCAGCTGCTCAGAAGGCTGAGGCAGAAGAATCACTGGAGCCCAGGATTTCAAGGCTGCAGTGAGCCATCGTGCCACTGCACTCCAGCCTCGGCAACAGAGTGAGACTGTGTCTCAAAAAATAATAAATAAACAAATAAATAAGGCTGAAATGAACAGCCTCATCCATATATTTTCATGAACACCCACCAACTTTTCTCTCCAAATAGCTTTCTAAAGCTTTTGAATAGCTTATTTTTAAGTCCTGCAATGACAACAAATTGCGTGTTAGAAAGCCTGTTATGAATTTAGACTCCTGTGTTATTTTGAAATAGATATTTGGTCTTCATCCCCATCCCCATTTAGGAGCAAAAAGCTCCTAAAACCCTTGGAATCTCCAGAGTACTAAGAGTGTCATTTGTGTGCTAATGAAATGACTGGTGGCTGGGGACCCTAGAGAGCTTCAGGATGGGGGCTGGCCACCAGAAAGACAGAGGTGGGATTAGGGGGTTGGGACTTTCACCCCACTTGCCAACCTCTGGGGAGAGGAGAGAGACTGAAGGTTGAGCTGATCACCAGTTGCCAATGATATGGTCGATCAATCATGCCTCTCTAATGCCACCTCAGTGAAAACCCGCAAGGACAGGGTTTGGAGAATTCCCAGATAGCTGAATACATGGAGCCTGGAGGGCGGTGTGTCTGGAGCAGGTGTGGGAGCTCTAAGCCCCTTCCCAGATGCCTCACTCTGTGCACCTCTTCCATCTGCCTCTTCATTTTCATCCTTTGAAATATCCCTTGTAATAAATAAATAAGTGTAAGTAAAGTGTTTCCCTGAGCTCTGTGAGCCACTGTAGCAAATTAATCAAACCTGAGGAGGGAATACTGGGAATCCTGATTTGCAGCCAGTTGGGCAGAAGAACAGGTCACAACCTACTACTTGTGACTGGCATCTGAAGTGGGGACAGTCTGGTGGGACTGAGCCCTTAACCTGTGAGGTCTGACACTGTCCGAGTAGAGAGTTTCAGAATGGTATTGAATTAGGAGACACTCAGCTGTTATCTGCTGAAGGAGTGGTTGATGTGGAGAAATCTCTACACATTTTAGTGACCAGTGATCAGAGAAATACAATTATCCTTTGGTATCTTCAAAGGGATTGGTCCCAAAACTCCTCCTCTGGAAGGGTTTTGGTGATTTGGACACCAAAATTACTGGCTGCTCAAGTCCCTTATATATGAAAGTATAGTACTTGCATATAACCTACACACATCTCCCACATGCTTTAAATCAGATGTGTCCAATCTTTTGGTTTTCCTGGGCCACACTGGAAGAAGAATAGTCTTGAGCCATACATAAAATACACTAACACTAACGATAGCTGATGAGCTTTAAAAAATCGCAAACAAAAAAAAATCATATGTTTTAAGAAAGTTTACAAATTTGTGTTGGGGGGTCCACCACAGGTTGGACAAGGTTGCTTTAAATCACCTCTAGATTACTTATATCTAATACAATGTAAATACTGTGTAAATAGTTGTTATATTGTATTGTTTAGAGAATAATGGCAAGAAAAAGTCTGTATGTTTAGTACAGACACAATCATTCTTTTTTTTCAAATGTTTTTGAATCGAGGTTGGCTGAATCCATGGATGCAGAACACGTGGATATGAAGGAGTGACTGTATTCTGTGTGGAATTTATGCTGAATGGGGTGGCAGAACATACATATTCAATAAGCTATAGGAGGAGCAATGAATATTTATGAAAGGAGAAACGTGAATGTGCCATTGAGTTTCATGCCTCTTCATGGGTCATGTGTTCATGCGTTAGCATTATCCGAGGGTGTAGTTTGTAGCCTCTGACATCAAAAGGTGAAGCAGGGGCCACAAACCACTCACTGTGCATCCTCTGTGAGCCAGCCAGAACTGGAGCAGAGGCGGTGGTCCGTTTTAGGAAGGATGCACTGTGAAGCTGGTGACTGTCACTCCAAAACTGCAAAGAGGTAGGATGAGTCCAGCCACGGCCTCAGATGATTGACTAAAGGTGATAAAGGAATGAGTCCTGTGTTTCTTGTCTGCCAGAGCTGGTTTCTGCTTACTCCTTAGGAAAGAGTTCTGGCTAAAGGTTAATATGGAAGGGACATGCTGAAGTCTGTCTGACCTCCCATACCGTCCTGGCCAGGAGCTCAGTTTTTAAGGTTTCTCTGGGGTCCCTTTGGCCAAGAGAGGGTTCTATCAGTCAACTGGGGGAACTTATGATTTAATTTTTATTCCTCGGGTCAATTTAGTAGAACTTGCAACTTGAAAATAAGCATTATCAGGTCTAAGAACTCAGTGTGTGAGCACCACTCAAGCATCACAGCCTGCTGCCAAGATGCTAAATGTTGTAAGAAAATTAATAATTTAAAGGTAAAAACTGACCGCCATGAAGATGAAAAGCCTGAAGACACTGTAATTCTAGAGAGAGGAACATGTGTTCCCGTTGGGGGAAGGCAGCGTCCATTTCAGGGCACACTCAAGGCATGCCAGGGTTTTTCAGGAGTCTGCCAGGTATCCTGTCCTGTCACTCAAGACTCCAGCCCAGGGACAGACAGAAAACCGGAAGACAGCACCTCCTGGCCAGGATCCCAGCATCTATTTGAGGGAGACAAGATGAGAAGGAACATTGTTGTAGCAAAAATAATAGGTTTTCCACTTTTCTACACAGGAGGAAATTCCCACACCTTGATAAGAGGCAGTTCCCCTTCCTGCCCACCTTGGCACAGGCAGTCACACTTCCCACCTGTATGTTGAGGGAAGGTGCAAGAGGGCAGCACTGTCTGAGTTGGGACATCCACAAGCCCCTGCTCAAGCCCACCCTTGGCTTTAGTGCTGGTGATGGCAACACCCCCTCTCGGCCCTGGCCTGAGGTCCTCCACCCTTCTTCAGTTCTCCCTCTCAGGCCTCCATCATCTCACAGCTTTTCTTCCAATCTCTCCTCTTTTTTCTTTTTGATGATGTTTCAAAAGAGTCAGCATTTTGGAAGACAACTGTAGACTTGCTTTCAAATGCAGAGTGTCAGAGAGCCATGGTCTGCCCACAGGTGGCCTGCAGCAGGGCAGATCTGTGCCTCTGATGGCCAAGGAGGAGGTCACAGTTGCTGCTTCTGTCCTCCTCAATGCTCCTGTGACACAATTAGAACAAAGCCTGACTGCCGTGATGAAGAAGACACAAACTTGTGCTGGTGGGTGTCTTGTCCAGAGCACATCAGCCACCCCGTCAGTTGGCAGAGCCAATGGGCAGACACACAGGATGAGGTTACAAGAAGATGCTCTCCTGCAGCAGATCCAAGGAGACAGAGACCCCAGCAGATGGCCCGAGAAGCTCCCACCTGCACCTTCAGCATCAACAGGCAGACAGACACTCCTGTGAGAGGGGATGAGGAAAGTCTGGGAGCCTTAGAAGACTAAAGGAAGAGCTGCGGATGATGTGAAGCAGGTTCACTAATGACCAGTCCAAGGGAGGCCTCCCACTGCATGGAGAGCAGCAGAGACCATCACTGCCCCTCTCACAAGGAATATTTGGCCTGGAATATTTGCTACTTACACATTATGAATCTCCCAGTTACCCGTTGGTGTGCCTTTAACTAACATGAGAAACAGGGACCGGGCTGTTTGTTCAGTATTATGTCTTGATATTTTTTATTTCAATTGTATGTGTTAGTAACAAGGGTAGGGGTGGAGGGTGTCCTCATGCATGGCTGCTATAAAGGTCATGAGCAATCAAAAATAGAAATAATTCTATTTTTGATTGCTCATGACCTTTATAGAACTGGCTAGCCATTTAGAAAATGATTAGATCTGTACCTGATATCATAAGAATAAATTTCAAATAAATTAAATATCTAAATGTTAAAAAAAAAAAAAAAGAAATAATTATTTCCATTAATTGGGATATCATTGTAGGATGAAGGTGGAGAATGTATGCTCTGAACATTAAAAAGAGGGCTTGGATCACAGCTCTGCCTTCTGATATTTTGTTTGTTTGTTTGGAGGAAGTGCTTGATCCTTTAGGTAGAAAACAGGCTTAGTGAAGTTAAGTGATTGGCCAAAATTATGCTGCTTCTTACCAGTTGGCTAGAATTCAAACCCAAGCTGACTTAAATAAGAGCCCAAATGTACACTGGTTATGTGGGAGAGGGGTTGCTTTTCTTTACTTCTCATTACTGTGAAAAGACATCTTATACTCAGTAGGGGATATAGAGTCTAGATTTATACTCTAAAAATTATAATGAAATGCACATGCATGTACCATCACCCACCGGAGATATGCACTGGTCCACCTGCCTTTGCAGCTCTCATTTCACATTCCAGCCGCTACACTCACGTCAGCTGTGCATAGAAGATCTTCGGTTATTTCTCGTGTGAGAGTTCACCTTTTGCAAAGGCTGACAGGAAGTGGATGATGAAGAACTGAGTTTTATGTAAAGGAGAGGAAGAGGTAATTGATGGATCAAGGCTGAGCGCACTGCAGGGAGGAAGGATGGAGGGCACGGGTGGAGGGGAAGGTCACCATGGCAGAGACAGGGACATCTCAGATGAGATGCCCAAAGGTGTAAGAACTCTGATAGGAAGCTGTGCTGTGTGCCACATGCCTCTGCAGGCTGCAGACCAGTTTGGATCTTACTGGTCTATGTATCAAGATATGGAGTGAGCTTACCCTCTCCACACTGCAATTCCTGTGAGTTTCTCTCTTCTCCTTGGAATCTGAGTTTGTTGGTTCCAGAGTAGCTTTCCAGCTGGGAATCTGGGGTGAGATTTCACCAGCCAAAGGCTTTTGGAAGGCAAATCAGGATGTTGGGTATGGGCTGGGCTAACTGCAGGACTGGACTGAGCACTGGACCCTCAGGGTGTCACCCCTGGGGTGGGGTGGGCTTTGGGAGTAACACAGCCCTGGCAGGTGCCCACCTCGGCTTAGTTTGTGCTGGTTGCCATGGGAGTGAAGCAGCTGCCAAGTGGTAGCTCCAGGTGGGGCTGGCCCTCCAAATTCCAGGCCTATAATTTGTCTGGCACATATAACCCCTCATTTGAGGCTTAATTTGTTTCCGAACCCTTGGGTTTGAGAGATCTTATAAAACTTTTATTTTATTGTCATCATATTGTGACAAGTGAAGACATACCCCAATAAAAAATTGAGGATAAACTCCAGTTTGATGAGTTTTTCCTCCTTTTCATGTGTTGATATCAAGGACCCTGTTAGACATAAGGATTAATATCAGGTCTGCTTTTCAGACACTGACTCAGCCAGGAGAAGTGGGACATGGTCCTGGCCTAGCTGATATACATAATAGATACGGACCTCAGGCAGCTGCAGGCCCAGGTGCATGGGCACAGAAGCCTGTGGTGCTCAGCTGAAGAGGCTGAGACTTGGAGGACAGCCAGATTCCTCCTTGCCTCTGCTTAGGATTCTGCATTCTCTAACCAGGCATGGCTGTTGGTTCTGGCCTCTGCCTGCATGACAACTCCAGTGAGACCCCTTCCAGATTGTCCACCTGGGAGATCAGTGAGCCTGGAGAGAAGGGCGGTTTCAGAGTTGCAGGTGGAGCTTGCCTTGCAGCAAGGAATCCCAGGCCAAACTAAGCAGGGCAAGCAGCACCACTGAGTGTCCCATCACGTGATTGGTTTCACGTGTTGAAGAATCTGCAGCCTGGAAAACAAGTGGCAGAAACCTGAATGGCAGCATGGTCACAGACACTGGCTGGCTGAGGACTTCGAGACTGTTGAGGTACTTTCTCAAGGCCTCTGTTCCCTTACTGGTCCAATTAGAGTTGACAACGGACACACCCTACCTGGAGTCAGGAGAAGGGAGCGGGCCTTAGTTCTCGTGGACCAACATGTTAACAAGTGCAGCTGTCCCAAGCTCTTTGTTACTGTGGTACGCAGAGCAATGCCCCCAAAAGCTATTCCCATCCCAGGCCATGAAACCAGTGACCATGTTACATATATGGCAATGAGGATGTGCCCCTGCATTGAGGTGCGGCTCTGGAGATGTCCTGGATTTCACAGGTGGGCCCAAGATTATCGCAAGGTTCCTAAAGAGGGAGGCCAGAGGGCCAAGTCATAGAAAGAGAGGTGGGTGTGGAAGCAGAGGTTGGAGTGATGTGGCTGTGAGCTAGAGAATGTGGGCAGCTTCTAGAAGCTGAGATGGTGAGGAACAGTCTCCCCAGGAGCCCCCAGAAAGGAGTGCAGCCCTGCAGACAATGTGACTTTAGCCAGATAGACCCATTTGTGATTTTTCGCCTCCAGAAATGTAGCACAAATGTGTGTGATTTTAAGTCAGTTTGTGGTATTCAGCCATAGCAGCAATGAGAAACAGACGTAACTTCCATGTGATTCCTTGACAGGCCACGTGGCTCAGGACTCCCGACTCTGTCCTGGCTTTGTTTGCTTGACTGCAAGACACAGTGGGGCTAGACACCTGCTGTGGTCTGAGTGTGGCCCCCAAAAGCATGTGTTAGAAACTTGGTCCCCAGTGCAACAGCATTAAGAGGTGGGACCTTTTATTTTTTAAAATAAAAAGGATCCATGAGGAACAGCTGAAGTAGGTGGAATCTTTAAGAAGACGTGATTAGGCCATGAAAGCTGTACCCTCGTGAATGGATTGATTCCCTTATCTCGGGAGTGGGTTAGTTATCATGGTAGTGGGTATCTCTCTCCCTCTCGCTCGCTCTCTCTCTCTCTCTTCTCTCCCTCCCCGTCTCTTTGACCTTCCACTACAGGATGATGCAACAAGAAAGCCTTCCTTTATCAGATGTCAGCCTCTCAATACTGGACCTATAGGTCTCAAGAACTGTGAGACATAAATTTCTTTATAAATTACCCCATCTGTGTGGTACTCTAATGTAGTAATACAAAATGGACTAAGACAACACATAATGTTTTATAAATAAATTGCATTTGTGGGGTGCTTTTGTCTTTTTAATCTCTCCAACAAAAGACAACTTTGCAGGCCCACTTCTGTTTGCATGCCCTCTGAAAAGCCACCACAAAATATGCCAAAGTATCCTTTTACTTTTTTTCCAGAGTCCTTTTTTCCAATGCACCAAAGTATATTTTGAGATAAAATATCTTTGGTTTTCTCCATTCCCCACTTTGAAACTTCAAATGTTTCACATATAAAAAGGCAAGTTAATCCCTTTGGAAAGATTTAGGTTAGAGTTTGTTAAATAATAGACAGGCAAAGAAGAGAAATGTCAAATTTGAATGAGCAGAAAAGAAAAAATTTTAATATTTTGTCTCAGATCTTCTTGAGACACTTCTATGGAAACAGAAGAAAAACAAAGGTTAATGTCTGGAATAGTGTATAGACTAGTTTTTCCAGAGTCACTGAAGCATCTTCAAATTGTGGTGGTAATCTGACAGATTTTTCTGGGTATTAGTTGGAATCAAGTGTTCCAGCAAACTTTCTGAGTAGTCTGTACATCAACAGGTACAAAGGCTGTTTACATGTAAAGTTGCTATAGTGATTTCTCCTAAAGTTTATATCAAGTTTTCTAGCATCAATTTGCAGGGCTTTAAGAAAAGCCCAGTTTTTTTTAAATTTCTGGTGATTCCAAGTCAGAAAAATGTGAGAAAATGTGAAAACATTAGCTTGGAGACGTGTAGCCAGAAAAGAATTCAGAATTCAGTCCCAGTTGTAGACAAATAATAAAAACTGAAAAACAATGGACAGGGCTAGAACAGAATAGTGGGTATACTATAGTTTTCTTCTGAAACATAATTTTTCTCTCCCCAGTTCCCCATTTCTAACAAAGACAAATCACAATAGGACCAATTTATTCACAAAATAAGTTTGCATTTTGTTATAATTGGTCTGATTGTTTGAATAAAGCACAGAAAAAATGGTGATTGGCCATTCTTTTAAGTTGGCCTTGATGGAAATTTTTTATAAGGAATTTCATATTAGACTTTTAAAATCCTCTAAAAGCTAGGAAACCAAGCCAAGGGTTTGCCATCAGACTGTGAATGTAATGCCTGTACAAATTCAGTGAATTCCTCTCTTCTTGAGGCCCCAATATATCTTGAGGTTCTTGGGCCCTTCAGAAAGTGACGTTCTATACTTACTGCAAGGTCCAGAACCTTGTAAGGGAACTGTGTAGACGAGGTACCTGGCCAGTCTTTCCACAAGGATTTTTATTAGATCTATAAAATCAACTTTAGTTCTGCTAAAGAGGCTCATCATATCTGAAAATATGCCATTCTTGTCAAAACCTTGGTAAAATAACCAGGGTCTCCAATTATGTCCTGTTTTTAAAAAAAAACCCAATTCTTACTGAGCTTATGCAAAGAACTATATTGACATAAATTAAAAATACAAATAATTTCCAAATTCTAGAGAAATCTGATAGAGAGAGAGATAAATGTTTCAATTTTGTTCAATTGTTAAATGCTATAGATGGCTTAAGAGAAAAAAGTTTTCTTGATTCTAGAAAGCAAAGCATAGAAAGAATCCACAAAGTTTCAAACCAAAGAGTCAAAAAAAAATTTTTCAGTCCTCTATCAGTTCAGTCCCATGTAATTAACTCTTGTTCTTCTTGATATTGGGTTAGCAATCTTCAGGAACCCATCACGTTTTCTTATCAGAGTTCTGGAAGTTTTTGCCTATTCCAACGGTATGATATCCAAACTTACCATAAATCTGTATCCAAGAGTACTCGTCAAGGACTTTTTGATAAATTTCCTTGAAGAAGAAGGAAGATTTTGACTATAGTAAATCATAAACTGCTTTCTGAGAACAGTCAAAGTAAAACAAAAATTATCTGTGGATGACAAAAGACTTAAAATAACCAGGGTTAGAGACACAATTGACAAGGAAATTTGGTCACCTCTGTGACATTCAGCAATCTAATATAATAATAATAATTATTACTGATAACACATATGAAGACATATCAGAATTTTAGTAACCCCATACCATTTAGGAACACATATTAATAACACATTTTTATAACTACAACTCAAAGACATTTAAATACAATTTCTTATGTGGCCAGTCTTTCCATATGATTTTTGCATACCAAATAAGACTAATATGTCCCTCTTGGACTTCCAGGAGTTATTCATGAAAATACCTACTTTTATAATTTGAAATTAGATTTTGGGAAGTTTTCCAAATATCAACAGTTTAAAACACTTGATAAAAAAACAGGATGAATCAGAAGCAACTATAAAGTAATAGTCATTCATTAGTGATGATTACCCCAAGTGATAATGTAAAGATTTTAAAAACCAAAAACTTTTACTCTTTGATAGAAAGGAGACTCTGTTTCCCAAATAATCAAAAGACCTAATGAAGACAGCATGAAGCAAACAAAATGCATCTCTCCCCTCTTTTTTGTGCAGTTTACTTACAAGGAAGACAAAAATCATTTACTATCTCTTATTAATACTACATGAAAATCATGTTTAAAAGAGAAAACCAAATTCTACCTTTGCAACAGTGTATTATTGCTAAAGCTAATTTTAATAAAATCTAATAAACAGATCCCTTCAATCTCAGTTTTGATCACATAAAATACAATTTTCATAAACCTTTTATAACTTCTTGCATTTTTTCTATTTTCTTTTCTTCCCCAGCTATCCATTCAGTTTTATGACTGTAAAACACCTAACAGAGACAGTAAAAACCTGCCTAATTAGACCCAGGCAAAAATGTCTAAATTAAATTCTGAAGATGTTTCTGTTTTATTTACTTTTCTTTTTATTTATTCATTTATTTATTTTTAGAGGCAGGGTCTTGTTTTGTTACCCAGGCTTGAGTACAGTGGTGCAATCATAGCTCGCTGCAGCCTCCAACTCCTGGGTTGTAGCTGAGATGACAGGCGTGCACCACCACAAACAGTTAATTTTTTTTTTTTTTTTTTGAGCTGGAGTTTCACTCTGTCACCCAGGCTGGAGTGCAATGGCGTGATCTCAGCTCACCGCAACCTCCGCCTCCCAGGTTCCAGTGATTCTCCTGCCTCAGCCTCCCTAGTAGCTGGGATTACAGGCATGTGCCACCATGCCCGGCTAATTTTGTATTTTTAGTAGAGACGGGGTTTCTCCATGTTGGTCAGGCTGGTCTCGAACTCCTGACCTCAGGTGATCTGCCCACCTCGGCCTCCCAAAGTGCTGGGATTACAGACATGAGCCACCATGCCAGGCCTGCAACGAGCTAACTTTTTAAATTTTTCTTTGTAGAGATTGGGGTCTTGCTATGTTGCCCAGGCTGGTCTCAAACTCCTGGCCTCATGTGATCCTCCTGCCTCAGCCACCTAAAGTGCTGGGATTACAGATGTAAACCACCATGTCTGACCCTTCTATTTTACTGTAGCAATAACTGAAAAACAATCTTTATGGCTCGGCATGTGGCGCATGCCTTTAATCTCAGCACTTTGGGAGGCTGAGGCAGGTGGATCACTTGAGGCCAGAGTTCAAGACCAGCCTGGCCAACACGGAGAAACTCTGCATCTACTAAAACTAAAATAAAATAAAATGAAATGCCAGGAGTGGTGGCACAAACGTGTAATTCCATTTACTTGGGAGGATGAGGTATGAGAATTGCTTGATCCTCAAAGGTGAAGATTGCAGTGAGCTGAGATTGTACCACTGCATTCCAGCATAGGTGACAGAGTGAGACAGTCTCAAAAAAGATAAAAAGAAGAGAAACTTTTTTTTTTTTTTTTGGAGACAGAATCTCACTCTGTCACCCAGGCTGGAGTGCAGTGGCACGATCACAGCTCACTGCAGCCTTGACTACCCAGGCTCAAGAAATCCTCCCAGCTCAGCCTCCTGAGTGGCTGGGACTACAAGCCCATGCCACAACACCTGGCTAATTTTTGTAGTTTTGTAGAGAAAGGATCTCACTTTGTTTCCCAGGGCTGGTCTCGAACTCCTGGGCTCAAGTGATCTTCCTGCCTCAGCCACCCAAAGTGCTGGGATTACAGGAGATTGTACCATTGGATCTTTTTTTTTTTTTTAAACAAAGGTACCCCCTCAAGTGGCTCACCAAAACCAATGAGGCTTAATCAAGATTATGACTTAACCAAGGACACATGAGGCATCTCCAGAGAGGTGCACAGCATTCCTCACCAGATCCAGAACCACCTCAATGACAGCTCAAAGGAGGGAAAGTTTTGCTAGCCACAAATGGGGTATGACTCACATCTGCCAGCCATATCTTCCAGGGTCTCAGCCTTTCAGCTGACCATTTACACACAAAAACCTAAGAGCCCCATGTAATCCCTCAAACTGGAGATGACAGAAAACTAAAAGCCATCTATGGAAGAGGAAAGGATCAATGACAAGTGGGTAAGCCACAAAGTCAAAAGTTACACAAATATCAAACCAAAGCGACTGGCTTTCTGACCGCGACCTGCACCCAGGCCATGGCAGTGAATGTGTGGAATTTTAACAACAAGACTGCAAGGTGGGGCCAGGTGCGGTGGCTCACGTCTGTAATCACAGCAGTTTGGAAGGCCGAGGAAGGCAGATCATGATCAAGTGATTGAGACCATCCTGGCCAATATGGTGAACCCCGTCTCTACTAAAAATACAAAAATTAGCTGGGCGTGGTGGCACATGCCTGTAATCTCAGCTACTCTGGAGGCAGAGGCAGGAGAATAATTTGAACTTGGGAGTTGGTGGTGCAGTGAGCCGAGATTGTGCCATTGCACTCCAGCCTGGGTGACAAGAGCGAAACTTTGTCTCAAAAAAAAAAAAAAAAAAATAGACTGCAAGGTGGAGTGGCTGGCACTGCAGATTCCACAAGGGACCCAGGACAGGCATTTGGAGCGTATGAAGGATTTTAGCTTTGTTTCAGGTCAGTCTTTTGCTCTTTAATCTCATGAAGAGGATTTCTAAGGCAAGCCATGACACTATGATGTGTCTTTTAATTTAATCTTCCAATGAATATAAATAAAGCAGCTGTTTAGAATAAGAAATCTCTGAACTATTTTTTGTAATTTAGAGGTCTTTTCGACTTAAAGAATCCATCTTTTGGCTGCTAATAACTAGAATTTCCAATGATGTTCTTATTCTAACAGCAATTCCATCCAACAGCCTCTTCATGGAAAGCCCCGGATGTGGTTTTCCAGGCTTAGAGTAGGTTATTACCATTTAAGAAAGACTTGTTTCCTGAAGAGGGCATAGAATAAGCAGTTCCAAAGATTCCTCCAGTAAAATTCACTCCTAGAAACAGGCTCAGATAGCAAGAGACTTTTTTTTATTTTAACTCACAGTTTTTATTGGTTTAAGTAATAAAATAAAAATTAGCGCCTTATTTCCTATTTCTTGTCTATTGTTTTTCTTTCTTTTTAAAATTTGATTTAATTTAATTTAGTTGTAAGTTCCAGGATACATGTTCAGGACATGCAGGTTTGTTACATAGGTGAACATGTGCCATGGCGGTTTGCTGCACCTATCAACCCATCACCTAGGTATCAAGCCCCGCATGCATTAGCTATTTATCCTGATACTCTCCCTCCCCACCACTGACAGGCCCCAGTGTGTGTTGTTCCCCTTCCTGTGTCCATGTGCTCTCACTGTTCAGCTATCACTTATAAATGAGAACACGTGGTGTTTTGTTTTCTGTTCCTGTGTTAGTTTGCTGAGGATAATGGCTTCTAGCTCCATCCATGTCCCTGCAAAGCAACAGACTCTTGTTGCCGCACATGGTTAGGATGGTGTTTGTGTGCACAGTGCCTCTGGTGACCCACACATTTCTGGGGACACCCATCACAGACCCCTTAATTCATGACACTGGACAGCTCTCCTAGGATGGGACTTTCCCAGGACTAACCAGGCAACAAGGGCTAGACCACAAAAATTCCTTATGGATGGGACTTCTTATTAAGACAAACATTCCCAACAGCTGAACACATTCAGAACAAAATGTTTGCTGCCTAAATCCTTGTATCTCAGGTTCCCAGGCATCTTCAGACTAAACACATGATGTGACCCAAAAATCACACCCTAGATTGCGGAAACAAGAGATAGTGCTCCCACTTGTCACAAGTCAAACTCTCCAGGGCATAAAACAAGACAAGAGGGGTCCTCATCTGGCTTCTATTTTGTTTTTGTTGTTGTTTTGAGACTTAGTCTCTCACTCTGTCACCCACGCTGGAGTGCAGTGGTGTCATCTTGGCTCACTGCAACCTATGCCTCCTGGGTTCAGGTGGTTCTCCTGCCTCAGCCTCCTGAGTAGCAGGGATTACAGGTGCTCACTACCATACCTGGCTAATTTTTGTATTTTTAGTAGAGAGGGGGTTTCACCATGTCAGCCAGGCTGGTCTTGAATCCTTGACCTCAAGTGACCTGCCCACCTCAGCCTCCCAAAGGACTGAGAGCCACTGCACCTGGCTTGGCTTCTATTTTGAGGACCCACAGCAAAGTTTGCATGCCCATCTGATCACAGCCGCAGACTGGCTGCTTTTCAGGTCCGGCCTGAACAATGGGCTGGCAGGATCTTCAGCCCCCATTCTACCCTACAAGGCCCCTTTTCAGGACAGAACAACACAGGAAGACCAAGACAGAAGAGAAGAATCCTCCCGGAAGGAAGGGCCCTAAACAATATGAGTATTCACACCAAAAAGTACACCAGAGTCGCTGTACCCAACACTGTTCACACAGATCCTTTCTCACACTAATCAACATCTTGCGGAGGAAAAATGACTGATTTTTACCATCTGCTCACCCGGATTCCACAGAGAGACTGGTCAGGAGCCTGGCTGGTAAGAATTTCTTACCCTTCTGCCAGCTGGTCAGGTCCTGGGTCCCCTGACTGAAACTTCCAGAAGAGCAAAGCAGCTTTGGTATTCTGTTCAGGACACCAAAACTGTAGGGGCGAAGGGAAAACCTCCCCTTTGCCCTTGAAAGTTTCACTGAAAAATCAACTCACAACTCAGATTAATTAATCAACTCAGATTAATTAGAGAAATGGCATGCACATTTATTAATGTGCACATGGAGAAGGACCAGAGCGATGATCCCAACCCCGCAGTGGTGTGCAGAAGCTTATTTACTGCCTTGAGATTACAGAAGGAACAGGGGCTGGGATGATGGCAAGACAGGTTAGGGGAGAGGGAGGAGGAGGCCTGGCTAGCAAAGGTGGTCTCAGAATGCAGACAGAACCACACAGACAGCAGCCCTCAGAGAGAATAGATGGTAAACGTTTCTTTCTGATGGCTAAACATGTCAGACTCTGAGGGACTCCTTCCTAGATCCAGACAAGGGAAGACTTCAGAGGAAACTTGCCTGTGTCGGTGTGGATTCCCTACAGATGCAAACGTTCCCCTCAAAAGACAGCTTTGCAGGGCTGCCTCTGTTTGCGGGCCCCTCTAAACAGCCATCTCAAAATATGTCCAGGTATATTGTAGGGTGAAATATTTTGGTTTCCTTCAACTACGTCCTTACTACTTAGCTCAATGCAATTTCTTTTAGCCATGAACTCTTAAGTCTTTTTTTGCCTGAAAAGGTTTTGATTCAATTAATAATCTTGAGTGATCACCATGTAAGCAGATAAATATTGGTTGACAGCTATATTTCCTCAGTATATTAAAGAAACCTGGCTCGGTGCAGTGACTCATACCTGAAATCCCAGCACTTTTGGAGGCCAAAGTGGTGGGTGGATAGCTTGAGCTCAGGAGTTTGAGACCAGCCTGGGCAACATGGAAAAGCCCTGTCTCTCCAAAATTACAAAAATTAGCCGGGTGTGGTGGTGCATGTCTGTAGTCCCAGCTACTCGGGAGGCCGAGATGGGAGGATCCCTTGAACCCAGGAGGTGGCGGTTGCAGTAAGCTGAGATCACGCCACTGCACTCCAGCCTGAGCGACAGAGTGAAACTCTGCCTCAAAATAAATAAATAAATCTTTCCATGGTTGTGTAGATGTTGAGATATCTGCTTTGCCTACATTTATTTCTCTCATTTTTCCTATCTTTTATTTTGATGTAATTTTAGACATTTTAAAATTTGCGGCCTGGTGTGGTGGCTCAGGCCTGTAATCCCAGCACTTAGGGAGGCCGAGGCAGGTGGATTGCCTGAGATCAGTAGTTCGAGATCAGCCTGGCCAACGTGGTGAAACCCCGCCTCTACTAAAAATGCAAAACTTAGCTAGGCATGGTGGGGGGCGCCTATAATCCCAGCTACTCAGGAGGCTGAGGTAGGAGAATTGCTTGAACTCAGGAGATGCAGGTTGCAGTGAGCTGAGATCACACCACTGCATTCCAGCCTGGGTGACAGAGAATAAAAAATGAAGAGTTCATGTCCTTTGTAGGGACATGGATGAAACTGGAAACCATCATTCTCAGCAAACTATTGCAAGGACAAAAAACCAAACACCGCATGTTCTCACTCATAGATGGGAATTGAACAATGAGAACACATGGACACAGGAAGTGGAACATCACACTCTGGGGACTGTTGTCGGGTTGGAGGAGATGGGAGGGATAGCATTAGGAGATATACCTAATGCTAAATGACGAGTTAATGGGTGCAGCACACCAACATGGCACATGTATACATATGTAACAAACCTGCACATTGTGCACATGTATCCTAAAACTTAAAGTATAATAATAATAAAAATTAAAAAAAAGAGTTGCAATAGTAGTGCAAAAAAATCCATTTGTGATTCCTTCAGATTCCTCTCATATTAACATTCAATTACATTTGCTAAATGCTCTTCTCTTGGTGCAGATGTAGAATATTATAGCTATTTTCCTAGACCCTGTGAGAGTGAGTTGCAGACATGATGCTCCTTTACCTATAACTATTAAGCATGTGTTTCTGAAACCAAGGGCAACTCTTACATTATCACAGTACAGTGATCAAAAACAGGAAATCTTCATTGACAAAATACAATTCTCAGACCTTCACATCTTCTTCGGATTTTGCCAACTGTTCCAATATTGTTTTTATAGGGGAAGAAGAGACTATTATACTTTTTTTTTGAGATGGAGTCTTCCTCTGTCTGTCACCCAGATTGGAGTGCAGTGACGCGATGAGACTAGAGAATGAATTAGAGAAAGCCAAAGTAATTGCCTGGAAAAGATATGTGGGAGGTTGGGTCAAGTTTAAAGGTTCAGAAGTGGACTTTGAGATAAGCATTTTTCTGGATATTTGGAATTATCTCCTAAAGATATTATTCTTTGAAATACGACCAAAAACATATAGCCAAAGATCAATTTTGTTTTGGAAAATCCAGTCCAAGAAAATGAGTTATCTAAAGGCTCAGAAGTGCTTTGTCCTAGTTCTTTCTCAGGCTTCTTAATCAATAATCACAACTCTGTACCAATTATAGGTAAGTAATATATATAGATTATCAGAGACTGCAGTTTCTGCCAGTGTGTCTGAATTAGCCCTTTCAGTGTTTTGTGAACTTCAGTTGTAAAATATTAGCAGAATATAAAATAATTTTAAATTTTTAAAATTTTAAAGTAGGGAACCATTTGAGCAAACACTTCACCAAAGAAAATATGCAAATGGCCAGTAAGCATATGAAATGATCAACATTACTTTTCACTAGAAAAATGTAAATTAAATCCACAGTGAGATGCCCCTACACATATAACTAAATTAGGTAAAATTTAAAAATTATAGACAACTGAATGTATTAAGTGATAGTGAGGATGTGGATCATAAAACTCTCAGTTTGCTAGCGGGGATGCAAAATGATACAGAAACTTTGGGAAACAGTTTGGCAGTTTCTTATCATTTCAAATATTCTCTTACATACAACCCAGAAAGTCCTCTCTTAAGAATTTACCCCCAAAAAAGGAAGCAAGGGAAGTTCATGTAAATCCCTATATGCAAATTATTCACAGTACCATAAACCTAGAAACAACTCAAATGTACATCAATCAGCTAGTGATAAACAAAGTTTTCTATATAGAGATAGTAAGTTAATATTAGCAATTTAAAAAGAAGAAACTTGAAATCCATGAAAGAACATAATTTTTCAAAAGACATGAAAGGCAATACACTGTTTCATTCCATTTATATGATATTCTGGTAAAAGCAAAAGTATAGAGACAAATCAGATCAGTGGTTGCCAGGGTATAAGTAGAGGTTGGAGACTTAATACAAAGGAAATTGAGGGAATTTATGGGGATGATGGGAGTATTCTGTATATTGATTGCAGTGGTAGTTATATGATTATATACATTAATCAATAATCATCAAACTGTATATCTAAGAAGGGTAAATTCTAGTGAATGTAATTTATCATGATCATCAAACTGGATGTCTAAGAAGAGTAAATTCTGATGAATGTAAATTATACATCAATACATGTGATTTTTAAAAACTTATTTAAGGATATTATGAACAAATTTTGGCAACAATTTGAAAATTTAGAAAAAAATGGACAAATTCTAAGAAAAATACTACTTACTAAAGCAGACACTGGAAAAAAAACAAAATATGAGTAATCTGATTTACATTAATGAAATTAAATATTTAACATATTCAATTTTGGAATAGTCCATGCCAGGATTTGCCTGCAAATTCTTCTAAAGATTTAATAATGGAATAGTAATTCTTTTATAACACTTAGAGTTCTATAACACTTAGTTTCTGTAATTGCAGAAACCCTTTCCAACACATTTTATGATGGCCACATTATCTTGATAAGAAATCTTATAGGGCAGTACATGAAAGAAAAACACAATCCAGCCTTCATATACAAATTGAAGTAAAAATCTTATGCAAATATTGTTTAAACAAATTCAGTAGCATATTTCAAAAGTTTAATGTAGACTAACAAACTTCCTTTAATTCCAGAAATGTAAGGATGTTTTAACATTAAAAAATCAATGAGTAAACTTTTTTGATTTTGATAATTATACTTTGGTTATAGGGAGATGTCTTTTTTCAGAAAGTCAAATTGATTCATTTGGGGGTATGTATTAGTCCATTTTCATGAGGCTGATAAAGATAAACCCGAGACTGTGCAATTTACAAAAGAAAAGAGGTTTAATAGACTCACAGTTCCATGTGGCTAGGGAAGCTTCACAATCATGGCAGAAGGTGAAAGCCATGTCTCGCATGGTGGCACACAAGAGAAGAGAGCTTGTGCAGGGAAATCCCCCTGTATAAAATCATCAGATCTTTCGAGACTTCTTTGCTATCATGAGAACAGCATGGGAAAGATGTGCCCCCATGATTCAATTACCTCCTACTGGGTCCCTCCCACACATGTGGGAATTCAAGAGGAGATCTGGGTGGGGACACAGCCAAACCCTAACAGGGTAGAAGGGCAAATTTGACATATTAGTCTTAAATAATTAAAAAAACAGAAGAATGAGAGAGGAGGAAAAATCATAAATAAATGGAGCAAAACATAAACAACTGGTGAATCTGAAAATCTCAGTAAAATATTTTGTGGTTTCTTATACTTTTCTTGCAACTTTTGTGTTTGAAAGGTTATCCTCTTTCAGCTCAAATTTGCCAAAAATATTTAAAAGTCTATTAGTGCAATGTACTACTGAATAAAAAGAAAAATCAGATGATTGTCTACAATCTCTGATAATAGTATTTTTTAGAACTGAAAAACTCAGCAAACTGTAGCATTTTAATTGATAAACATAATCTTCAAAAAAAGAAAAAAACATCTGCAGCAAAATCCTTCATAATGTGAAATGTTAAACATTTTGTCTGCAAGATAAAATATGAGGCTAGATTACTTATTCTCATTACTCCATCCCACTTTATTCTAATCCATTCATAGCCAGTGCAAGACGTCAAGGAGTAAGACTAAAGACCAGAAAGGTAAAATGCCACTCCCATTTTCACACTGTACATTTGTGTTTATGAAATGTCCAAGATAATTTTCTACTTAATTATTAGAATTAATATCACAGTTTTGTGTGGTTTCTGATATAAGATCAATATTTTTAAAAGTGTATTTCTTTATACAATAAATAGAAGATTAAAATATAAAAAAGATACCCCTTTGAACAGCATCAAGACATCGAATACTTGAGATAAATTTAGTCAAATATATGCAAAATCTCTACAGAACTATATAACTTTATTGGGTAATATTGAATGAAATCTAAATGAATCAAGAGATAGAATGTGTTCATAAATTGAAAACTTAAATTTATAAAGATGTCCATTTTCCTAAATTCATCTGCTGATTACAATATCAATCATAGTTCCAAGAGACATCTTTATCTTCAAAAATTGACATGCGGATTCTAGAATTTAGATGACAATGCAAAAGCTAAGAAGAGCTAACATCTCCAAAAAGAACAAAGTACTTACAGTCCCAGATATCAAGGCTGTAATATAAACCATAGTAATGAAGAAAGGTAAATATCACAAGCATAGATAGACCAATATAACAGTATAGAATTCTGTATCAGTAAGGAAAAAGAAATCTAGATTTTTACCTCACTTCATTCACAAAACCATTTCATTCATGTAGATCTAAACGGGAATGGAAAAGCAATAATTTTATAAGATAATAAAGAATATTTTCAGGGCCTGGGAAGGCGAAGATTTCTTAAGCAAGATATGAAAAACATTAATGATTTGAACTTTATTAAAATTAAAAAGTGTTTTCTTCTCTAAAAAGGCACCAATAAGAGAGCAAAAGCAAGTGAAACTAGATTATTTGTGGTTTATATAATTGACAAATGGCTTATATGCAGAATACACAAAAATTTGAACAATAAGAAGAGAGGACACCCAATAGGAAAATGGGCGATATTTTGAAAAAGCAGTTTACAAAAGAGATTATACAAATATCTAATAAACGTTTTAAAAGACCTCCAACCTCACTTGTCCTTAAATAATAATTAAGTCCTTTGGGAGAAATACTATACATTCACCAGAAAAGTTAAAAGATAGAAAATAATTTAAAGTGTTGATGTGGTTTTGAAGCAACTGAAAATCTGTTATGCTATCAGGATGAATTTCGAACAACCACTTTGGAAACAGGTATCATATTATCTACAACATTTGAACACATGTGTCCTGTAAGATCCAAGAATTTCATTTCTGGGTATGCATTCAACAGAATTGTATGCACAAATGCAGTAATAGAAACATAACAAAGTTCACAAATGGATTATTTAGCCACAGAAGGAAAGCAATGTCTAGCCAGACAGGAAAGAATAAATAGTGGTGTATGAATAGATTGTACTACTTTACATCAATCAAAATGAATGTGATAAAGATACACACAATAACATCTGTGAATCTTGATCACAATTTTGAACAAGAGGAACAAATACAAACACATTCTGTATTAGTCTATTTATAGGAGGTAAATTTTTCTTTGCCATTTGACATCAGGACAGTGGCTAAATTTTGGGAGAAGGGAGAGGGAAATAATGTGGTTGGGGCATGAGGAGCCTCCTATGTGTCCTTTGAATGTTTCTTGACCCAGGTTGGTAGTTTCATGGGTGTGTTCACTCTGAACTAATTCCTTGAGCTATACAATTATGGTTTGCACAATTCAATTATATTATATTTCAGTGGAAGCTTATGAAAGAGAAACATTGCTGCTAAAATTCATTAAGTGAAGGCTTATGGGGAAGTAGACCTTCATAGCATCCCATACTTGCAAAAGGGGCAATCTAACTGAAGGATGATATCAGTATCAGATATCAGATATCACACAAACCAATGGTCACTCTTACTGTCTCAACTGCGGGTCAACCTGACATTAAAAATTTTCTGATGTAGTACAACATGAGGTACAAAATTTCACCTGTGATTTAGTCTAGTCAAGCGTGTTTAACTGGCAGCCATTAAGGCATTAGGTGTAAATTTAGACACAGAAAGCAATCAAGCAAAGCCCTAAGGTATGCCATTTTGTAGGTCAATTGGCCTCATTCCTTCAACAAGTCAGTACCATTTAAAAAGGGGGGTAATTCTAGATTTAAAAAAAAAATTAAGGGGCGGACAATTAGATATAATGTGCAGGACTGCACTGAGACTGGTTTAAAGAAATCAGCCCTAAAGAAAAATGTTTAATTAATAAAAGACATCCAAATACAGCATGGATATTATACATAATGAAAATGCATGAAAATAACAATGTGAAAATTATTGACTGAAAAAGAAGTTACAAAGTGTATATTTGATGAAAAATAAGATGTAAGGCTAGAGGCAATGGCACTAACAATGGTGGTTTCTTGTTTATAGGAATATTTTGACACATTTTGCTCCTCCGCATTTAAAAACTTTTCTCTGATGCACATATACTGTTTCTGTAATAATAATATTATGTTTAAATGATTCAACATTTCTGAATAGCAAAATACTATATATATATACTTTAAAATAGACAATTTATAGGGCTATACCCAACTTGTGGCTGTGCACTGTCCAGTTACCACACATGTACTTCTTACCCTCCTTTTAATATCTAATTATAAAATTCTGAACTCATTGAGGGCTATTAGCACAGATACAATTGTTCATGCTTCTTCAAAGTTTGATATTTTTATGGTATTTTTAAAATTATATATTACGAACTTTTTGTATATATTTGAGTATTTTGATATTTTACCTATAAAAAAGTACAATGTTTACTGAACAAAATAATAGAATAATTATTTTTAAAAATGTAGAAATTAACAATTGCAGGCAATATCACTTCCCAGACATAATTTCCAGTTTTATTACATTGTCATCATGGACGAAATTATACACTATTTTTACTTTTTGGAATACGCTAAGGTTTTCATTGAGGCCCAACACTCTGTCCACTTTGACTATTATTCCATGAGTATTTGAATACATATGCTCATATTAGTTATCCTCCATTAATTGCTTATGTCCTCTTAAATCTCACTTATGTTTTCTCACTTGATCCTCCATCAGCTGAATAAATAGTATCATAAATTGTATTTTTAAAAATACTTCTGAAGTTTTTGCTTTCTGAACTTTACATAAATATTTAATAAATATTTATGACAGTTACTTATTTATAGTGACCGTTTTATTGATACAAAGTGCCTTTGTCCTACTTCATATTTTTTACCAACCATGAGTAAAACCTATTTGTTCTAAATATTGTGATCTTTGCTTTTTTTTAAATTTCCATTTGCCTGTAATTCTTTTGGCCAAAGCTTCACTTTCAAGCTTCTGAGTTAATTATTATCAGAGTTGCTGCTTATATGCAATAAATCATTGGCTTTGTTACTGAAAGTAATCTGGGAAGGAATCATGATTCCTCTCAGAGTTTCCACTGTCAAGAACCTAAAGAGTCCGTTTATGGAGATGTAGCTAGGGTTAAAAAAATAAGAGAGTAAGAGAGATGCAGAGGAACAAAGACACCAACCACAGGAAGCCATAAAGGGACAAGAGAAAAGATAGCATTACCAGAGCTAAGTGAGTTCTGGAGCTGCAAGGAAAGGTCACATAGCAGGAGTCCTAGTTATGGAGAGATTCAGCCCCTGGCAGAAGCACAGAACCAAAGCAGAGGGAATCAGGGAAGAAATAACCCATTCTCCTCTCCACCTAACTTGAACCCTACAGGAGCCTCCCACTGAGTGCCTTCTGCTGAAATTCAGGCCACAGAGGAATCTGGATGATGTTGACTGCATGGCTCTGCATCCATGAGCACAGAGAAAGTTAGACAAGGGAAGAAAATAAATCCATGAAGTCAATAGAAACTTACCAGAACATTACTCTGACTTCTCACTCATTCTTGCCTCTTGCTTAGATTAAGAAAATTGGATCTCCAGTACAGGGAGACCACAGTCCTAGCATAATTTAAATTGTGGCAGGGTGTCAGCAATTCTGTCTTATTCCCAACTGGATTATAAATGTTAATGTCACCCACTATCAGTACTCTTTATATGAGATAGCAAGGAGAGTGAGGGGAAAGAAATATTCAGTTAACATAAATATGTAAATTAGCTACTACTGTTTTGATTTTTGGTCATGAGGCTAAATTTTATCATCATAATTTCCTTTTTCTATTATCCATTCCATTTTCAAGCAAACTTTACTACTTCCAGAGTACAGGAATTATTGTCTCATGGGATGACCCAAATCTTCATTTCATAGGATCAAAGTCCCTAGTGATACTGTCTTCATTTGGTGGCTCTTTATGGGACATATAAGTGCTGAAAGGCTCCACAGCAGATCTCCTGGATTCCAACTAGGCCTACTTGCCTAATTTTCCTTTGTTAATCAGAATTAATCAATCCATTCAGTATAGTTAAACTCTTTATTGCCAGTTAGGTCAATGGCATTAGGAGCTAAAAATAGCAAGGGTGCAATTTCAGGTCCAAATTTAATGGAAACATAGCTATATTTCTTGAAAGAAATGTTCCTTCCTTGGAAAAGAGAACCTCCAAAGCTACTAAATACAAGTTTCCAGGAAGGCAAATAAAATTCTGTAAATAGAATGTTAGGTAAAATAATTCTACTTCTTAGTTCCTGATCCTACATATTCTGGCTTTTGGAAATATGGCTTATGTATTGGCTAATAGTTTAATCTGTTAGGCCAGCACCACAATTTCAAACAATACTGTGTCACACCTGGCATCGAAACTGAGCCTTTAGGAAGCCATTCCATCATTCTATCAGGCCAGCTGCTTACTGGTGATGGGACATGTGGGGAAACACAAATTTAATGGGCATGGATCTTTTGTAACAATTGTTTTGCTATAAAACGAGTTTCCTTGTCAAAGGCAATGTAGTATAGGATGTTATGGCAATGAACAAGGCATTCTATAAGGTGACATATGGTGACACTGGTAGAAGCACTGAGGGCAGAGAAGAGAAACCCATTTCTAGAATGTGTATTTGGTTTTATGTGGACAAATGATTGCTTACTCCACAATATAAAGGATTCAATGTAATCACCCTGGCACCAGGTGCCTGGTCGGCGTCCCTATGAAACGGTGCCATATCAGGAACACATTGGCCCTTGGTATTGACAAATTGGACACTCAGTGATAGCAGACAGATCAGGGTTGCTAAAGGGTAGTCCATTGTGTTGAGTTCATGCATATTTACCATCCATGCAACTATGATTACTTTTTGCATGGTTCCACTAAGTAAGCACCGGTATCACTGGGAGAAAGCTTGATAGACATCCACAGGAAAGATCAGACACCTAATCTACCTGATTGTTGAGCACCTTCTCTTTAAGGGATTCCCCTGTTGAATATGAATGAGAGTTGAGGAAAATTTGATAACTAAGCAGGAATAGCTAATAAAGGTCTGAACCACCTGCTCATTCAATATACTTGTGACTCCCCTTCCTGTTCAGCCTTAATGTCACCCATATCAATTCCATTTTATAATAACCTGCTAACTCTCAAGCACAATTTTAAGATTTGATAACTTGGATAGCACCCACTTGATGGTGAACACTTCAAATCACATAGTTACATGATGACAAGCCAGACTTCTTAAACAGATAAAAATATTTGGCAGAAGGGGACATAGGTTTGTTCCAAAATCATTAGTTAGGTGAACTGTGATTGTCTTCTTGGGGTTACTTAGAAGCTTCAAACAGCATTACTCTAAGCTAGATACTTAGATCTACTGAGTCAAAATACCCACGCAGCAGAGGAGCCTACAGCACAGACTGAACCTGCTGCAAAGAGCTCTTTGTTCTAAATGGGTAGACTTGTGAGTTAGCGTGTAATAGGTTTGAATACACACAACTGTAGTCATGTTACTTCCAAAATCCAGAGAAGCCTGTCAGTCACTCTGCTCTTTCTGTGTGGTAGGTGGTACAAGGTATAGCTACCTGTTATTCCCTAAGAAAGAGATATTCTTACATACCCCATTTTGTAATAGCTTCTACATTAATTAGGACCCTTGTATAAAACAGAAATCTGCTTCAGGCTTGGTATGGTGGCTCACACCTGTAATCCCAGCATTTTGGGAGGCCAAGGCGGGAGATCACTTGAGCCTAGGAGTTCGAGACCATCCTGGGCAACATAGGGAGACCCCATCACTATTATTAAAAAAGAAAGAAAGAAAAGAAAAAGAAATCTGCTTCAATGGTCCACAATAGAGACTTTGGTGAAAGGACTACTTACCTCAGTTAGAGCAGGATTTAAAACCCCAGCAAAGGTTGCTGTAATACTCAGATGCCAGGAATAGTGAAACACTGTTACCATCCCTAGACCTGAAGGGACAAGGTGTATAATTTGCATTATTGAAGCCTAGAAAGAGCTGGTGCTGTGGAGAAGAGGTATCTGGTAGAAACTACACTCATGCAGAATTAGGAAGAAAGCAGGGAATAGGTATCAGGATTTCTCTCTCTCTCCTTCTGCCATCTGACCCACTGCCAGTGCCTTACATTAATCCAATTCAACTAGGAGCTAGCTGGCAGAGGAATCTGAATGATAAAGTCTTAGGAGTTCACCTCCTGGAGCACAGAACAGAGTACTGAAAGTCAGATAAAGGATTTAGGTGGAGCTAACAGAATTATCAACACGTTTTTTCTTGTCCAATATAAGTCTTTTGCTTTAATTCTTAATTTTATTTCATTACATATAACAGTGAAGATATGTTTAGTTTCAGTTTTGTCATCTTATGTAATGATCTCTGCTTTGAATGTTTTCTTTTTTCACATTTTCCTATAATATGTTCTTTGTGTATTTGTTTGCATTTGCCTTCCATAAGATTTTGTGTGTATGTTTGTGTATGTGTATCAGTTATGATGATATGCAGCAGAAAAAAATATTTTAAAATCTGCAAATATATATAGAGATGCACCAAATAAATATTTGGCCGAACACTGAAAGGCCGAGTATCACGTCATTATTCACCTGAAGCTGAATATTACTATCGTAGAATGAATCCAAAGTTTTATGAAATTCAATTTTGATTGCAATATTTGTTACTGAAATTTCAGTAATCAAAAATTTAAAGCTTGACGTTATTCAAGGACAGTAATTTCTTGGCATTGTCAGCTGCAAGATTGTTCCTGTGATCATCATAGCATGGGCAGATGCTAATTTGTCTACCTTCCTATATCATACATAGGAGGAAGTTCCCACCAAATTATTACACTTTCTTCCTCTATAATGTTAAAAAGTAAAGTATATATATGAAGATTGTGGATCCTGAAAATGTAGTTGATGGTGATGATGCAGCTTCATTGAAGCAATGCCCCAGCAACTGCAGCTTTGCACACTGACTATTTTTAGAAACAGAATTAGAATTGATGCCTTGAAATACATATTTTTATTCTTCTATTTTCCTGCACTTGTTCCATAATCACTTGAGAATATTTCTCTTTAAACCTTAACTTTTAAATGTGGCAATGAAAAAGTAAAAATAGCTTTTAAGATAAAACAATTGTCTGAATTTTCAGCTGCATCTAAACTTTCATGATGCAAGCTAATTTCAGTACATTCTCCAGTTTAGGATGACAGGAAGAGCTTTACCACAGGTATCTTATAAGAAATATGTGCACTCTAATGGCATATTGTATGGTGATTTCCTCAACAAATTATAGCAAACAAACTAATTTCTCTTTAAGCAACCACTGGATCTTAATAAGTCCTGAGATGAAAGCTGTGCCATTAAGGTTTGTTCAAGCAGCCACTTTAATATGTGACCACTGCCAATTTACCTTGTATAGGTTCATAACAAAGCAGTTCCAAAATTGTATGCCTGTCATGTAGTATATCTTTAGCTGAAGATTTTAAGATTTCACCAAGGTTAAATAGCCCTTGAAAGTAAATACTCAGAAATTAAAAATAAATCTAAAGTATCATGAGGTCATTGATACCATATAAGCTTAGAGATGCCAGAAATGTGGATGGATTAGATCAGTTTTCTAATCTGAACTCCCAAAATACGAGGCAAAACTAAAGGTGAATGGAGAATTGGGCTAATCCAGAGGGTAAACATGCACACACGTGAGTGCAAGTGTGTGCTTGCATGAGATATGTATCCTCCGCGGCCCTGAGAAAGCAGTGACAGAGATAGATTTCTCAGGGACACCTGGGTGCTGCCCCTGCCTTTACACATTTGTCAGGTATATTGGCTCATGGGCTTATTCTCTTTATCAGAGAAAGATTACAGGTTTCTCATATAAACACCAAAAGATCAGGTGATATATTATTGAAAGTTCACTGCCTATTATAGTCTGAGTAATATAAAAAAATAATGGCATATGGATGGTCTGATGACAATATTAGTTTCTTCTACTTGGTAGGGAAGGAGGTGCCTTTCTCTTTTTGTGAATTTGGGCCTTTGTTGTAAATCGGAAGCTGACATATTTCTGGAACATAAGGGAAAACCACATCCAACCAGAACCTAACCTTTTAATCCATCCAAGAGTTTACTTAATTCACCCAATTAAAATATGGATTATCTACAATACCTATTCATAATCTCTTTAGTCCATATTTTCTCCATTATGTCCAACTCCCACCATTCAGCTGTTGATTTATGGTGAGAGATATTTTAAGATTGTAGAATTAATTACTGAAAATATGTACTCCCTAACTCTACAGACTCATAAAATTCATATTCATCTCGGCATTCCAGTGATCAGAAAAAATGTGGGGCATATTTCCAAATATAACTCCTTCACTGTCTCTTTTCAAAGGGTATAACAGAGTGACAGAATTGAAGGAAGAGGGCAGATAATTTAAAAATATTATATAGGGGGCCACCTCTTGAAAAGGAAGTCTAATATCCTACAGGAAGACTCTGGCCCTAGGTTTTCATCTGTAAATCATAGTTACTCTAACACATCTAGTTACTAGAGGGAAAATTTTCTTTATTCATGTTGTTATGTTGTTCATCTTGGAAAGGGAAAGTAAGAGCTTTGTAATAACACCTAAGATAATAATAGCCTCACAGATTACTATGATCATACAGGACAGTATGTTTCATAGTTTTAGATTTCTTAAAATCTTGTCCACAAATAGAAAATATTTGATGTAAAGAGTAGAAACCAATCTAAGAAGAAGAGCAAAGAAAAGCAACTAAAGATGCTTACCTTGAAAGAAAGAGGACTTAAGGCAACATTAGTTGTTTTCAAATATTTGAGGGCTTGCCAATGAATGACCAAGGGGAGAAATTTTATAAAGCCTTTAAGGGTGGAGAAAGAAATGGTGGATACAAGTTTTAGGATGGTGTATGTAAACAACTCTAAGGAATTAATAATTACTATCATACATGGATTGCTTTAAGGGATGGGGGACACAAACAGTAGGGTCAAAACAAAGTCTTATGGTTAGGAATACTGTAGAGAAAATACGGCCATTGAATGGGGAGTTAGACTAATTAAGCTGTATAGACCTTTTCAATTGTGATTAAAATTGTATGAGTTATATGAAATTGTATGAGATAGTACTGATATTTAAGGATTATTGTATTATTTTCCTATTTGTCAGGCTAACAAGAGTGAAGGCAATGCATGATAAATGTGGTATAGTGATGATTAGTGGATTTGGAGTTCCAAACACGGAGCTTGAATTCAGAATTCAGTTCTATCACTGACAGTAAACTAGAATAAATAATTAACTTATATAAGACTCAATTCATTTATTAAACATAATGATAATTATACTATATACCTCACAAGATTATTATGTGAGTTAAATTAGGTAGCATGTATTCAGTACAATGAACCCTTAGAAATGGCCTAATATGTGCACTTGTAACTGTGACAAGCTAAGTCACAAAGAGAGAAAAGTGGCAGTTGCAGCCTAAAATTTTGCTAGGTTTTTATGACTCATACAGAGATAGCTATAATTCAACAGGGTAAATGCTATAACAGAGGTCAATTTAAAAGTATCTTATGAACAAATGAAGTTGGGAAAGGTTGATTTTGGAGATGAATTAGAAAAGCATGCAAAAAAGAAGTGCCATAAATCTTGCAAGACAAACGGTATTTAGGAAGTATGTAAAAATATACCAGAAATAGTCAGCATGAGCAAATGCATAGATATTGAATAAAAATCTGCCTAAGCCCTCTCTCTGAAAAAAAAATAAAATGTAAGCCCTTCATGGGGAACAACAAATAGTAAAAGCTGACTTGTTTGAACACACCTGGTATGGTACATGGAAGATAGTAGGTACACAATATGTGCTTTTTTAAAAAACAGAGTGCTTGAAATCTGGTTCTGGCTGTAAAAAAATAATGGATTTCAGACTGAATCTTCTGCTGTAAACAACTATAAAACTAGACAAAATGTACCATGTGCCCATTTTAAAGCATTGTACAACACACAGCATAGAGTCGTGATCCTTGAAGTGAACTCCACATTTAAAGCTGGCCTTTTATATAGGGATACTTCCAAAACTGCAGAAAAGGAAAGAGGAGCCCAAATAGATGCAATTATTCTGAATGGAGAAACTGATTGTAGGATGCAGCTGAGGTGGCTGGAATTTATGAATAACATTCCAGAGAAGAAAACATTGAACTGAGAAAGAGATCTAAAAATCTACAAATGAGTCTTCTTGAATTTTTTGAGCGAACAACGTATTATACATGTACAGAGTAAGATTTCACAAGGCCATGCAGAGAACAGTTTCTAAGGGGCAATGAGCGGAATGAGGATTTCACTGGTTCAACAATGTTGAAAGCCATTAGAGTTTCAACTAGCCAAAGTGAAAAGACTCACTGAGCATCTCCCAGCATTTAAATAAGAACTCAGGAAAGTCAGCTTCCAAAGTAGGGCTCATCTACTCCTATCAGAAGAAACACTCTTAAATCAGCCTTAAAAACTTAAAAACAAGCACCAACTGGATCAAAATAATGTGCCAGTAAATTAACTGTCTGCACAAAATAAAATTCAACACACTTCCACCAAATATGGAAGTCTAGAATCTAAATAATATAGTATGAAAAATGTCAAATATAAAATAAAAACGATTATTAAACGTGCAAAAATAGCAGAAACCTATGAGAAAATTAGGAGAAAAATAAGCAATAGAAACAGACCTTGATGTTGTTCAGAATAAAAACAAGCATTATTAAGCTGGTATTAAAATATGTCCAAGGATTTAGAGGAAAAGAAGGAAGACAGTGGAGAGATGTAGAATATCAACACAGTAATACAATTCAAAATATGTAATTGTAGGCAGGAGAAAAGACGTGTAATAGAAAAGGGAATAATGATAAAAAATACTTCTGACTTGTCATCAGAACAAATGTAAGCTAAATGAAAATCTAAAAGTTATTTAAACTATAGAGGAGAAATAATAAGTCATTTCAGAATTATATATCCAGTGAAAATAATCTTCAAAAGGCAAAATTAAAACTTTAATAAGGTTAAAATAATAGGTGAAAGAATTTATTACCACCAGAAAAGCACTACAAGAAATGTTAAAGCATGCTCTCAAGCACAAGAGTAGTGATAAAAAATGTAAACTCACATCTACCAAAGATGTGGAGTGCCACTGGGGCACAAGGACAGATAGGTTTTCCTTAAGGGACAATGACAACAACAAAGAATCTAAAGTTTCAACAGGAAAATACGTAATTGTTATTATCCTGAGATGATAGTTTTAATATCCTGATTTAGCAATTGTCGTATTTGATTATCTTTGTCAGAAAAACTAACATATTCAAGTTTTTTTAACCCCAAAATATGAAGTCTTTTTATCATTTTATTGAGTCACGAGCTGCTATGGTTACCAAGAGAAAAGATTTTTGGAGCCCAAAGACTTCTCAGGCTTATTTTTCTCTCCATTTCTTACTTCTGTGCCTTTAAAGATATTACAAAGGAATTTAAGAGCACCTATTGTAGGGCAAAAGTGAAGAAAACAATTAACTATGGGTATGTTATGATAAATTGCTTGTATTAGTTATGAAGCCAGTTATCTATAAGAATGTCCTTATCCAAACAACT
This sequence comes from Pongo pygmaeus, assembly GCF_028885625.2. Taxonomy (NCBI): domain Eukaryota; kingdom Metazoa; phylum Chordata; class Mammalia; order Primates; family Hominidae; genus Pongo; species Pongo pygmaeus. Next base: position 29,542,198 of record NC_072392.2, on the reverse strand, counting down.
GTATTTAGCATAAAAAATCCTGGAAAAGTGGCTTATCAATTGCAAAAACTTCTCTCTGCAAATATTATATAATGGAATTTGTTTTCCAGTATCTTATATAGCAATGTCACCAAGTTTATAAACTGGATAATCTGCTAATTATTTTATGAGAATGGCAGAAGTCATTTAAAGTAGCCACATTCAACTCTGAGTGTATATGTGCATATGCCCATCAAAGTACAAGCAGGGCTCAATAGGTAGTTTAGGTTTGTGGGCAGGTAATCTTAAAAAATATTTACCTAAAAATCAACAGCCCTTCATGCTAAAAACTCTCAATAAATTAGGTATTAATGGGACATATCTCAAAATAATAAGAGCTATTTATGACAAACCCACAGCCAATATCATACTGAATGGGCAAAAACTGGAAGCATTCCCTTTGAAAACTGGCACAAGACAGGGATGCCCTCTCTCACCACTCCTTTTCAACATAGTGGTGGAAGTTCTGGCCAGGGCAATCAAGCAGGAGAAGGAAATAAAGGGTATTCAATTAGGAAAAGAGGAAGTCAAATTGTCCCTGTTTGCAGATGACATGATTGTATATCTAGAAAACCCCATCATCTCAGCCCAAAATCTCCTTAAGCTGATAAGCAACTTCAGCAAAGTCTCAGGATACAAAATCGGTGTGCAAAAATCACAAGCATTCTTATACACCAATAACAGACAAACAGAGAGCCAAATCGTGAGTGAACTCCCATTCACAATTGCTTCAAAGAAAATAAAATACCTAGGAATCCAACTTACAAGGGACATGAACGACCCTTCAAGGAGAATTATAAACCACTGCTCAATGAAACAAAAGAGGATACAAACAAATGGAAGAACATTCCATGCTCATGTGTAGGAAGAATCAATATCGTGAAAATGGCCATACTGCCCAAGGTAATTCGTAGATTCAATGCCATCCCCATGAAGCTACCAATGACTTTCTTTACAGAATTGGAAAAAACTACTTTAAAATTCATAGGGAACCAAAAAAGAGCCTGCATTGCCAAGTCAATCCTAAGCCAAAAGAATAAAGCTGGAGGCATCACGCTACCTGACTTCAAACTGTACTACAAGGCTACAGTAACCAAAACAGCATGGTACTGGTACCAAAACAGAGATATAGACCAATGGAACAGAACAGAGCCCTCGGAAATAATACCACACATCTACAACTATCTGATCTTTGACAAATCTGACAAAAACCAGAAATGGGGAAAGGATTCCCTATTTAATAAATGGTGCTGGGAAAACTGGTTAGCCATATGTAGAAAGCTGAAACTGGGTCCCTTCTTTACACCTTACACAAAAGTTAATTCAAGATGGATTAAAGACTTAAATGTTAGACCTAAAACCATAAAAACCCTAGAAGAAAACCTAGGCAATACCATTCAGGACATAGGCATGGGCAAGGACTTCATGTCTAAAACACCAAAAGCAATGGCAACAAAAGCCAAAATTGACAAATGGGATCTAATTGAACAAAAGAGCTTCTGCACAGCAAAAGAAACTACCATCAGAGTTAACAGGCAACCTACAGAATGGGAAAAAAAAATTTGTAATCTACTCATCTGACAAAGGGCTAATATCCAGAATCTACAAAGAACTCAAACAAATTTACAAGAAAAAAAACTAACAACCCCATCAAAAAGTGAGCAAAGGACATGAACAGACACTTCTCAAAAGAAGACATTTATGCAGCCAAAAGAAACATGAAAAAATGCTCATCATCACTGGCCATCAGAGAAATGCAAATCAAAACTACAGTGAGATACCATCTCACACCAGTTAGAATGGCGATCATTAAAAAGTCATGCAACAACAGATGCTGGAGAGGATATGGAGAAATAGGAACACTTTTACACTGTTCATTGGACTGTAAACTAGTTCAACCATTGTGGAAGACAGTGTGGCGATTCCTCAGGGATCTAGAACTAGAAATAACTTTTGACCCAGCCATCCCATTACTAGGTATATACCCAAAGGATTATAAATCATGCTGCTATGAAGACACATGCACACATATGTTTATTGCAGCACTATTCACAATAGCAAAGACTTGAAACCAAGCCAAATGTCCAACAATGATAGACTGGATTAAGAAAATGTGGCACATATACACCATGGAATACTATGCAGCCATAAAAAATGATAAGTTTATGTACTTTGTAGGGACATGGATGAAGCTGGAAACCATCATTCTCAGTAAACTATCACAAGGACAAAATACCAAACACCATATGTTCTCACTCATAGGTGGGATTTGAACAATGAGAACACTTGGACACAGGAACGGGAACATCATACACCGGGGCTTGTCGTGGGGTAGGGGGCAGGGGGGAGGGATAGCATTAGGAGATATACCTAATGCAAATGACGAGTTAATGGGTGCAGCACACCAACGTGGCACATGCATACATATGTAACAACCCTGCACGTTGTGCACATTTACCCTAAAATTTAAATAAAAAATATATTTACCTAAAAATCAATATGACTGATTAAATAAATAAATTGCACATTATTCTAAGAATACATGATTATGAAATATTGTCAGGCCTAATAGAAATAAAGATAACAGTATAATTATTCTTGATAACCCGAAACTGAAGAGAACTCAAAGGCCTCTAAAACTGGAGAATAGATTGTAAAAGCTGTGATATAGTCAAATAATTGAAAACTATTCAAAAGTACTACAAAAAAGGACACCAAAAGTATGTATTGTATGATCACATCCATATAAAATTTCAGAATGGGCAAGATCAATCTGTAGTGATAGAAACAAGAATAATAGCTGGAGGGTGATGGGAATTGATTGTTAAGTGGCATGAGAAATTTCTGGGGTAATGTCAATGTTTTATGGGCTGTGCGTGGCTCAATCATATATTTTTATCAAAAGTCATTGAATAATGACATAAAAATTGTGCATTTCATCTTATCTAAAGTATACCACAATTAAAAACAAGGAAAAATACTATCAAAAAATATGGAAAATAAACTTTTTCGCGCATTAGTCTCAAAAAACAATGATTTCTGATATTCTGTTTACTCTGTCAATGTTTTTCATTTTGAATCATCTAGGTTTTTCTGTATTACTGTGCTTCAGCTCAGAGAGTGAATACTTAACAAAATGCAGACTATGAATTTCAGTGAAGTAATGGCCAAAAAATAAGCCATAAACAGATTATTGTGAGATTAGTATTTGTGGTATGCACAGTTGCCTCCCAAAGATGTCCACATCCTCATTCCTGGAATCTGTGAATATGGCAAAATGGACTTTGTAGCTGTAACTAAGGTTACAAACCTTAAGATAGGGCAAGCAGCTTTAAGTATCCAGGTGAACCCAATCTAATCATATGAACTTTTAAAAGCAGAGAACGTTCTTTAGCTGGAGAAAGAGAGGCTTGGCAGAGGGAGAAATTAGAAAGATTCTGCCTGAGAAGGTTCGGAGGCGTCATTGCTGGTTTTGCGATGTAGAGGCACACATAGGAAGTCTGGAGACAGGTTACTAGGAGCTGACACCAGCTGTGTCCACCAGTTGACACTGGCAAGAAAACAATGACGTACAACTGTACAAGATACTGGGAATGGTGATACAACTGCAGACGACTAAATTCTGCCAACAACCTTAATAAACCTGGAAATGTACTCTTACCAGAACTTCCCAATAAGATCCCTGTTGATTGTCAACTTCGTTTGGACCTTGCCGGTTGTTGAACAGGGGAGCTGGTTGAGCCCACTCAGACTTCAGACCTACAGAAGTGTGAGATACTAATTTATGTTGCTGAAGCCGTTAATTTAGTTGAAATTGTCCTGGTGCCAATATTAAAAAAATACTTTATTTTAGAATGAGACTGGATAACGAAGGGCTTGTGTTGATTTTCAAGGAGATTGAAAAATATATCTCATACATCTAGTGAAAACATGAAAGTTCTGGGGAGGATGAAATTGATAATATCTTTTCTATTTGCATTAGTCCATTTTTGCACCGCTGTCAAGAACTGCCTGAGACTGGGTAGTTTATAACGGAAAGAGGTTTAATTGACTCACAGTTCTGCATGGCTGGGGAGGCCTCAGGAAGCTGACAATCATAGCGGAAGGTGAAGGGGAAGCAGGCACCTTCTTCACAAGGTGGCAGAAGAGAGAGATGTAGGAGCACAGGAAAAAACTGCCTCTTTTAAAACCAAAAGATTTTGTGAGACTCGCTATCACGACAACAGCATGGGAGAAACCACCCCATCCCATGATCCTATCACTTCCCTCCCTCGACACGTGGGAATGGGTGGGGACGCAGAACCAAAGCATAGCAGCATTTATGTTAATTCTGCTACATCATTCCTGTTAGACCATCTCTCTCAGTTTTGTTTTCCTAGAATAACAGCCCATTGCTTGTATTAAAACTATTTCTAGGTATAAACTTTATTCTCAGTAAAACCTTGAAAATGTGAATGTACTTGGCATTTTTACTTCATCAACACATAGGAAAATTCTGTACAAAGCCAAAATTCTTCTTTTGATTGCCCTCGTAATATAGAAAAAAAAGATGGAAATATAAATATTTTATATGAAAACTAAAATCTTCTAATATGGCCTCAAGGCATGTTGGTCAGCCTCATCCCTTTCACAAACTGGCATCAGTGACTGTTACTCTCAGTTTCCTTCCTTGTTTCCTCACATATACTCTCCCTATTCCTCCCCCAAAATCATTACTTCTAGTTAAATAAATCTTTCTTTCCATTTTTCATTCTTGTCACCATTTTCAGGAAAGAACTATTGCCCCTTTCTTTGATCAAAAGCAGCTCCCCAAATACAATGTTTTTTTCTTGCAGGAGGAAGGTTATTTTTTCATGTTGGAAAGAAATGAAAGATTAGAAACCAAACCACACACAATCTTGCATAGTGCAGTCACCAAGGAGGTAACTTTCCACCATTACTTGAGACAAATGCGTGTGTGCATTTTGAATCTAGTCTGACCCCAGAGCCTCTAAATAAATGAAGAAATACATGTGTAATTGAAAAAAAAAACTGTTCTCTCAGCCATTATTCAAAGGACACTAACCCAAATAACAAATCTTAAAGCTCTTTAAAAAGTAAAAACATTTTCTTGGTGGAACATCAAATGATAACTTATTCACATTAAAATCCATAATTACAACAAGCCCCAGTGAATAGGTCTGGCTATTTTTCATTGAAAACAAAAAGTATAACAATCGTAGAACACCTGAATTTATTGGCTTTAATTAAGTGTGTTTATTCTAAACTGATGTAATTTAGGCACAATCCATAGAAAAGAAAATCTATTGTATATTCAGTACTGATTTGCCTGTCCATATAAGAAAATTTACGGTCTAGTGAAAATTAGCCTGATGTTATATACAGAAAACTATAAAACCTCTAATAACATTTTTTTCATTTAAAGGCAAAGGTTTAAAATAAACTTTATATATTATAAAGTCAGTTAAAGTTATTTTTATTTCTCTTAACTAAATACATTGAGATTTTAGAAGCAAAAATATAAATTTCTGAAATTGTATACATTATCAAAACAATTTCACTGAAGAATGGGGTTTAGATCAGGAATCAGAGTATTTCTAAGAAGACTATTGATTACTTTCCTCCACCTATTATAAGTAACTAATAAACTATTTTTGCTATGTTTGAAATATTAAACTAATATTAAACATAACTGAACCAACTCAGTGGATGAACCCTAGCATTGAGGTAGGTCTATGTAACATATTTGTGATTATAGCAATGAAAGAAATGCATTTCAATTTTTTTCAGGTTCTACTATATTCTAGCTAAAGGATTAGCTTTGTAGTAGTAAGTTGAAGAATGGGAAGCAGAAATAGAGTAGAAAAGATAAATGACATTTATTAAGTCCATGCAGTGGACTAGGTGTATGATGGACTTTCTGTACATATTTATTTATACAAGAATCTTATAAATTAAAAATTATCCTCACTTAATATATAAGAAAATTGAGACTCAGACAAGTAAAATAACTCATTCAAGGTTATATAAGTAGGTTTTCAATCCTTATTCATCTAGTTCCAGTGCCCATGACCTGGCTCTCTGGAAGGGAAACAAACTGAGGAAGAGAAAAAGTAAAATAAGCAGTGAAGGCAGAAATTGCTAAACTCTGTAGTGCTATCAGGGGCACATAGGCATCTTCCTGGAACTACCACTAAGAGAGTGTAGCCCTCTCCCTACATCAACACCATTTATTTGTAGTGAGCTATAGAGAAACTAAGAAGGCAAGACCTCAACTGCCTAAGTGGATATAAATGTAAAATTTTTAGGTCTTGTGCGGGTCCAGATTCAGAGTGAAGAACATGAAGCCCTTGCTGCCTCAGGTGAGGAACCTAAATGGATGTCAAATAAACTCAGTAATCAAGGTAACTGATAATGTAATATTTTATTAAATCAAAATTAATGCAGGAAATCTATGATGAACAACATATTAACATTTTAAATAAAGACAAAATCAATATTACTGAGGTTTTCTTTTGCTTCATGCTTCCATGTGGCTTGGCAATGGTGCTGTGTTGTTACTGATCCTATCAGACCACTGAGCATCTGCTAGAGATGATAACAAAAGAGTCAAAGAGTGAGTCAAAGAGTGCATGCATTTAAAATTCAGATAATAATCATATTTAATGACTACAGCTTGAGGTTTTAAAATTTCTTCATATCTGTAGGTGTAGTATCTTTATCTATTTTAAAAATTTTCTTCCTTCTTTCTACTTTTCTTGGAAATTGTCAAAAGTGTATTATATTAGCCTTTTCAGATATCATATTTTGAAAATATTTATCATGTACTCCTATTTTTTGTTTTTATTTAATAATTTTACACTCATCAATTCCACCTATATCTTTTCTGCTAGTTAGTCTACACATAAGTTTTCAACTAGAAGTCCTTTTTTAAATGTCCAAGTCCTCTCACATTTTGTATGCATATTATAGTTTTTCATTTTCTATTTGTGTTGAAAATTCTTATTCCAAGAGCCTTTACTCAGTAATTCTGGATGATGGATAAATTGTGTTGTGGGTGTTCCCATGGGTTTTCTTTTGCAAATGTGAGTTCCCTATTCCTCTGGGGGGAGTGTAGCTATGTATGTTAATAAACAAAAATGATTCAAGTCATTATAAACAAGATAATATGTGAAAAGCGCAGGCAATGATATCTTGAATAAGAATAATTGGCACTGACATTGATAACTCAAATTGGAATAAAAGAGAATTAAATGTTCATTATCATGTAGTGATTCCTTAAATTAAGGAAGGATTTGGATGTAGATTTATAGGGGAAACATGTTACCAGGACATTCTTAAGAAAATAAAAGGATAGCTGAAAAAATTATATAAAACCCAAAGGGTCATTCAAGCGACAAATAGACATAAAAGATCTCAGATAACATCACCCCAAAAATCTAGACAAAGAATGAGCCAAAATAAGGAGAAGGTAAAAAGAGACATTTTATGAAATGACAGATGAACAATAAGTCCTATAAATACAGCACATAGATTAAGCAACTAAAGAAAACTTCTTGCAGACTATAGAATAAAAGGCATAAATTTTGGTAAAACAAGAATAATGCAAGTTACAAAACTCCAGAGGTTTCAGAAGAGAATTAAAAAAAACTGTACTCACATGATCTCATAAAAAGATGTAGACTGGAGCAGTCTAAAAGTAAAATCTGAAGATAAAATAGAAACCACACGAACTTCTACCAGTAACTGCAGATTTGTAATTGATATCAACTCTCCCATGGAACACAGCAACAAAATTTCTTCAAGACACTAAGTGTTAACAAAGCAATGGAAAATTGCAAAGCCCAGATCCAAGAGATGAGCTTGGCATTGAGCATCACTTTTCAGCTCAAGATTTTTACTGATTCTAGGAAGTTAAAAAATAGATTGCAAAACTAAGGAATACTTTTCGCAGCCAAATGCATATAACTGTGTGAGTGTGCAAGGGAATGTGGTGGGGAGAATTGGAGCACAGTACCCTCCAGGCTTTCAGTTGGGGGCAAGGAGTACACTCGATAAAGACCAGCCCACTCAGGGACATAAAACTAGTGTCTGATTGTGTGTACACTTATGGAAGCATTAAAGTAACCTGCTAGTGTCCTTAGCTTACTGCAAAGACCAAATGTAATTCCTTTCTAGAGAATGTTAACATTTCCAGGGCCTCAAATTACTTTCAGTTTTTCATATATAATGCCTAGTACTCAATTTAAAATACATGTAAATAAATACATGATGAGATATGATGAAGAAATTATTGAAAAAAAAATGAGGATGATATGGTTTGGCACCGTGTCCCTGCCCAAATCTCATCTCTAATTGTAATCTCCACGTGTTGAAGGAGGGACTTGGTGGGAGGTAATTGGATCATGGGAGTGGTTTCCTCCATGCTATTCCCATGATAATGAGGGAGTTGTCATGAGATCTGATGGTTTTAAATGTGACAGTTTTGTCCAGTGCAATGGCTCACACCTGTAATCCCAGCACTTAGGGAGGCTAAGGTGGGTGGATCACTTCAGATCAGGAGTTCAAAACCAGCTGGTTAACATGGCAAAACCCCATCTCTACTAAAAATACAAAAAAATTAGCTGGGTATAGTGGCACATGCCTGTAATCTCAGCTATTCAGGAGACTGAGACAGAGGAATCACTTGAACCTGGGAGACGAAGGTTGCAGTGAGCCAAGATCACACCACTGCACTCCAGTCTGGGCTACACAGCAAGACTCTGCCTCAAAAAAAAAAAAAAGTGGCAGTTTTTCTTGCTCTCTCTCCTGCTACCATGTAAGATGTGCCTTGCTTCTCCTTTACCTTCTGTCATGATTGTATGTTTCCTGAGGCCTCCCCAGCCATGCAGAACTGTGAATCAAGTAAATCATTTTTATTTATAAATTACCCAGTCTCAGGTAGTATCTTTATAGCAATTTGAAAACTAATACATCAGATGTATAAGATAAAAATCAACAATAAAAAAACTTTTGCCTGGAAAAAAATAATGAATCTCTTTATAATTGCATAATTATAGTACAGATGTTCCTCAACTTATGATAGGGTTACATCCTGATAAGCCCAATATAATTGAAAATATCATAAGTAGAAAATGCATTTAATATACCCAACCTGCCAAACATCATCGCTTAGCCTAGCCTACCTTAAACAAGCTCAGTGCACTAACATTAGCCTAAAGTTGGTCAAAATTATCTAACAGAAAGCCTGCTTTATCAGAAAGTGTTGAATCTCTCATGCAATGTATTGAATATGGTACATTATGTTGGAATTGTGATTGTTTTGCAGTGTTGTAAAGTCGAAAAATTGTAAGTGAAACCATCATTAAGTCAAGGACTATCTGTATATTTAAATTCTTTTATACAGACACACACACACACACACACACACACACGGAGAAAGAGGGGAAGAGAGTGACAGAAAGATAAACAGTGAGACAGAAAGAGAGACCAGAAATTACCAGTGTGAGAAATTAATAAAAGAGAGGACATCACTACAGTTTCTATAGACATCAAATCAAGTATAAAAGATTTATAGTGTCCCCAGCTAGTGTGATAAGGTAATTAAAAGAAGTTAAAGTTGTAAATATTGAAAAGGAAAGGTAAATGCTATTTTGGAGATGGCATGGCTATGTACCAATGTCAAAAATTATCTACAAACAATTAGAAATAAATGCCAGTTTGGTAAGGTGACTGGATTTATAACAAATGCACAAAAAGCAAAAATCAATTGTATACCTATTACACTTTTTATTTGATAAAGTAGAAATAATTCATCACAAACAAGGACAGAAAGAAAAGGGAATAAATACATCCTTAAATTGTGTACCCTTGATGCCTGTCTTGCTTCACCCTAGGCTCAGTCCTGATGAAAATGGCTCATTATTTGTTAGAGAAATTTAAATTAAAACTGTAATGACATACAATTCTACACATACTAGTTTGTCTAACATTAAAAGACTAACAATAATGATTACAAATGAAGATACAGAACAAAGGAAATTCTCATAGACTGTTGGAGAAAAAGTAAATGGATGCAGCTACCCACTTACATATTTATACTACAAGATACAAGCAAGGATGTTCATAGCAGCATTATTTGTTTAAAAAAAGATGAATTTTTAAAATTGCATATTGAATATTATTCAGTGATGAAAATGAACAAATTAGAACTACATGTAACAACATAGGTCAATCTCACAATGCATAATGTTAAGCAATAAAAGAAAATAAATGAGTGTGTATTTGTTTCCTGGGGCTGTTGTAACAACTTATCACAAAGTTAGTGATTTTAAACAAGATAAATTTATTCTCTCTCAGTTAGAGAGACCAGAAGTACAACATTCGTTTCACTGACCTAAAGTCAAGATGGCAGAAGGGCTATATTCTCAATGGAGACTCCAAAAGATAATCCATTCATGGCCTCTTCCATCCTGTGGGCCTTCCTCTATTTCCAAAGCCAGCATCACAGCATCTTCAAGCTTCTCCATTTCTATTGTCCCATTGCCTTCTGCTCCCTCTGTCTCCTTTTTATAAGGACACTTGTGATGGCATTTAGGGCTCACTCAGATAACCCAGGATGATCTCCTCTCAAATTTCTTTTTTTTTTTTTTTCTTGAGACAGAGTCTTGCTCTGCCACCCAGACTGGAGTGCAATGGCGTGATCTTGGCTTACTGCAACCTCCGCCTCCTGTGTTCAAGTGATCCTCCCTGCCTCAGGCTCTCGAGTAGCTGGGATTACAGGTGCCGCCACCACCACACCCAGCTAATTTTTGTATCTTTGGTAGATACGGCTTTTTGCCATGTTGCCCAGGCTGGTCTTGAAATCCTGACCTCAGGTGAATCCACCTGCCTCGGCCTTTCAAAGTGCTGAGATTACAGACATGAGCCACTGTGCCTGGCCTCAAATGTCTTAAATACATCTGCAAATGCCCTACTTCAAATAAGGTCAGGCTCCATGGATGAAGACACGGACATGCCTTTCAGAGGCATTATTGGCCTACCACAGAGTGGGTATATAAATATCAAAACATTAAGAAAAGTAAACTCCAAATAGTGGGTATCTTTGAAGACAAATTAAGGAGTAGTAATCTATTTTGCAAAAAAAAAATGTTATTCTGAGTGGTAGTTGTGGAGGTATTTGTTTTGTGATAATTCCTTAAGGTGTATACATTTTCTTAGGATTTGACATTACATATATATGTTTATGCATAAATTATTCATAGAAATACATATAATTAAAATTTAAGAAATAAATTATAATGACTCAATCTTCTAATGTTTTTTAAATTTTTTTAAAAATGTGACCTTTTAGGAAATAATGCAGTCACATAGATAAATTTAATACTTCCAATTAAAAAAGCAGACATAGTATTCTTATTATAAAATTATTTTTTATCTATTCTACTAGCTGTCTCTCTCTCACTATACATATAGTTATGTATCTTCCATCTATATCCAAACTTTTTGGAGTATGAAATTTGAAACACATATAACTATTTTACAGCTATTATAATAATTGTATGTGCTTATTCCCTTTAAATTTGAATAATACCAAAAAGTGCAAAGAAGAAACAAAAAAAAAAATCACCCAAATGAATTCCACTAACTGTTAACATTGGTTGTTTCTGAAAATTTGGGGTGATTTATTTTGTTTTCTTTGTACTCTTTGGCATGAAGTATTTTTATAAAATAAGCAAAGTCATTACTATAAAAATCACTGAAATAAAACCTATGTAGAAATTGTAATAATGAAGATAACAAAGAGAGGAATCACTGCTTACATAGCCATTTATTTAGTGCTTACCATCTACTATGCATTATTCAGTGTCTATTACATTACGTTTTTCATCATCACAATAATTTTGCAAGATATATACATATATATAAAACAGAATATTGTATCTGTATTTATTATAGATGATAAAACAGAGGTGTTTTGTGAGTTTAAGTGACAGCCAGCAAACAATATTGCTAGGTTATGGTACCCAAGAGTTCTAGCTTCAGTGCAAAAAAAAAATTCAATGTTTTCCACCGCCGCTCAGGATGTTTCTAATTCAATTATGACTGAATCAGATGGATGTATTGAGAATTCAGAAGTGCAGATTAGTCAAGGAAACCATGAACGTGTGCATGTTTGTTTTCTCCTCAAATCTTGCTCCCCTTCCTCAGTCTTTCAACCAACACCTAACACCTCCCTCAAAACACACAATACACACAAACACAACTAATGCCTTGAGAGCTGAGGCCATAGCTGACACATATTTCAACACCAGAGTCTAGCACAGAATCTAGCACTATAAGTCACCCCCAGAGTGTTTACTATAAATAAACTAGTGATGAGACTGTAGCTTAAATCCATGACCATCAACTCTGCTGCCACACTTACAAGCAAGAGTTACATCCGTCATTGAAGCTATGTAGTTGTGATTTATGCAGAAGCTTTGTAAAGAAAACCAGAGCTTGGGTAGTGGGTAGCAGTAATCTGTTCTCAATTTCCCCTATGAAGAGATAAACTCATTGCAGTCTATAGCTACCAAACACAGAGGTCACAAGATTTCTGTGACAAGAACTCCCACTGCTGTGGTCTTCCACAAATAACGCTAATGGAAACAGAGAGGAAAAACAATAATCAAACAATCAAATAAAGGTCTGACTGCATACTCTTTTTCAAGATCTTTCATCTGAGGATATCAGAAAGGAAAGCAATTCAGAGGTGCAAATTGCCTAATGTGCAAATCAATAACATACTGGTCTAATGCTCAATTTCATGGGATTGCTGTTATATAAATGTAGGGAAAAGCAAATAATCAGGAGTCAAAATTGTCTCTTATCAGGGAAAGTTCATAATTAGTTTGCATTTTCACAGAATTCCAAATAGTACTGATTAATTAAGCCAATATGTATTCCAAGCAGCAACAGCTACCAATAGTCAGCCTGTGTGGAGAGAAGCATAAATCCAATGAACTCAAATTTAATACCCCTAATTGTACCAATGTAAGTAACAGTCAATGACTGAGCATGAAGCCCTTTCCCTAGACAATCTCTAAAATAGTTTTTAACTGAATTTTGTGAACAGTATGTAGAGAAAGTCTAAGGAAAAAAACACAGTGAAGGAAAGATTTCCCAAAATGCAAATCAGAAAACATTAAAATAATATTATGAAAGTTTGGTTCTCACAATTATGGTATTTTTCAAGTTCAATTCACTTTCTCATTGTTGTATTTTTCTTTTAATTTTTCAATTTCTAGACATATTTATGCAATTATTGGTAAATCTGTCTAAATTCTAGAAAAAATTTTGCCCATTTGAATGTCATAGAAACAGAAATATAAAAACAGTTTTAAGATATAAATATTCTTGAGGATTTATAACCAAATATTTTTATTCCTTATTCAACTAAAAATATTCCCTCATATCTGTGACCCAATTAAAATAAAATTGAATAAAGTGAATATTTTAAGATACTGGTTTTCAGCATTTTCTTACTTTTTTTGTAAATGGTACAAAACTAAGTAACTAGTTCTCCTTTGCATAAAGAACTGCTCACCACTCTCCAAGAACAGCTATTTAATTCGGACAAAGAAGAAAATGATACACATACACCTTTCTCTCCTCCAGAACAAAGCAAAGAGAAAGAGATCAAATTGACAGAGAGTGGGAAGAGAGATGACTTATTCTTGAAGACAGACATGAAAGGTCAAGATATGAATTTTAGATAGTGTAAAAACTTGACAAGTGAAAAGATAATCAACTTTGTGATCGAGGTCAGGAGATCGCGACCATCCTGGCTAACGTGGTGAAACCCCGTCTCTACTGAGAAATAGAAAAAATTAACCGGGCGTGGTGGCGGGCGCCTGTAGTCCCAGCTACTCGGGAGGCTGAGGCAGGAGAATGGTGTGAAGCCGGGAGGCAGAGCTTGCAGTGACGATCGTGCCACTGCACTCCAGCCTGGGTGACAGAGCGAGACTCTGTCTCAAAAAAAAAAAAAAAAAAAGGAAAAGGAAAAACTTTGTGAACTGTTATATACTTGCAATGTCAGAAAAAATAAGATATTATGCTTCAACTTCAAATCATCGACTACAGTACTGTGGTTGATGCAAGGGATGTAGATTTTAGGAAGAACAAAGAGACCATGAACCAGACTTGAGTGCCCTTCCTCCAGGTGTTTTTTTGTCATCTTAATCAAACTAAGGCTCCTGTATATTTGGGACTCATTGCTAGAAGTTTAATCTGCCCCGTTGTTGCCTTTCTTCTGCTTCTTTGTTGCCTAAGAAGTAGATTGACTTATTGATTTTGATTTTTAAGTTCAAGAAGGATATTTTAGTGCCAGGCAAAAGCACCTAATTTATAAGGTGCTGAAAATGTGTGAAGATGGCACCTGTCCACTGAGTTTCTAAAAAACTTAATTGGTCTACTAAAACAATAGGCTTGATTTTGAGGCCTGACTGCCAGGTTACAAAGTGTTTGCTGACTCAGATCTGTCCCTTTCAAGCTTAATGAACAGTCTTTGTTCAACTTCCAAACATTCCATATGGTTAGTACTTGATGGAACACAATATTTTCACCAAGAAAGAGAAGTTCAATACATCTACTCATAACTGCTAACTGAATAGCCTATACAGAGTCAAAATTTAGCCTATGTGTCTCTAATTTTTGTAATTTTATGTACATATATAGATATAGATTATATATATATATGTGGAGAAGTTCTATGTTCATATATATATATATATATATTTTTTTTTTTGGAGAAGTTCTATGTTCACTAGCTACTGTACTCTGGGGAACTTATTTAAATGGGCTGCCAGAACATGTGTGATTGATTTAGTTTTGTAGCTGATACCCACAAAATCTTGATTTCCCTTGACTTTCTACTCAGCAAGCTAGTAAATAAATGTATTAGTGGCAATATCATAGCACTTTTCTCTGATGAGCTCAAAGTATTTTCCAAGCATCTCCTCATTAATCCTTACAATATTTCTATGAAGTTAACTAGCAGAGATATATCTATTTTAAGGTAGAGATCAAATTGTTTTATGGATAGGTGAGTTGTCCAGAATTATATAGATTATCACTGGGGAAGAAGGAAGAAAATTAGGTTTCCCATATCTCAGATAACCATATAATTTATTCTGCAAACTAGGAAACTTGTGAAAGTGATAGGGACACTATTAATAATGATGCCAGGAGAACTGACAAACTGAGAGTACAACCATGCTACCTATATCTTACTGAATGGAATAGTAAGAAAATCACAATACCTAGTTGAAAGTTGTAAGCCAGAGGATTTGTTTCATTATTTTGAGTTGCTGTAAAATAAAATTCTACTATAAATAGTTTGTTGCATTTACTTCCATTATTTTAATATGTAATTTTTCAAACATACTTGGAATTATAACTTACATGTAATTTTGTATTCAGGATTTTTAATTTGACACTTCAAATTGTTTTGCTAATATACAAGAATGCTTTATAAACATTTACAAATTACCACGTTATGTTAACATATATGGATTTACCATAATCAACATAACCATAGCCCAGTTATTATTTACAATTGTTTAGATTTATGAATAGTGCTCCAATGAGATTTTTAGCATACATTTTTCATATAGCTTTAACAATCTCCTTAGGATATATATTTTTTTGATTGCCTCCAGTTATATTTTTAATCTTTATTTACAATTTATTCTAATTTTTAGGCTTTAAGTTTATCTCTTGGGGGAATTTATTCTTTAATCTTTTTAGAACTTGTTTTGGTGACTGGTAGATGAGAACAATCATGAATGGTGTCATTATTTGTCCTAGTCTGATTGAACTGCCATCACAAAATACCACAGACTGAGTGGTTTAAACAGAAATGTATTTTCTTACACATCTGGAGGCTGGAAAGTCCAAGATCAGGATCTGTGAATGTTTGCTATCTGGTGAGCGTTCTCTTGCAGACAGTCAAGTTCTCTCACTCTGTCCTCACATTGCAGGGAAAGAGAGCAAGCTCTCTGGTGTCTATGTTACAAGGGAACTAATTCCATCATGAGAACCCTGCCCTGATGACATCATCTAAACCTTGTTACTTCCCAAAGGCCCTGTACCCAAACACCATCACATAAATTCTGAATTTTGGGTTAAATTACATCTATCTCATTATAATACTCTTCTATTAATATATTTAATTGGTAATATATTGTGAAGTTTCTGGAGATTATTGTTTTTCTATTAACATGATAAATTATAGTAAACTATTTCCTAATAGTCATCCATTCTTGCTTACTAACATGAACACCCCTTGATTATGAAGTATGATTTTAATGGGATTACAACTTTTAATAGTAAAGTACAGCTTTAGAATATTTGCAGTAATATTTATTAGTGGAATAGGCCTGTATTTTATTGTGTGTAGTGTATACGAGAGAGACAAAGGGAAAGGGATGGGAAGAGAACACGTGTTCAGCTTTGGTCCAGTTTAGTATAAATACAATATTTATTCATAAGTATATTTGGAAGTATTTTTATTTTCTGTACATGGAAACATTTAAAGCTATAGATTTCTCCTCTCCCTCTCATTGTCACTCTCACTTTGTTTGTGTGTGCATGCACATGTGTGTACATGCCTCATTTAGCCCCGCTGACTGATATGCCTGGTTATTTATGATCAAAAGCCAGACGTTGACCTAAGAGAAAAAGTCTTTAGATGGGATCTCCCTCCAAAGAAATTGTAGTTTTCTTCTGGCTTAGAGGTAGATCCTCTTGGTCCAATCAGACTGAAATGCCTTGAGGCTAGATTTCAGTTTTTGTGGCAGCTGGTGCATTTCTAGTTTGTGTTTTCAGCTACGGATTAGCTTTTTAGGGGTCTCAATGCCTAGGGAGATTTCTAGGTCCTCTGCTCCTTGTTGAATTCCAATTTTGTCTATCCTTTTGCTGAGAGGTCTGCTTAACTTCCTTTTAGTCGGGTAGCTCCATTTTATGCTAAGCTTCTTAGTTGCTCACTTTCTGCAACTAAAGAATCAGAAAATGCTGTGAAGGAAAAACAAAACGAAATTGTTTTGTTTCTACTGGCCCTTTATCAAGCCCTGGCCACCATGATAGTCCTGAATTCCAATTTTTGTCTATGCAGGCCTATCAGATTTCCAAAATCTCTGAGCTACCATTTTCTTCTTAGCTATCTGCTCAGCAAATGTATCCAAATGAAAGGTTGTGGAGAATGTTGAAATCACTTCAATGTGTTTCTCTTCTTTCTGGGAGCTTACACACTCAAGTTCTGGATGCTTTGATTGCTCTCAGAAGCCCTTAAATAGCTACTTATTTTTAATTAATTTTATCCAGCTTTCATAATTGTTCTTGCCAGGTGGGATGGCCTGATACAAATTAACTCCTCATAGCTAGAATTAGAAGAGGAAAACTTGAAATAGCTTTGAGTTATCAGTACTTTCATGTCTTGATACATTTCTTCTTGAAAATGTTCATGCCTGCTGATTTGTCTGTTGAGAGGAGAATGTTCAGAATTTTATATCTTCAACATCTTTTTCTGCATTAATAAGATACTAAGATTTTATAACTCTTGTTATTTGGGTCACTTATATTTTCATATGGAAAAAATCATATAATCCAGGGTTTCCAATATATTTGTGTAAAATTAAGAAAATGATCTTATCTAATTACTTGATAAATATCTGTGATTATATTTTCATTGCCTTCCAGTTTTAATATTTGTTCTCTATTCCTTCTTAATCTGGATTGAGGTTCTGATTAATTATTTTAATGTTGCAAATTGTTTTCACTTTTTCCATAAAATGAGTTCTTGAGTTTATATCTTTACTGCATCATTCTATTTTCGCGTCATGAACTTCTGCTTCAATTAAAAAAAACCTCACCATTTCTATAAAATTGTTGTGTTCATATTTTATTTTTTATTTATTGTATAATTCAGTATGGAATATATAATATTATAAAATATGTAATAATAGGATAAAAAATAAGATACAAAAAGTAAGGGGTGTGAGTTTGGAAAATTATACTTGCTGATATGGTGAAATAACTCTGACCAAACTAACCTTCCAGCAATAAAAACAAAATTGGAAAACTGGATAAAATATGCATGGTAACATGTTAGGTCAGCTTTGTCTGTCTTCAAACAACTATAAATACTGTTCTACCCTTGTTATTTATTTATTCTTTTCCATTTTGTTTTCTTAATTTTTTTCTTACACACCATTTATTTGAGTAAGTTTTGAAACTATCTAGTCTTCATTTTTGCTGTTTCTAGTGTGGTATATATTTCTCAGATAAAAGATATTTTCCCTTTTATCTTTCTAAGCTCACACTACATATATTGCATTTATCTTATATCTGCTTTAAAAGCTATTTATGTCTTTTTAGGTCACTTACATCAGAGGAGTTGTATTGGTGCAGGAATGGGAGTTTGATTTAATGAAACAATGCATTAAAAATTTGTATTCAATTTGTGATTCAATGATAGTCAATGTGGCATGTAATTTTTTTCTGTCTTTTAATATTATATTGTCCTTGTTGCTTTTCTCTAACATGAAATATATGTTATACAGGCACAGTGCTGCTATCTTGTCTATTATTATCTTTGAATGGGACTCATTTTTGTCTGAGCTATTTATTAAAATGGTGAAGGAAAAGATCAGTAAAGTAAATTATGTCAATAGGCAGTATCAATTTAGGTCTATTTTCCATGAATATTTTCTCAGCAACTGTAGTGTTATGATATATATTGGTTTTCATCCACAGTTCCTGGCTTATAACTCCTCTAGCACTTGTTACAGTCTTTTGTTATAATATTGGGTGTGTTAGGCCTCAGGAGCAGGCCTCTCACCTTCTCATGGCCTGTTTTCATTTTTATGTTCCTGCCTTTCTGGTTGTGGATCTTAAGACCATCTCAGGAGACAGTCCCACTCTATACCCTGGAGGGAGGAATGCTGATATCATGAAACTTCCATGAAAATCCAGGAGGACAGGGTTCAGTGAGCTTCTGGGTAGTTGAACACATGGATGTTCCTGGAGGGTGGCCCACCCAGGGATGGCATGGAAGCTCTGCTCCCTTTCCCCATGCATTGCTCTAAGTGTCTCTTCATCTATATCCTTTGCAATATCCTTTATAATACACCAGGAAATGTAAGTGTTTCCCTGAGTTCTGTGAGCCACTCCAACAAATTAATCAAACCCAAAGAGGGGGTCATGAGAACCCAACTTGAAGCCAGTATGTCAGAAGTTCAGAGGCCTGGACTTGTGGCTGGTAGGTTGAGGGTGGGCAGTCTTGGGGACTGACCTGTAAGATCTGACACTATCTCCAGGTAGACAGGGTAGTGTCAGAACTGAATTAGTGGATACTCAGCTGGTGTCTGCTCCTTGGTGTATATATGGAGGAAGAAACCCACACATTTGGTCACAGAAGTCTTCTGTGTTGCTGATTGATCTTTGTGGTGTGAGACTAGAGGAAAAACAGAGAGAGTTTTCTCTACACAGCAAGTATATAATCTGTGGGAATATCTCTTTTTACACCTAGCCTTACATCTGGCTGGCTACAGTCATTTATCTGGCCTTGGGAAATGTGACCACAGAATCAGATATACACATGAGATCAAATAATAAATGTGTATGTCATTTAAATATCTAGAAAAGTTATGACTTTACCAGATATGAAGAATATAAAAAGAACTCTATCAAGAATCATAGAGTAAATAGATTTTTGAATTTAATCTATTACCTAAACAATCAGAGTAGGGAGGTTAGATATTAAAATCAGGCCAAAGATGTAGGCAACATGGATCTAGAAAACATGGATTGCATTGCCATTTCACTTAGAGTTCATGGGCTTGGAATCTCTATTAACATAACTTTTACAACGTTAGAATTTGTTCCCATATTAATGAGGGAAAAACCAACAATTACCCTGAGTATCTGAAGCTCCAGATCTCATTTTCCAATCAAAATCTCTGACAGCTAAACAACCTGAAAAAGTAGCCACAACTCACTGAGGTGATAACCCCATTTGCTTAAGAGGATGTAATTGTTTTTATGATTTTTTTTATCCCAGGAAAACATTGAAAAAAAGTTTAGAGATGATGAAGTATATAAAAGCTATAATATTTATACTTTAGAGATGTGATATTTATTTATAATTGTATTAGTATTTAAATATAGATTAGCATTTTACATTCCAATTTTAAATGTGTAACAGAATATTTTAGATATTGGATTTTTTTTTTTAGTTGAAATTATAAGCAGTTTTACCTAGTTGCCAATAGTGGTTTAACATTGAAGATAATTTAAGATTCATGATTTTGTGAGTTTAATTTATTAGCTCTATAAGGGTTGTTTAAGTACTCCAAAGGCTTTAATTGTTAGTCTGATAATGAAAATGTTCACAAAGATCATTGAACATATTTATAAATGTAGTTTGAAATCTTTAAGGGAGTTTAATTAACTAAGTTGTAAATGGACCAAACATTAATCAAAGTCTCCTTAAAAATAATTTTTAATGTACTAGATTTATAAATAGAACAATAAGATTTCTAATTTAAACTCAAAAAATTTTTAAATTGGTTAACAATTTAACATAATATGCTGCACATTAATTCAGAATATGAAATCTTATAAGTAGTCCTTTTTACATTCAAGAATCACATTGATAAACATCACAAAATGCCCACTGGTAACCACTATGAAACTCTTTAAGCGATAGGTCCTGTATGAATTTTACTCCTCATGATTTGAAGATTATGCATAAATTCCTTCTTCTTGTTATTTGGTTTCCAATTTAGTCTTTACATAGACAATTCAATTTAGTCTTTACATAGACAAAACCCCTATAACAGAAAAACTGAAAACATAGATGGTGCATTCCTTCGCTTGCTTTCTGAGGACGCCCTACTCTAAAAGGCAGTAGCTTTCAATAAACTATGTCTTCTTCTCATTGTAATCTGTGACTCACCTTGAATTCTTTCCTGTGTGAGGCCCAAGAACTCTCTCTTGAAGTGTGGATTGGGACCCCTTTTTCCAGTAACACTAGTACTGTTATAATTAGGTAAATGTTACTCACACCTGAAACATGGAGCATAAATGATTGAATTTCATTTCTACACAACATTTTTCTCTTAAACTGACAATTTTTTAAAAATTTTTGTTTTGTTCATTTTTCTATGCATGTATCAAAGTACCAACTCCAAACTCTACCCCAGTTTTCTAATGAGTCTCATATTGCGTTCAGATGCATTAGACATTTTATCAGATTTATCTTTTAGAATTTTTTTCTAGATAGCTCTAATTTACACAGGTTGCTGTGTACACATACTGTACATCTAACAACCAGGAGATTCCCTGTATTTTATACCCTACTCTTTCTTAGTTTACTTCCTCATTTTAGTGAAATTCTTCTCCAGTAAATTCCTGAGATAGGATGTATTGGATGTAGAGTTTTAGAATCTTGCCATGCTGTAAATGCTTATTATTGTTTCCTCCTATCTGATTTACAGTTTGGTTGGAGATACTATTCTGCATTAGAAATAATTTGTTTTGCAATTTATAAGGCTTTGCTTGTCTTCCAGTGACCATTTTTATTTCTCTTCTCTGGAAATTTGAAGTGTCTTCTTCTTTTTTTTTTTTTCCGGAGTGTGCTGATTTGTGTGTGTGTGTGTGTGTGTGTGTGTGTGTGTGTGTATGTGTGTGTGTGTGTGTTGATCTAGGTCTATTTTCACCACTGGCTTGAATTCTGGTGGACACATTCAATCTGAAATTCATACACTTTAACTCTTACCCATTTCAAAAAAAATTTATATATATCATACTTCATTGTATTTTTTTCTTTTCCCAAATGCCTGTATTTTGTTTGGCCCTATAGGACCAATTATTTAATTCATTAAACTTTCCCTTTCTCATTCCCAACTCTGTTTACACTAACTTTTCTGGAGTTGCAGTCAGCTTTAACTTCCAAATATCCCATTAAGTTATATATTTCTGCAATAAATTTCTTAATTTTTAAGAATTCTATTTTTTTGAATATCCATTTTATATCACACCTTGTTCTTGTTGTATTATCTTATCTTCCCTCTCTGAGGAAATTAATAATTACCTTTTTCCCACACTGTATAGACTCTGTTTACTTTCAGTTGTTTTGTTTATTTTTTGTTTCTGTGTTTGTTATTGGCTGTACCTAGAATCTCGTGATTGTTGGTTATCTGTTTGTGTTCAAGAGCAATACAATAAATGTTTATGGTAAGCTTCAGGTTCTTAGGAAATAATTTTCAACTGTGGCTTCCAGACAGGGCCATCAGGTTGAGAAGTTTTCCCAGAAAAGCACCTCATGACATATCCACTGTCTATTCCTTTGGGCTGATCATGATCTTCCAACTAGAGTCTTCCAGTCTTCTCTGAGGATATAAGACTAGTAGACTGTTATTTTTTGAATCTAGATAGAGGTGAAAATTGGGGAGATCTAGCTTTCAGTAGTTACTGTTAATTTTGCCCCCCTAATTTATGTATGACCAGTGAAGATGATATTGCCAGTACTAAGATTCCCTGTTACCTCTCTAGACAGCAGATGTCTACTTTTCCACCAGCAGAACCTAGAGGCATTCACGAAGATTGATGGAGTAGGCGTTGGAAACAGTCTTTCAACCAATCTTCCTGGGTTTTAGTCCTACCTTTACTTCTACTTTCAGAGGTATCCCGTGCAACCAATTTATGAACATTTTGTAGAATCAGATTTCCTTGCTGCTTACAATTTTGCACTTTTTGGTAAGCTAGGTCAGTTACCAGCCATTTATGGAATTCCTATTTTCAAAAATGCTGTTTTCTTTTTCTATCACTTGAATAAGCCATTTGCCATCAGGTTATAGTTTCAGGTGGGAAAATAAGTCTCTCTATGTGTATAATATGCCATATTTGCTCAGTTGTCTGCATCTACTCTCAACATGTTTTGAAGAAAGGTTAAATTGTTATGGCACTAACAACTAGTCTTCAAAGTTTGGTTTATAATTATTAATGGTGTTGTTTTTAACAAAATTAGTGGAGTTTTTTTCTTTGCACATTGATTTTCTTTTGGTTTTCAGTTGTTTTAAGAAATAAATGGAGGGAGAGATATGCTTCCTTTGCTCCCATTAACCAAAAGAATAGTTTGAACAACACAGGAATTAACATTTCCATTAAGTTGAAGAGGACCTGCTTGAGACACAGCTGGGCCTTGAGCTTTTAAAGGTGCTATAACTTTATGCCAGTTTCATTTTTTTCTATTGTTGGTATCTTCAAATGTTCTCATTTATCTAGATTTATTTTTATAGTTAAATTTTCCCTAAAAAATAACCTCTTCACATATATTTTCAAATACATGACCAAAAGATACATATTGTATTCTTTTGAAATTTTCAATTATCCAGTTTTCCATTTTTCTTCTTATATTTTAACAGGCTCTCTCTTTTTTGTCATCTAATTTATTTGTCTTTTCAAAGAAACAATTTTTTGGATTTATTGAAAAATTCCATTGCTGTTGGGATGGGAGAAGATTAAATCCTTAAAATAATAGGCCAGGCATGGTGGCTCACATCTGTAATCCCTGCACTTTGGGAGGCCAAGGTGGGTGGATCACTTGAGGACAGTGGTTCAAGGCCAGCCTGGCTGATATGTTGAAACCCCTTCTCTACTAAAAACACAAAAATACAAAAATTAGCCGGGAATGGTGGCACGTGCCTGTAGTCTCAGCTACTTGTGAAACTGAGGCACAAGAAATCACCCAAACCCAGGAGGTGGAGGTTGTATTGAGCCAAGATTCTGCCACTGCACTCCAGCCTGGGTGACAGAGCAAGACTCTGTCTCAAAAAAACAAACAAACAAACAAACAAACAAAAACAAAACAAAACAAAAGAGAACTTTAAATAATAGTATATTGTATTGTAGATTATAAGATCAATAGATATTTATTGTAAAATGCACAAATAGTGCAACATTTCTTAAAGTAGACAGTGAAATACTTCATGATGCCATGTTTCTCCAAGAGGTACTATTGGGCCTTCATACAAAGCAATTCTTCCTTATATAGGACTGTTTGTCTCAATGCACTGTTTGGCCCAATGCATGCTGCATGTGATCTGTACTCTCTATTTGTAAGTGCTTGTCATGTCTCCATCATTGATACAACCAAAAATAACCTACATTTCCAAAATCACTCCAAAGGAATGGTCCTGAGAAAGAGTTGAAAATTCTCAACTCCTCGGATTAGATCTCTATTAAATAATTGAACAAATGTGCTAACTAATATTTGCAAAGCTGTTCATTATACAAGTTTATAAAAAAATGCAGAGATGGTAATGACTTAAATTTTCAATAGATATGTTTTATAAAAATACTGGTAAAATTAACATTTTACAGTCATTTTAAATGATGGCAAGATATCCAATGTATTTTCGAATGAAATATCAGGTCACTACAAATCATAATTAGCATAATCCCATTTTTTAAAAAGTACACATATGCGTTTTATGAGTGAGAGTATTTGAGTTCTAATTAAATTGTTTTTGGTGGATTTCTATAGAATAGAGGAAATGATGAGGCAAGTGGGATTGTAGAGAGAGGGAGATTTCAATTTACATTTAATTCACTCCTGGAGTGTTTGAGTTTTTGTAATAAAACATTATAAAATGTTATATCATTTACAGTATGATCACTTATAAACTTTCATTTCAATTAAAAGGAAATTTTTAAAAAGAGGACTACCAAATAACTACTGCAGCAATGGTAGTTTCATAAATGACTTTTTCCTTAATTCATGTTGTGTTAATGTGTGCCTGCTAGGTCAAGACCCAGATTTGACACTATGTACAGTCAGGATATAAGTATCAAAACAGAAGATTACCTATCTGGGTACCCTAGCTTCCCCATTCCTGAGCAAGTTGGGAAGCCATAGGGTCCAACTCTCTCAATATGTACTAATGAAACAGAGATACCTTTCCCAAAGGATATTCTTCTTGATGGTAAAAATATTAGCTAACATGTGTTAGCTGACAAAAATGAAGTATATTAAATATGCTAAGGGAAACTGTGGTTCAAGTGATAGAGATTTTTAATTCTTTTTGAGATCACGTAATTATACCCATGACAAGGTAAGTTTGGTTTAGAATAATTGCTGCCAAAATAAAGGATGCTGTTGATGGCCTGCTCATCCCCTGCCTATTGACTATTATTCTCAAACTCAGGCAAAATTAATTTTTAAATAACAGGATAAGAAATATGAGTAAGCTCTGCCTTTTCTGTGACAGGTTGAAAGTATGGAAGAAATTCAGAAAGGACATAGTCAGGAATAGATGAGAAAAGAAAAATATATATTATTTTGGCCATTGATATGGTTTGGCTCTGTGTCCCCACCCAAATCTCATCTGGAATTGTAATCCCCACAAGTAAAGGAAGGAACCTGGTGGGAGGTGATTGGATCATGGGAGCAGCTTCCCCTATGCTGTTCTCATGATAATGAGTTAAGTTCTCAAGAGATCTGATGGGTTCATAAGTGTTTGACGGTTCCTCCTTCACATGCTTACTTTCTCCCTTGCCTGCCACCATAGAAGACATGTCAGCTTCTCCTCCCACCATCATGGTAAGTTTCCTGAGGCCTCTCCAGCATGCAGAACTGTGAGTCAATTACAACTTTTTTCCTTTATCAATTACCCAGTCTCAGGAAAGTCTTTTATCACAGTGTGAAAACGGACTAATACAGCCATGAAAAATGAATAATGTTTAAATGGTAAGAAGAAGAAAGAACATTCTTGGCCTAGAGAGTACAAAAGGAAAGCCATGGGGTTGGACCTAAAAAGAATACAAAGGAAGAGGAGAGAAGAGTACTCATTGTGCTCAGCAGCTGAACTGGGAAATTTTTTACAAAGCCAAGAAATACCAAACTTAGTGAACTATTGTGGGACCAGTGAATAAAGAAATATTAAAAAGATGAAAAATAATGTAAGTATATGTGAGAAGAAAAATTAAGAATATCTGTATATTTTTGATCAAAGGATGTAATGATTAAAGTTACATTATAAATTATTCTATCTATGGAATTAATTATGGATTGAAAAGAATAAAAGTCAGACAAACTATAAACTTCTCTCATTCTTTATTTTGGAACTTAAAGAACTTATGTATCTAAGTTAATCAGATATTTTTATGTTATTTTTACAAAAGTACCTGTGCATTAATTTAGAAAGATTTTTATAGTCTGTTTTCTATAAAAATAAAGCGTAAGATTTTACTACTTCAGATAACATTTGCTATAAGTCAATCTATGCCTTCCAAGAAATTCTCTTGGTCAGGGCTCATACTTCTCCACCATATTTCAGATTTGATTTCTTTTCGGAGAGGTAAGATTTGTTACTGTGTCCCCTTAAATTGAAATAGATGTAATTAATGTGGCCATAGTGAGATTCATCTTCAATATAGTAATTGTATTCTGAAACATTCATCTTAAAATGAAATATTTTCTCCTCTAGCTGGAGTCTTTCATTTACAATTAACTTAAACTTTTAGTTCTTACACTGGAAACTCTTCTTTAAAGAAGATATGACTATTTTGTTCTCATAAAAGCTAGATTCTTGGAGAAGACAGAAACTGCAGCGGCAGGAAGATTAATGCGGATACTAGAATCTAGAAAGTTGTCTAGAGACTATTTAAAATGGTTACTGGAAGAAAGCTCAAAAAGAGAATAATCATTCAGAATAGGAAGAGATAGAAACCCTTAAACAATTAAAATAAAAATACCAGGTGTGTATAGTCAGAGGGAGAGATTTTGCTTATATTATTCTGGGGAAAGAAATAAAATATTTCTGTATAACATCATAGAAATGTAAATGGAGATGTTAAACTTCTCCGATGGGTAGTTTGAGAAAAATTTTAAAAATTGAAAAGATTTTTTTTTTTTTTGAGATGGAGTCTTGCTGTGTCATCCAGGCTGGAGTGCAGTGGCACCATCTTGGCTCACTTCAAGCTCAGCCTCCAGGGTTCATGCCATTCTCTTGCCTCAGCCTCTCGAGTAGTGGGACTACAGGCGCCTGCCACCATGCCCGGCTAATTTTTTTTTTGTATTTTTATTAGAGACAGGGTTTCATCGTGTTATTCAGGATGGTCTCAATCTTCTGACCTCGTGATCTGCCTGCCTCGACCTCCCAAAGTGCTGGGGATACAGGCACGAGCCGCTGCACAAGGCCAAGATTATTGTTTTAAAGTGTGAAAACTAATATTGAATACTTGTGTTTATATAATATGGTGTCCTATAATTTCTGTTTGGAGTATAAAATCAGCAACAAATATGTATTTTCAAAGCATTATAAATACAGAGTGCTAAGTTACTTCACTGTGAAATGTAGTCATATAAAGAATATAATAATTATACTGGATTCTTTTTAAATGGGCTCACATTATATTAAAAGGTTTCCCCAGTAATTCATTATATCAAAATGCTCCAGGCTGGGCATGGTGGCTTACACCTGTAATCTCAGCACTTTGGGAGGTCGAGGTGGGCGAATCACTTGAGGTCAGGAGTTGGAGACCAGCCAGGCCAACATGGTGAAACCCAGTCTCTAATAAAAAGAAAACAAAAAATTACCTGGGTGTGGTGGTGGGCAACTGTAATCTCAGCTAATCAGGAGGCTGAGGCAGGAGAATTGCTTGAACTTGGAAGGCAGAGGCTGCAGTGTGCCAAGATCACACCACCCTACTCCAACCTGGGTGATAGAGCAAGACTCAGTCTCAAGGAAAAAAAAAAGCTCAAAAGTGTTTGCTTATTTTGGTAAAATTATTCATTGACTATGCTCAGAAATCAAGGAAACTGTCCATATTTCATTTTTAGAAACTACACATTAAAGATCTAAAACAAAGGATAAAATATATGCAAAAATATTTGTATTTCTGGATAAATTAGTTTCCTGAGTTAACTCCTTGACTGTTGACATTGAATCTATTTTAAATTAAACAAGGTGCTGATAAAACAAAAGACAAAGAAATTCAAAATAAAATTGAAAGATGAAATCAGAGCTTACCAGAGATAAAATTTCCTCTGACAGTGTAAAAGAGATCTTCATACAAAATGCAGAATTTGTATAGTCTCTTTCCAAAAGACCATAAAACCAATCAGTTAATAGTTGATTTTTATGTGAAAAAAGAGAGTATAAAAGAAAAAATAAAGACACCAAAATCCATTTTAAATTCAAACAGTCATAAAGTTTCAAAAATGTTATTCAGATAAGAAATTAATGTCAGCTACATTCCTCCACAGTAAAGGTTTGCATCAACTTTTCACCTGATAGTTTTAGCATTCATTATAAAACTTGTTTCAACCATTATTTTACTAGGTGTTATAACGGTACTACATTATTTCATTTTTTTCTTCATTTATTAGCTGGAATAATTTCTAAAAGAACATTTCCTCCCAAATATGTATTGATTACACCAAAACACAGTTTTGACAGGAAAAGCAAGATAAGTAGACAAATGCTTGATTTTTATTCCCCTACCCACTTTTCACAGTAATGAATTAGTGCTTCAAGAAACTTTTATAGTGATTAAAAACTTATTTCCCATAATAAAAATTTTAAATATTTGTAAGTAAATGATAAATAATAATTTATCCAGTATTTCATGAGTACGTATAATCAGCCAGGATCCATTCTCCAACAATGCGGAGAAAGGAGCCCAGTTTAAAATTCCTGTCAGGACACCAGCAAGATGATGAAATAGAAAGCCTCAAAGCCCCTCCACCCTCCTGTCCAAGGAGACACCCGCTCGACAATAATACGCAAATAAATCCCCTTTGTGAAAAGTACAGAGGCCAATTTAAAGACTCTGGATTCCCTGGTAGGCTTCAAGCCAGACACATCTAAATCAGCAGGTAAATTTGTTGCACTCATTCATCCTCCCTCAGCAGTACAACACAATGGAGAGAAAGCACCAAACTCCCAGCTCATCTCTAGGGAGAGAAAGAAAAGTTTAGACCATATGTTCAGCATTTTGACTTTTTGGGAGGGCACCTGTCTACTCTGAATCTAAGTACTAACAGGAAAGGATGCCAGATTGCATGCCTGCTGATAAAGCCACAGTTTGGACTGTCACTCAATCACCATCATTCCTCCTGTGACTCAGTATAACAAGATTGGGAGAATACTCTACAGTTCCTGATTCCCACACAGAAGTGAAAGAGAATACTGAAACACACATTCAGTGTTTAGACTTCAGGGGAGTTGCCAAGTGATTGTTTTCTGTCTTGCCTGAATTTAAGCGCTAACAGGAAAGCTTTCCAGGTTGGGGATATTAAGAACAAATGAGTTGAGGCAGTTTGGTTTAGGATACATTCACTTATCATACTATCCTTCCCTGGATCAATATGCAATGAGTGGGAGAAAACCCTCAACTCCTGGCTTCCCCTTGGAGAAGGAAAAAGCTGGAGAGTGCATCCAGAATTCCAACTTTTCCCAGTCAGCCTGATGGACTGTTTTCTGTCTGACCGGATACGCTTGATGTCTCAGGACTGCTGAGAACAAAAGAGAGCTAGGGGGTTATAGCAACTCCAGATAACCTACAGTACTACAGATAGATAACAAAGAGAGCAAGAGATTACATGCTCCTGAAGAAAGACTTGCAAATTTTTCTAAGAATTTACACACAATTCCAGAGACAATACATTCACAGAAAGATTTGACACACTTCAGAATCTCTAACTGGGCTGACTGGTGAAAGGATTTCCCAGCGCAAAACCAGTCTGTAAAGACAGGGAGAAGTGGTTATTTTTTTCAAATCCTAGAATTGCAACACAAAATTAAAAGGCACGCAAGGAAACAAGGAAACATGGCCCAATAAAAGGAACAAAATAAGTTTCCAAATATCAACCCTTCAAAAATGGAGGTATATAAATTATCTGGCAAAGTGACATATCCTGACACATTCTCCAGGATAGATCACATGTTAGGTCACAAAACAAGTCTTAACAAATTTAAGACAAAGGAAATCAAGAACCTGTTTTGACCAAAAGTAGGATGAAGCAAAAATTCAATAGTAGAAGGCAAACTGAAACATTTACAAATATATGGAAATTAAACAACATACTATTGAACAGCCAATGAGTCAAAGAAGAAATCAAAAAGAATATTAGAAAACAAGCTGACAAAAAAAATTTAAAAACACAACATAGCAAAAACTTTGAAATGCAGCAAAGGCAGTACTAAAGAGGGAAATTTATAGCAATAAATGCCTACCTTAAAAAAGAAGAAAGATCTCAAATAAAAAACCTAACTTTACAACTCAAGGAACTAAAAAAGAACTAAGCCCAAACCCAGCAAAAGGAAGGAAATAATAAAGATTAATGCAAATAAAGGATATTTTCATACACATATTTTCATTATAACCAGAAAGCAGAACCAATGCAAGTGAATAGATTAAAAAAAACTGTGGTAATACTATACAATGGAATATGGCAATTAAAAAAAGAAAAGACTCAACCAAATAAAATTAAAAATGAAAAAGTAGACATTGCAATTGATGCCACAGGAATAAAAAAAGATGATAAGAGACTGCTGTGAATGATTATGGTGGTAATTGGATAACCTAGAAAAAAATCAAATTACTGGAAATACACAACTTACAACACTGAATCAAGAAGAAATACAAAATATGAACAAATCTATAGCTAGTAAGGTATTCAAATTAGTAATCAAAAATCTTCCAGCAAAGAAAATCTCAGGCACAGGTGACTTTACTAGAGAATTCTGCCAATATTTAAGGAAGAATTAATGGCAATATTTCTCAAACATTCCTAAAAAATTAAAGAAGAAAGAAAAATTCTAAACTCTTTTTGTGAAGCTAGCACAACCCTAATATCAAAGCGAGACAATGGCGCTACAAGAAAAAGAATTAAAGATTCTTAATGAATGTAGATGCAAAATCCTCAACAAATACCAGCAAAATGAATTCAACAGCACTGTAAAGTATCATTCACCATAATTATGATGGATTTGTTCCTGAAATGCAAGAAGTGTTCAACATGTGAGAATCAATATAATAGGCCACTTTAACAAAACAATTAAAATAACATCATCATCTTCATAGATGGAGAAAGAGCATTTGATGAAATTCAACATTCTCTCATTAGAAAAACACTTGAAAAAATAGGAATAGAAGGAAATTATTCCAACAGAATAAAGGCCATATGTAAAAACCCACAGCTCACATCATATTAATGAAGAAAAACTGAAATCTCTTCTTCTAAGATCAGGATCAGGAACAAGGCAAGGATGCCTTTATGAAGTACATAAAGTCCTAGCTAAAATAATTAAGCAAGAAAAAGATATAAAAGGCATCCAAATTGGAAAGGAAGAAGTAAAATTTTCTCTATTCACAGAAAACATCATCTTATATATTAAAAAAAACCCTAAAGATTCAACAAACAGCTCTTAGAACTAATAAAATGAATTCAACAAAGTTGCAGGATTCAAAGTAAAGATTCAAAAAAACACAAACAGCAAACATTCTGAAAAGGAAATTAAGAAAACAATCCAATTGCAATGGCATCAAAATGAATAAAATACGTAGGAATAAACTTAGACGGTGGGGGAAAGACTTGTACACTGAATACTGCAAAATATTGCTGAAAGAAGTTAAGGAAGACACAAGTAAATGGAAAGCCATCTGATTTTCATGAATTGAAAGAATATTTTTAAATTCTGATACTAGCCAAAGCAATTTACAGATTTGATGTAATCTCTATAAAAATTCCAATGATAATTTTAGAGAAATAGAAAGGACAATTCTAAAATCCATATGGAACCATAACGGACTCTGAATATCCAAAACAATCCTAAGAAAGAAAAACAAAGTTAGAGGCTTCACATTTTCTGACTTTGAAATATACTACAAAGCTACAGCAATCCCAATAGTGTGATATTAACATAAAACTAATCATACAGATGAATGGAAAAGAATGGATTAGTGGAACAGAATAGAAAGCCCATTGGGAGGCCAAGGCAGGTGGATCACCTAAGGTCGGGAGTTTGAGACCAGCCTGGCTAACATGGTGAAATCCCGTCTCTATGAAAAAATACAAAA
Organism: Pongo pygmaeus; assembly: GCF_028885625.2. Taxonomy (NCBI): domain Eukaryota; kingdom Metazoa; phylum Chordata; class Mammalia; order Primates; family Hominidae; genus Pongo; species Pongo pygmaeus. The sequence continues at coordinate 29,510,050 of NC_072392.2, read as the reverse complement.
ATTAGCTGGGCATGGTTGTGGGCACCTGTAATTCCAGCTACTCGGGAGGCTGAGGTAGCAGAATCGCTTGAACCCAGGAGGAAGAGGTTGCAGTGAGCCAAGATCACACCACTGCACTCCCACCTGGGTTACAGAGCAAGACTCCATCTCAAATAAATAAATAAATAAATAAATAAATTAATTAATTAATTAATACATAAATAAAGCAAGCCCAGAAATAAACCCACATGCATATAGTCAAATGATCTTTGACGAGGGTGCCAAAACTATACAATGGAGAAAGGATAATTTCTTCTACAAATATTGTTGGGAAAACTGGATATCCTTATGCAAAAGAATGAAAGTGAACCCTTATCTTACACTGTTCACAAATGTTAACTCCAAATGGATTGAAGACTTCAATGTAAGAACTAAAGCTGTAAAACTGCTACAAGAAAACATAAAGAAAGCCTTTATCACATTGGTCGTGGCAATAATTCCTTGGATTTGACACCAAAAGCACAGGCAACCAAAGTAAAAATAGGTTAGGATGATTACATCAAGATAAAATGCTTCTTTGCAAAAAAGGAAACAACAGAGTGAACAGGCAGCCTACATAATTGGAAAAAAAATTTGAAAACCATATACGTGCTAAGGGATTAATATCCAAAATATATAAGAAACATCTATAACTCAAAAGCAAATAAACACATAACCCAATTTAAAAATGGCCAAATTCTTAAATAGATATTTTTCAGGAAGACATGCAAATGACCAACAGTGATATAAAAAGATACTCAACATCATTAATCATCAGGGAAATGCTAATTAAAATCACAACAGGATTTATCACCTCATAACTCTATGACCATTTTTAAAAAAAGAAAATAGCAAGTGTTGATGAAGATGTGGAGAAATTGAATTAGAACCCTATGTACTGTCAGTAGGAATGTAAAATGGTAGAGCCACTATGGCAAACAGTATAGAGGGTCCTCAAAACATTAAAAAATAGACCTACCCATATGATGCAGCAATCCCACTTGTGGGCATTTTTCCAAAATAATTGAATAATTCCAAAATAATTGAAAACAAGATCTTGAAGTGATATTTGCATACCTATATTCATTACAGAATTATTCACCATAGCCAAAAAGTAGAAACAATCTAACACTCCATCATCAAATGAACAGATAAAGAAAATATGGTGTATGTGTATATATATATATAAAAATATATATATGGTGTATATATATAGTGTATATATATATGGTGTATATATATATATGGTGTATATATATATGGTGTATATATATATGGTGTATATATATATGGTGTATATATATATGTATGGTATATATATATGTATGGTATATATAGTATGGTATATATATGTATGGTGTATATATATGGTATATATGTATGGTGTGTATATATGGTATATATATGTGTATATATATACACATACAATGGAATATTATTCAGCTTTCAAAAGGGAAATTCTGTCATATTTCAACATGTATCAATCTTAAGGATATTGTGCTAAGTGAAATAAGCCAGACACAAAGACAAATACATCGTGTTTCCATCTATATGAGGTATTGAAAGTAGCCAAACACATGGAAACAGAAGATAAAATGGTAGTTGTCAGGGCCTGGAGGAAACAGGAAATCTGGAGTTGCTGTTCCCCAGGTGTGGAGTTTCAGTCAAGCAAGATAAAAACATTCTAGATTTCTGCTGTACAACAATGTGTATATCATTAACAAAATGTTCTGCAAACTTAAAATTTTGTTAAGATGGTGGATTTTTTTGTTATGTGTTTTTTAATTACAAAAATTTCTGTCTGTATTTAGTTTACATTTTAGTAAGGAAAGACAAATAAGCTAATGGCAATGATAAATGCTGTAAGGATATCTACAGCAATAAAAGAAATTATGGATATGGGAGTATAATTTTAGATAGTGAAGATTTCTGTATTCAAATGCCACATGGAAAAAGGACTAAGGGGAATGAGGAGATGAGTCATATGGAATGCCCAAGACACAGAACAAGGCAGGCAGAAAAAATAACAAGGATAAAGACACTGAAGAAAAATCATGCTTGCTATATTTCAAAACAACAGCGAGGACACTAGTGTGACAGAGCAGGAGTGACCAATGGGAGGCTGGAGATTTTGTCTGAGATACTGTCAAGGCTCAGGATCGTACAGGGACTTGTAAGCCTGGAAAGCACTTTGAATTTTATTCAGAATGAGATGAGAAGCCATTGAAAAGTTTCTAAGCAGATGAGTAAAATAATCTGCCTTGTATTTTAAGAGGAGCATCCTACCTTCTTCTCTGTGGAACAGAGAGGTGGAAGGGCAAAGCTTGAAGCAGAGATTGCGTGAAGAGTGTACTGTAATATTCTTATGTGAGGAATAGTGCCGGGAATGAGAGGTGGTCAGCCTTAAACTGCCATTTGCTCTCTGTATCAGGGCTCAGGGACTTTCAGACTCTCCAGGGATTCCTTACAGTTTTTACATCTGTTTCTCAGTTGCAAACATAATCTCTTCACTCTATGAGAACTGTAGATCTGAATCCTTGTTATGAGTCAGGAGTCCACTCTAGTTTACTCTCTTGTCAGTAACTAGACTTGAAATGTTTTAATATTAGGTGCTATAGTAATAAGATTGGTTAGAGAAATAGCAAAGAGAGAGCATCCCCATCCTATGACCATATCAGCACCAGAAGAGAAAAACACACCCACACAGTTTATTCCTTGGCATAGGCCCTGGTATTCTGTTAGGGAACAGGTTATTCAGGAAATACAAAGGGTCTTTGTACTTACTTTCAGAATGTATTTTCTTTAACATGAAAAGAATCCAAGGCCTTTAATGCTTCTAATTGCTTTTTGTGTATCTACTACCATCCCTTTCTAAATTACTGATACATTTCCTCAAATCTCGGCATGATGTCCTACATTCCAAATTTTCAATAGCTGAAAATTTCACCTTTTCAGTGCCTTCATGTTTATTTTAGTAAAAAGTTGAGAAAGACTTCAATAGAGTTATTTAATCAGATTTTTTTCATCTACCATAATTTTTGAATAAGGAAAAACATCAACACTTTTTCTCCTTACTTGGCAAATAACTTCCATAGAGAGGAAAAAAAAAATCAAAACAAGTACAAAATGTAACAAAACCAAAGGACCATGTGAGGTGAAATTTAAAATAGAAAAAGGTCCACATTGCTTTGGGCAATGCAACTCCTGGGAAATAGTAACTCAGCACTTGAGAGCTAAATAATTCTACAGGGCTAAATATATATTCTGGTACCCAAGGGGAAAATGACATCACAGAGAGGTTAGGTCTATTAAAACATATTTGTAGATGTGTAGCTATAAAAAATGCTTTTAGATATGAGAAGAGAAAAAAACTCATTTGTTTAACAAGTTCTGTTGGGTGCTTTTCACTAAAAGAGAAACATCATACGTTTATAACACTGAGGATGTAAATTGCAGTACATTTCAAATTACATGAGAAACTAAAGAAAATATCTGTTTCAGGTCACTGAATAATTCATCCTTATTTAGTGTTTGTCCCTAATTCCTGTGATTTTATGAATAATTCAGAGCAATGATTTTACCTTTCTCTACAGCTTTATTTGGCAAATGTCCGCATTATTTTTGTTGCAAAGATGCAGCCAAGTTTCTTAGAATAGGAACAATGTTTAGAATGTATTTTTTCCATAATGAAAAATATTATGAAAGGGGCAACTAAGATATAGCTTACAGGGTTCTGTATTGTGATAACTAAAACAGACTTAGCCTCAAGTAAAACTGACATCTTGCTAACTGTTGGTGGTGAAGGAGAAAGAAGACAACATTGAACCAGACTGGGGAAAGATGAATTCAAATTAGTTAGAGATTTGTCACCCAAAGCAAAACAAATTCAAGCTTGAACTGAGTTGACATTGATAGTTATTATGAACTGCAAATCCCTCAAATTCATATGTTGAAATCCTAACTCTCAATGTATTGGTATTAGGAGGTAAACCTTTGGGAGGTAATTAGGTCATGAAGATGAAACCCTCATCAAAGGAAAGTAGTGCCCTTCTAAGAAGAGATACAAGAGAGATTTTTCTCTCCTCCATGTGAGGATAAAATAAGACAGCCATCTGTAAACCAAGAAGACAGCCTTCACCAAGAACCCAACCAGGCTGACTCCCTGATTTCAGATTTACAGCCTACAGAGCTGTGAAAAACAAATGTTTGTTGTTTTAGCCACTCAATCTGTGTTTTCTGTTATAGCTGCCCACATTGACCAAGAAAATACTAAACCCTTTATTTGATAGATGAAGATAGTATCAGACAAGGTATCATATGAGTAAAAACCTAAGATTTATGTGTGATCATTTTACATTGGAGCAGCTACTGAAAGTTGAGACCAAAACCACTAGCTAACATCGGTATGTCAACCCAAAACATTTGGGACAGTAACGAAGATACAGCAAATGAATTGTTTTAATATATAATCAAGGCAAAGTTATCATCAGAATTATAGGAAAAAAATCCACTGAATTTGGTTTATGACAAATTCATGATTCATTATATACCTTGATACTGGGCTTAAAGCAGCAATCCTAATTCCAGATCTACCTTCAAGTCTGGGTCAGCGTTCTGCAATTCTGCCAGTTTCATGTCAGGACTGGCTTAATATTGAAGGTAACTGAGCATTGCTAATGTCTGACTGGAGCTGAAAGAGGCCAAAAGCAGGGTTATAACTTTGGGAAAACTGACCTGGTGTCAACTTCCATCCCTTCCATTTCAAACGGGAAGGTATCACAATTAGAAGCTATTAGCAGTCTTATCTAATAACTTGTGGATAATTCCTTTTTTTTCTTTTTTTAAAAGTCAGGGTCTCACTCTGCCACCTAGGCTGGAGTGCAGTGGTGTAATTATTATGGAATCTTTGGGGTGTCGATTTTCTGGTTGGAAAACTGTGATTGGTGGCATCTTTGCCAGAGTTCTTGTCCTGCATCAAGGAAGAATGGTGTAGGTAGACAAGTGAAGGGTTAAAGGAGAGGAGCTTTATTAAGTGTTAGAACAGCTCAGGGAAGACCCATAGTGGGTAGCTCCTCTCTAGGTTGTTCTGTCAAGTGTTCAGCTCTCAGCAGAAAGGGAAGCCCTGGAGAGGGTTGCTCCTGTCTGCAGCTGGTAGTTCCCAGACATCTCTGCAGGTCTCTGAAGCATTCAGCAGAGAAAGTAGCTGGCCCTCCCATTGTCTCCAGCTATCAGCAGAAAGGATAGCTCCTTCCTGCCTCTAGTCTTCCCTCCTCTGTCTTATGCCCTGTTCTGGCTGAGTCCTGGGCTTTTATGGCTGTCAGAGGGGAGGAGGTGTATGCCCATTGGTCCATGGGCAGCCATGGGTGGGCCCAGGAAAAAGCACCATGAGTTTTGCCTCCAGTCTGCAGGACTGGCAGCCTAGCCTGCAGGTGGGGCTTCAGTGGGGACCCATCCCCTTCCACCCAGGAGCCTGTCTGCCTCCCACAGCCATACATGGCACCCAGGCTGCTGGCACCAAGAGGCACTTGCAGGCCAGTGCCCAGCCACCCTCAGACCCCCTCAGCTTCCCCTCCCATGCCCCTGCTCCTCGGTGTCCAAAGTCCAGAGGGGGCTGAGATGGCAGGGGATTGGCACATCAGCACTGCTTCCAATGTGTGCCCACCTGGCTGGGCTGTGACAGCACCCTGCTGGGTCCCATCCCCACTCTGAGATCAGAGCACAGAGCCAGGAGGTGGGAGAGACCAGGCAGCAGGAAGAAGTGCCTCCAAGCCTGCAGGGGGCAAGGGAGGCATTCCCAGGCTCCCCAAGAGTGCAGGGATGCCTGAGTCTGCAGGATTGGTTTGGGTGGCTGGGTGGTGGGCTGGGGTGGGGACAGAGTAGGGGAGTTGGATAAACTCTTGTCTGCTCCATGGAGTGAGAGGTCCAGGTCTAAAGTTACAGTTGCAGTTTGGTCAGCTGCAGCAGCACCCGGGGAGCTCCAATTCCAACTCGGAAGGGGCAGGGCTCCCACTTGTCCCCATCCTGCCAACTCCAGGGAGCAAACAACCCTGGCCACACCTCTCCCCTGCAGCTGGCATGATGGCAGCAGCCGCTGCCATCACAATCATAGCTTATTGTTGCCTCAAACTCCTGGGCCCAAGTGATCTTTTTACCTTAGTCTCCCCAATAGCTGGGGCCACAGACATGTGCCACAATGCCCATCTAATTGTTTTTTATTTTTTGTAGAGAAGTTGGTCTGGCTATATTGCCCAGGTTAATCTCTAATTCCTGGACTTAAGCAGTCTTCCTGCCTCATCCTCCTACATGGCTGGAATTACAGGCATGAGCGACTGTGCCCAGCTCCTGATAAATCCTTTCTCAATCAAAGTCTTCATCATCAGCCTTACTTACCACAATCTTCCCAGATGATCTCAAGTATCCAAAGAAATTAAAAGTAGCTACTGCTGACAAAACTGTTGGGTTCCCTGATATTGTGCAAGAATAAAATTATGCTAGGTCTTCCGTTAGCTAGCTCTTCTTCTGTAACAGTCTCTTTCTATGTATTAATCAAAACTGATGCAACTTTTTAAAGAACTATTCCTAGAAACTTCCTCCCTTCCCAGTCAGAATTAATGTATTATTTATCCATTTAAAGGACTATATAAGTAGGACATGGTTTGGGTATATAACAGCACTTATGGCCATTTACTTTGTGGTTCAGTGATTTCTGTGTGCTTCTGACCTGTATATACTTTCAGCCCTTGTAGACGTAGTGGTGGTAGTTTTCCCAACTTAAATTTATCTTTATCATCCACTTTTATCCACAGTCCTCTTCATGATTAGCACATTGTCAATAAATATTTATTAAGCTGAACTGAAAGTTTTTATTATGCATAAATAATAAGATGTCCATGTCCATGGTCATGCAGGACAGCAGAAGATAATTTTTTTTACCAGTGTATCTATTGCTAACAATTGCTTCAAGGTCAGGAGCCAACTCATGTATTAGACAGGTAAATCTTGTGAAAATATTCATATTGGAAACAGCATGTAGCAAGTGCAAACAGAACTAAATAAATCGTTTATCACAGTCCCTTCAAAGTATGAATTCTTCTTCTAGCATTACATCCAATTTGATAAAATCCAAAAGTATTTTATCTCAATGTTTTAAAAGTGTTGATGCTGTATACGTTGAGTTATTGTACAATTGAATGGAACCCACATTCAAAGTTTTTCCTCAATGTTAAAATTAAATGGTTCTCTCTGTGATTCTTTCTGTTTGCAGTTTTTCTCAATTCATTGTTAGAATTTGCCTCTACTAATGTAATTCATTTGGCATTCCAGACGTTCTGATCTTTTCAAATGTGTATTTTGACAGGTGCCTCAAACATTCATCCTTGGTTTGTGCTATGGGCTGAGAGTATATATCTCTTCAAAATTCATATATTGAAATCTAATATATGTGATGTGATATATATTACACATCACACACATATATGTGATGTGAGGCCAGGCTGGACACAATGGCTCACACCTGTAATCCCAGCACTTTGGGATGCTGAAGTGGACAGATCATGAGGTCAGGAGTTCAAGACCAGCCTGGCCAACATGGTAAAACCCCATCTCTACTAAAAATACAAAAATTAGCGAGGTGTGGTGGCACACGCCTGTAATCCCAGCTACTCGGGAGGCTGAGGTGGGAGAATCGCTTGAACCTGGGAAGCAGAGATTGCAGTGAGCTGAGATTGTGCCACTGCACCACAGCCTGGGCAACAGAGCAAGACTCCGTCTCAAAAATTAAATAAATAAATAAATAAATAAATAAATAAATAAATAAAGAAGGGAGGTCTTTGGGATGTGAGTAGGTTAAGGGTTTGGGGAGCCGTCATGAATGTGTTAGTCCCCTTATAAAAGAACCCATAGGGAGCTACTTTGCCCCTTTTGCCCTTATGCCATGTGAAGATGCAGCAGTAAGTGTCAGAAACAAACCTCACCAGGTAACATCTCTGCCGGCACCTAGATCTTGGACTTCCCAACCCCCAGAACTGAGAATAACAAATTTGATTTATAAATTACCCAGTCTAAGGTAATTTGTTACAGCAGTCCAAATGGACTCAAACAGGTTGTAAACACTTGAAAAATGAGTATCTGTATTGAATCACATATTTTACCAACGTTTGCTTGTAGGAGTACAGCCTATGGGCAAAGAATTAATAGCTGACTCTCATTTGAATGGCCAAGATTTGCTCTCTATTTCCAGTATTTTATTTTTGTGCCTGTATGTTGGACATAGGCAAATTTTTACAAAACAAACCAGAAAAGTTCAATAGTCTTTCATTCCCTGCTTTCACTAACTTCTTTCAAGTATATTTCAACAATTATCTTAATATTGTCACCAGTAGATTAAGCATACTGTTATAAACACTCTATTTCTATTTATTCAAAGCTTGAATTGAGCTAGCTGCTAATAACTTTTTAAAATTAGCATTGCAACCATATTCACCTACCATATTTTTCCCTCTCCTTTGATTTCTGGGCATTACTCACTTTCACAATTTGTATGTGACTCACCATTCTATACCTACTTTTGCCTTACCTTTAAATATTTTTTGATTTAATACATTTACATTTTTTCTCCTTTTGCTTTTGGAATTGTATTACTATCATGGGAGGTTTACTTTTCCTCTTTCAAGAGTTTCTCAAAATTCTTCACCAAAGCCCTATCCCCTGAAGTGAGTAATATTCTTCACTATATTACTGCATCACATGTTTACATCTGGCTAAAGTAAGAAACATTACTCGTGTTCTGTAGCTAATTGATAATTGTTAAAATAAACTTACAATTGATAACAAATCATAGAAAATGATTATTTTAAAGTTCTTTATACTTGTAATATTTGTAAATAATATGAGTTATCACCTCTTTCTGTAGCTAATTGTATAGGGAGCACATGCAGTTAGTGGCATGTTTCTTAACACATTTCTTTCAATTCTTGTGGGTTTAAACCCAGAAGTTGACTTGCTGACTGATATAGCAATTCTATGTTTCATTTTTATTTATTTATTTATTTTTGAGATGGAGTTTGACTCTCTTGGCTCACTGCAACCTTCACCTCCCACATTCAAGTGATTCTGCTGCCTCAGCCTCCTGAGTAGCTGGGATTACAGGCACGCAGCACCACACCTAGCTAATTTTTGTATTTTTAGTTGAGACACAGTTTCACCATGTTGGTCAGGCTGGTCTTGAACTCCGGACCTCATGATCTGGCCGCCTCAGTGTCCTAAAGTGCTGGGATAACAGGCATGAGCCACTGAGCCCAGCCTATGTTCCATTTATTTTTAATTTAGGAAGCACTGTACTCTTTTCTACCATGACTATACCGCTGTAGAATCCACCAGCAATGTACAAGAGTTTCGATTTGGCTACATCCTCACGAACACTTGTTATTCCCTGGTTTTTTGATGATTGCCATCTTAATGTGTATGAAGTGGTATCTTACTATGGTTTTGATTTGCATTTCCTTAGTAATCAGTGATGTTGAGCATCTTTCATGTGCTTGATGGCCAGTTGTGTATCTTTTTTGAGAAATTTTCTATGTAAGTCTTTGCCTATTTTTTAATTGGGTTGTTTATTTATTGTTGAGTTGTAGGAATTCTTTATATATTCTGCATATTGATCCCTTATCAAAGATATTGTTTGAAATATTTTCTTCCATTCTACCAGTTGTCCTCTGATTGCACAAAAGTTTTAAATTTTGGTGAAGTCCAATTTACTTGTTTTTTTCTTTTGTTACTTATGCTCTTGGTGTCAGAAAGCTTTTAGTTTACAATTTTAACTATATCATGTCTCCTGCCTCATATGTACCACTGGACAAGGTCCCTTTTATGTACTCACCTTCTGTCAGAGGTAAATGTATTTTGAAGTGGAGAATGAAGATAATTGCAAAATTGGCCTGGAGAACTAAGGTAATTATGAAAGTTCCAGATACAAGGAGAGAGGGCGCAATATGCCAGCAGTTCTCTACCAATCCATCCTAGAAGTCTTCTTTTAGGATTGCCTAAATAATGCAGGCGATGGATGCAAGACACACAAGTGTTCCAGAAGCATGTAAACAATGTACAGAGAAGAGGATAAGATAAAATAAGATGAGATAAGAATATTAGGAAAGCCCTGTTCAGAAGATTGCCTACAGAGGCAAAAGGGACAGTTACATTTTGCTGAGGGAAACAGGGTGGTAAGAAGCCTCATGTGGAAGATCCCCACTTATCCTGATACAGAAAGGTGTAAAATAATGTAATGGGAAAGCATTAGGCTGAGATAGCTCCCATGGCCTGGGTTCCTACATAGACAAAATGAAACAAGCTTAGCCCACCAACAAGTGGCCCACTGAGTATTAGCTGTGTAATGAGAGACCTACCAACAGGATAGTTCAAATAATGCAACTGCCAAAATTTTTGCCAAACAAATAGTTTCTCTACTCTACTTCTACATTCACCCTATAAAAGCCTTCCCTACAAACACCTCCAGTAGATCCTCCAACCACTTTCAGTTTGGAGCTGGCTGATCCATGAATCTCTGTTTGTTTAAATAAACTCTTTAAAATGTTAATATGCTTAAGTTTATCTATTTTTTTCTCATTTTTAAAAATTGAGATGGGATCTTCCTATGTTGTCCAGGCTGGTCTTAAAACCCTGAACTCAAGGGATTCTCCTGCCTCAGCCTCCTGAGTAGCTGGAATTATAGACATGTGCCTCCACACCCAGCTTACATTTATCTTTAAACAATGGTTTGACCCCTTTCTGAAATGTAATTGTGTTAAGACCTCTACCCTAAGTGATATGGCAGGCTCATTTTAGACCGTTGGACACTTTTGTCTCTGGACCACAATTTGCCCTTTGTGACCTGCTCTCCTAAGAAATTCAAGTGTAATTCAAGTTAGTTTACCTTCTGCTGATCAGGGGAGATTGCTCTGGGTGCAAATTCAAGACAGGCACTCACACCTTCATTCATACCCCAAATCTCATCATCACACAATACACCCATGTAATAGACCTGCACAGGTACCCTCCAGAATCTAAAATGAAAGTTGAAATTCCCTAAAATTTTAATTTCATCTTACTAAAAAACAAAGATAAATTTACTTCTTTCCAATTTGGATATACATTATACTGACATACACACTACATTCTATGGTGAATTATATTGATTGAATTTCACATTTTAAACTAACACTGAGTTACTGTGAAAAACTCTATTGGGTCATAATGTATTATGTTTTTAATATATTTTAATACAATTTGCAAATATTCTGTTTTAAAATTACATCTATGTTCCATAAATAAATAAATATGTAAAAAATAATAAATGTTTATATTATTCAAGTGAAGATTATAGTGATCTTTTTGAATATCTACTTAACCTCAGCTAACTTTAAATTCAGAAGTAGCAACTCCATAGAAATTCAACTTATTTCTACTTTATTACTCATACTTGTCTCCTTGAAGAAGCTTCATTGCTATCATGCAGTTTAGACTGGGATGTCACAGATCTCTAGACTAAGTAGTATAATACTCACTATTCAAATAAAATCAAATTATTATAATGTTATGACACCTCGAAATACAAAAACGAAGCCCATGGATGTTAGGTTAATGTATAGAGAGAAGTATTCCTACTTACTATCTTTTAGGGCAGACATATCCCTGCTAAGGTGATTGCAAAATGTAATCAAAACCATATTGTAGAAGGAGACTTGAGATTCAGATTAGATTTTCATTCCAACTCTTACATACACAAGCTGCATGACTCTGGGTAAATTGCATAGTCTCTTAGAGTTTCAATTTCTTCATCTGTACAATGGAGGTTAATGCCTATGGGCTATGGTTGATGTAGGGATAAAAGAACCAACATGGATGCATGGGCAGGGCCTGGTCCATAGAGCAGCTGGCATCAACAAATTGAAGCCCCCTTCCCATCTTGTCTTTGCGTGCACTACAAAATCCGGAATATGTCGGTATAAAAAGTACTCTTATAAGAGACAGAATTGGAAACTTTTGCAAAAAGAGATTGAAAAGGTGTCACATCTTGTGGCATGAGGAGTTGTGGGCATACACTTGAACTTTCTGCTGTGAGATATCCACAGAACTTCAGTAGCTTAAGAGAAGAGTTTAGATGTCATCTTAGTCATCTACCATAGAACTTCCTCTTCTTTTCTGAGATTTCTAGACAGTAAATTTTACAGCTCTAATAATGCAGTTCTCTCCCAATTGTTTGGACTATTCTAATAGATACAAAGCAGTATTTCACCAGCAGATGCTACTGCAGTTCATATGATGATTTCAAACTGAGAATCCCTTTAAAGTTATGCAACACATTTTTTTGGAAATAGGGTGAAAGTACTTTAAGATTAAAATCCTATGAAATAGGTTTACAGTAAATAATTACTTCTTGCAATGTCTATCTTACTATCTTATATTCACACATGTATCGGTGTCCTAATAAATATATGTGGTGAGTGAAAGTTACTTGAGGGCAGAGACTGTGCCATATGTTCCCTGCACTGCTGATGCCAATCTCAGCACGTGATATACAGTAGATGCTCAGTAAATAAATACTTTAACTTAAAAAATGCACTAAGAATAAATCTTAGAAGACATCAAAATACATATGAGTTCAACCTAGGGACATGGTCAGGAGCTCAAATTTCAATCTTATTTATTTATTTATTTATTTATTTAGAGACAGAGTCTCACTCTGTTGCCCAGGCTGGAGTGCAGTGGCACAATCTCAGCTTACTGCAACCTTCCTCTCCCGGGTTCAAGCGATTCTCCTGCCTCAGCCTCCAGATTATCTGAGATTACAGGTGCACACTAACATGCCCGGCTAATTTTTTTGCATTTTTAGTAGACACAGGGTTTCACCATGTTGGCCAGGCTGGGCTCAAACTCCTGAGCTCAGGCAATCTGCCCACTTTGGTCTCCCAAAATGCTGGGATTATAGGCAACAGCCACCACGCACGACCACAAAATGTTTTAATGTAGCTTCAAAACCCCTTTGCAAATAGGTGTATTCATAACAAGATGAAAACAAGAAAACATTGAGCTTCATAAAATAGAAGGGTTCTGCCTCGATTTGCATGTGGCCCCATCATTTGTTTGCTGTTGGGCCGTGGTCAGGTTACTTAGCTGCTCTCTGCCTCCACATAGGCTTTATGCCTGTGCATCCCTCAACTACAAAACGGGAATAAGAATATCTAACAGAAGTGGAGAAAACATATATAAAGGCCTTTGAAAAGAGCTTGTGAAAGCTCAATAATTGTCCTCAATAATTGCTCTCAATAATTGTCACCTATTATTCAATAATAATCATAATCATGAAAATGTATGACTCAAAGAAAGATTCCTACTTCATATCCAGCTTGCCAAAAGAATATCAGCCATTGGACTTGTGAAAGGAATGACATTGAGATTTATTTTCACAATGCTAAGTTGGTTTTTTCTTTACCATTCAATTTCTGCAGTCCCCACTCTAAGCCCATGGTCCACCTTTTTATTTTTCCTCCTAAGATGTCTTCCCTTCTTGTAAGATTTTCTTTGCCTTAAGAAGGGCCCTTTTCATCCACCCACCATTTTACCCTTCCCAGAAGTTGGTTAATGGGCACAAAAATACAGTTAGATGGAAGGAACAGAAGTTCTAGTGTTCAATAGCACAGTAGGGTGATGATCATTAACAATAACTTATTATACATTTCAAAATGGCTAGAAGAAAGATGTGGAATTTTCCTAACACAAATAAATGATAAATGTTTGAGGTGATGGATATGCAAATTATCTTGATTTGATCAGTGCACATTGTATGCATATATCAAAATATCACATGTACCCTAGACATATGTATAATTGTCATGGAACAATAAAAACAAAAAGGGCCTGTTTCTCTTTCCTTCCTCCCCGCATTCCCTCCTATCCCAGATATGTGTTGCTTCTGGGGCTCTCCTGCCCCACGTTCAGTCAGCACTGAGCCAGCAGGAAGGATCTCACAGGTCATATCCTGAGATCAACCCTCCACCCCTTCAGGTAATGATCCTCCTGCTCTTAGTCATTTATATCCTTTGGTTCATAGATATTTTGAGTCAAGTGCCTTCTAACTGCTGAGCTACATAATATCCCTTGGTTTTTAAAGATAATACAAAGTGGATTTTAGTAACAACCTTGAGTCATCACGGCAGCTAATGAAGTTGGGGATTCCATGAAGCCATCCAAGCACATAAAACCCATTTCCTGGGTCCCTTTCCCTTAGCTCAAGGCCACAAAAATCAGAACATGAATTCCAGCCCATATTTGCATTATGTCTAAATAATTATGAATTATAAAATGAATCTAAAAAAATAGCTAAATATGTTCTATTCTTCTACTTCAATAAATATACCGCCATAATAACCCACAAGGTCGAAGTCGAGTGTAGAATTCTCTGATTTCTTGGTGCTCTGCGCGGGAATGTGGTAGTAAAGGGAGAGCTGATCCTCAGCCCCAGGCTAAACTTTTTTCTTTCATCATAGCTAGCCCTGTCCTCACTTGAGAAGCTTTGCGTACCCCTGTGTGGGGGACTTCCTAGGCCCCATGCAAGCTCCATCCACAATTCTCACCCCTTCAGACAGCAGAGCCTTGGGCACCATTTGGACAAGCACAGTTTGCGCTTTGAAATGGACCCAGGGAAGAGGCCATGCAGGCTCAGGCACATTTGGCCAGGGGCCTGAGTGCCCAGCGTGTGCCCTAGAAGAGATGGTGAGAGCTCTGGGTGGGCAAGGGTACAGTCGGTGGAGGGCCAGAGAGGCACCTTCTCAAGCGCAGGATTCAGGGCGGTAGTCCTCTTGCCAAGATGGAAGGCTACGATTCCTCCGTGCAATGACGACTGTGTCATGTCTTCTCAGCACACCTTTCATTCAGTCTCAGCCACCGTGGGGAGTTCTATTGAAGCACAGGCTTCCCTTGTGCTGCCAGCAAACTCAAGCTACACTTTCCGCCCCAGGACATCTCCACTATTGTAGGATTTTCCTGAGCACAAATACAGCCCAGAAACACTTGCAGGTTAACAGCCTCAGGGGAAGACCTCAACCAGTGTGGGACAGGTGGGCAAATGCTCGAGGCTCATGTTTCAGGTGGACAGTCCTGGGTAACTTTCCAGAGTCTCTCAGAAGGTCCTGTATAAAAAAAGTGCATGGGAGCAGCCTCAATAGCATGCCATTATTTTGGCTTTTTTCTATTTGCCTGGTTCACTCTTCCCACCTCTCACTCTTGCTTCTTGGAATCACTTCCCAAATAAACTATCCACACCCAAGTCTTCACTCCAGCTCTGCTTTCAGGGGTACAGGCGCACCTTGGAGATATTGCAGGTTTGGTTCTAGGTCACCACAATAAAGCGAACCTCACAATAGAGCAAGTCACACGAAATTTTTTGCAAGTCACAAGAAATTCTTTGCTTTCTGGTGCATATAAAAGATACGTTGTCGGGCATAGTGGCTCACGCCTGTAATCCCAGCACATTGGGAGGCCAAGGTAGGTGGATCACCAGAGGTCTGAAGTTCGAGACCTGCCTGGCCAACATGGGGAAACCCTGTGAAAATACAAAAATGGTGGTGAGGGCCTGTATTCCTAGCTACTCAAGAGGCTGAGGCAGGAGAATTGTTTGAACCTGGGAGACAGAGTTTGCAGTGAGACAAGATCTCACCACTGCACTCCAACCTGGGCAACAGAGTGAGACTCCATCTCAAAAAAAATAGTTAAGTTTAAACTACTGTAGTCAATTAAGTTTGCAATAGCATTATGTCTAAAATATAATGTATACCTTACTTTGAAAATACTTGATTGCCAAAAAATGCTAACCATCATCTGTGCCTTCAGCAAGTCATCATCATTTTGCTGGTGGATGGTCTTGTCTCAATGTTGATAGCTACTGACTGCTCAGGATGATGGTTGCTGAGGGCTGGAGAGGGAGCGGTAATTTCTTAAAGTAACATGACAATGAAGTTAGCCATATTGACTGACTCTTGCTTTCATAAAAGATTTCGCTGTAGCATGCTGTACAGTTTGGTAGCATTTTACCCACAGTAGAATTTGTATCAAAACTGGAACCAATCCTCTCAAACTTTGCCACTCCTCTATCAACTAAGTTTATGGAATAGTCTAAGTCCTTTGTTGTTCTTTCCACAATGTTCATGGCATCTTCAGCAAGAGTAGATTCCATCCCAAGAAACCACTTTCTTTACTCATTCATAATAAGCAACTCTTTATCCATTAAGATTGCAGCAATTCAGCTGGGTGCGGTGGCTCATGCCTGTAATCCCAGTACTTTTGTAGGCTGAGGCTAGTGGATCATCTGACGTTGGGAGTTCGAGACCAGCCAGACCAACATGGTGAAACTCCGTCTCTACTAAAAATACAAAATTAGCTGGGTGTCATGGCACATGCCTACAATACCAGCTACTCAGGAGGCTGAGGCAGGAGAATCACTTGAAACCAGGAGGTGGAGGTTTCGGTGAGCTGAGATCGCACCATTTTACTCCAGCCTGGGCAACAAGAGCAAAACTCCATCTCAAAAAAAAAAAAAAAAAAAAAGATTGCAGCAATTCACTCACATCTTCAGGCTCCACTTGTAATACTAGTTCTCTTGCTATCTTCACCACAACTGTGGTTACTTCCTCTGCTAAAGTCTTGAACCCCTCAAAGTCATTTATGAGGGTTCGAATCAACTTCTTCCAAACTCCTATTAATGCTGCTATTTTTACCTCCTCTGGTGAACGGTGAATGTTCTTAGTGGCATCTACAATAGTGAATCCATTTATAGAGCATGGATAGAGTAGATTTAGCATAATTCTTAAGAGGTGCCCTAGGATTTATGGAATTGCAAATGAGCATTGGCTTGTAATAAGAGAGTCAGTCTGTCCTATAAATCTTTTTTTTTTTCTTGAGATAAGTTCTCACTCTGTTGCCCAGGATGGATTGCAGTGGCATGATCTTGGCCCACTTCAGACTTGGCCTCCTTGACTCAAGCAATCCTCCCACCTCAGCCTCCTGAGTAGCTGGACTAGTAGCATGCACCACCATACATGGCTTTTTTTTTTATTCATTTATTTTTGGTTAGAGACAGGGTTTCACCATGTTGCCCAGGCTGGTCTCAAACTCCTAAGCTCAAGGCATTCTCCCACTTCAGCCTCCCAGAGTGCTGGGATTACAGACATGAGCCACCCTGCCTGGCCTCTAAATTCATGTTATGGACACTCATTTTCATGGTTAAAAATTACTGAATTCACTGTGGCCTGTTGAGAGGTGGGATGGAGGAAACTATTTATGGAAAATGAAGAAGAAAGGGAAGCTCACTAGAAGCAAGAAAGTGTCATCGAATTTTACATCAAGGACTCCATGATAAAGAGAAAGAACAGGTAGCCTGTTTTTGTGGCTGACCATTGGACTGCAGACTGCACCTGCATCTACCAGGTTCTTCTGGATATTCCCAGTTTTAAATTTTTGACCTGATATTCATGAACACAGTGCTACTGGTCAGACCTTTGTCCAGGATTAAGCTTCAGAAAAGAATGTCTTCATGTAGTGGGAGGCCTGGTTAGGGTTATGATTCTGCCCTGGGGCATCTGCCCCTTCTGGTCTGGAGGTAAACTTGGCATCTACAATTTACCTCCACACTTGAACAGCCAAGGATGGGCTGAGCACAAAGGCTCACATCTGTAACTCCAACAGTTTGGGAGGCCAAGGCAGGAGGATCGCTTAAGGCCAGGAGTTCAAGACCAGCCTGGGCAAATAGTGAGACCTTGTCTCTGTAAAAACAAACAAACAATCAAAACCAAGGATGGATGGGTGTCAGGGAGCAGTTCAACATGGGAAACCATTAATCTGAGAGCTGGAAGGACCCTTAGACCAGCCCCCTATTAACAGATGAGACTCTGCCCTGGGATTATAGCCTAAGGTAATGCATTGAACTTTTCCAGAGATTTTAAAATAATCAGTCCTAAAACCCCCAAGCATACTGCTACTGTTTGCTATTGAATAATGTTTTCTAGTCCAGGTGTGGTGGTTCAGGCCTGTAATCCCAACACTTTGGAAGGTTGAGACAAGTGGATCACCTGAAGTGAGGAGTTTGAGACCAGCCTGGCCAACATGGTGAAACCCTGTCTCTACTAAAAATACAAAAAATTAGCAGGCCATGGTGGAGCATGCCTGTAATCCCAGCTGCTTGGGAGGCTGAGGCAGAAGAATACTTTGATCCTGGGAGGCAGAGGTTGCAGTGAGCTGAGATTGGACCATTGCACTCCAGCCTGGGCTACAAGACTCAAATTCTGTCTCGAAAATAGTAATGATAATAATAATGTTTTCTACAAGCAAGGGGTTATTTTGTACTGGGAACTGGTGTGAAGGGATCCACCATGTGTTAGCTTTTGGATTGATGACAGTTATTTCCAGATCATGGAGGTGGGAATGCTTGTTGATCATCTTCTATGTTCTTTGTTATATTGATTGATTTTTTTAAAAAGCTAGCATTTTTATGACAATAAAGTCATAAAAATAAGTAACTAAAATAAAGTAAAATAATCTAAAAAGGCCAAGTGCGGTGGCTCACACCTGCAATCCCAGCACTTTGGGAGGCCAAGGTCGGTGGATCACGTGAGGTCAGGAGTTCAAGACCAGCCTGGCCAACATGGTGAAACCCCCATCTCTACTGAAAATACAAAAATTAGCCAGAGGTGGTGGCAGGCACCTGTAATCCCAGCTACTCAGGAGGTTGAGGCAAGAGAATTTCTTGAACTCGGGAGAAGGTGCTTGCAGTGAGCTGAGATTGTGCCATTGCATTCCAGCCTGGGTGACAAGAGCTAAATTCCATATCAAAACAAAACAAAACCAAAATCTAAATGTAATTGAGTTGAATATTTAAACTTTTAATTGACATTTCAAATTTGATTCTAATTCCATTTAAAAGAGCATATGATAGAAGCAAATGTACTCATTTATGTTAACTCTGTGGTTTCATTTAAGCAATTTGTTTTGTGAAGAGACAGAAGTCCAACCAGATTTTAACACTGTATAAATATGTGTTTATTAATTTAATTACAATGACAATACTCTCAACTCCCCCTTTGAATAAAGGAGAGCATCTGATCTGTGTTCTGGGACAGTGTGCCCTGTAGTTGTGTGGAAATACCGATGCCCTCAGCTGTGTGGCAGGCTCAGTGGGACCCGGAGTGCAGGAGCCCCTGGGCCATTCACCTCTGGCCACAAAAGTCATTGTCCATTTATCCCCAACTGCTATAGAAATATTATTTTCAGTGGTTGTTATGATGTAAAAGAAAAGAAGCAGATTTATGAAACCTTTACATATAAGTTATGTTAGTAAATAAAGTCTACTTTCTTCTGGCTTAACTAAAAATCTATGCTAGTATTTATGCATTTTGGAAAATAAAGATGCCAATTTAAATATTATGAAGCAAAGCAACTGAGTATTAGGTAAGACAGCCAAGTACAACTGCAGAATTGTAGAGGTTATGGGTTACATGTATAAGAATATTTCATAGCAATAATCTTTTAAGACTCTGTGAAGACGCTCCACAGTGAAGCAGAAATTAGAACAGAATTAATAATACTGTGTATGCTGTCATTTCACCAATTTTTCAAAACCAGCTTTATGATTCAGGAGGGTGTCTGCTCTTTTGCAATTGGAAGAAAAGAAATAATATTTTATTTTTCAACTCTTAAGATTTTCTTCATTAACAGTATTTCCAAGGCGAAGTAAGGGAGTTGCAAGTAGCACCAAGAGAATAAAGCAGTCTTGAGCAGCTTTTAAAAAATGGTCTTAAAATATGGAAAATGGAGCCAGGTGTGGTGGCTAACTCTTGTGATCCCAGAACTTTGGGAGCTTGAGGTGAGAGGATTGCTTGAGGCCAAAAGTTTGAGACCAGCCTGGACAGCATAGCAAGATCCCCATTGTTACAAAAAATAGTAAATTTTTTTTAATTAGCTGGATGAGGTGGTGCATGCCTTAGTGTCCCAGTTACTTGAGAGGCTGAGGTAGGAGGAGTTCTTGAGCCCGGGGGTTCAAGTCTGCAGTCAGCTATGATTGCACCAGTCCTCAAGCCTGGGCAAGAAAGTGAGACCTTGTCTCACTATATATATAAATATTTATATATATATATATAATATATATGGATATATAATATATTTATGAATATATATAATATATATAAAAATATATATATGGAAAAGGGAAGGGGCCAAGAATATCAAAGACCTTATTGAAGAAGAGGAAATATTTGTGCTGCCAAATATCAGAACTTTTAAAAAGCCACAGCAATTAAGACAGTGTGGTCTTCACGATAAACTGACAGATGAAACAGAATAGAGAGTTCCCAAGCAAATCTACACAAATTTAACCTTTGATATGTGATGTAGATGACATGGCAGATCAGCAAGGAAAGAAAGGACTTTTCAATAAATAGAATAGAAAAATAATGGTTATTGATATAGGAAACAAAATGAAATTATATTCCTACTTCACTCTATATACAAACATTAAATTCCAGAGGAGAAAAGACTTACATTTCAGAAACAAAACTTTAATACTTTTAGTAGAAAATGTAAATGAATGAGACACAAAAAGCCATTTAACCATTAAAAAAGATTAGACATTTTGACTATCACAAAATTAAGAACTTTTTACATCAAAAAGTGGAAAGATAGGCTGGGCATGGTATCTCAAGCCTGTAATCCCAACAGTACATCACCAGAGGTCAGGAGTTTGAGACCAGGCTGGCCAACATGGTGAAACTCCATCTCTACTAAAAATACAAGAAATTAGCTTGGCATTAGTGGCAGACACTTGTAATCCCAGCTACTTGGGAAGCTGAGGCACGAGAATCATCTGAACCCAGGAGGTGGAGGTTGCAGTGAGCCACTGCATTCCAGCCTGAATAACAGAGCTAGACTCTGTCTTAAAAAAAAAAAGAAATTAAAAAATAAAAGTAAAAAAGTGAAAAGGTAAACTATAAATTAGAATATATTTGCAGTACCTAAAATCTATGAAAGATTAAAATCGTATCAACTAAGTATAAGGAGCTCCTATGAATTAATTTTAAAAATAGCAACCTAACAGAAAATTGGGAAAATACATCAATAGGGATTACACAAAAAGAAAGCCCACAAAATGTAAAAAATTTCTCAACCTCATTAGTAATCAGGAAAATGCCCAAGATACTACATATCTACTCTCCCCACAGTGATTAAGAAGTTTGACAATACCAAATGTATTAGTCCACATTCACACTGCTCATAAAGACAAACCTGAGATAGGGAAGAAAAAGAGGATTAATTGTATTTAGGGTTCCACATGGTTGAGGAGGCCTCAGAGTTATGGCAGTGGATGAACAGCACTTCTTACATGGCAGTGGCAAGAGAATATGAGAAGGAGGCAAAAGAAGCAAAAGATGAAACCACTGATAAACCCATCAGATCTTGTGAGACTTATTCACTATCACAAGAATAGCATGGGAAAGACCGACCCCAAAGATTCAACTACCTCCCCCTGGTTCCCTCCCCGAACATGTGGGAATTCTGAGCAATACAATTCAAGTTGAGATTTGGGTAGGGACATAGTCAAACCATATTTTTCCACTCTTGGCCCCTCCAAGTCTCATGTCCTCTCCAAATCTCATGTCCTCACATTTCAAAACCTATTATGCCTTCCCAACAGTCCCCCAAAGTCTTAACTCATTTCAGCATTAACCCAAATGTCCACTGTCCAAAGTCTCATCTGAGACAAGGCAAGTCTCTTCTGCCTATGACCCTGTAAAATCCAAATCAAGCTAGTTACTTCCTAGATACAGTGGGGGTACAGGTAATTGAGCAAATGCAGCTGTTCCAAATGGGAGAAATTGGCCAAAACAAAGGGTTTACAGGCCCCATGCCAGTCTGAAATCCAGCAAGGTAGTCAAATTTTAAAGCTCCAAAATGATCTCCATTGACTTCATGTTTCACATCAAGATCATGCTGATGCAAGAGGTGGGCTACCATGGCCTTGGGTAGTTCTGCCCCTGTGGCTTTGCAGGGTATAGCCCACCTCCTGGCTGTTTTCATGGGCTGATGTTGAGTGACTGCAGCTTTTCCAGGCTCACAGTGCAAGCCGTCAGTGAATCTACCATTCTGGGGCCTGGAGGAGAGTGGCCCTCTCCTCACAGCTCCACTAGGAAGTGCCCCAGTAGGGACTCTGTAGGTTCTCCAACCCCACATTTCCCTTCTGCACAGCCCTAGCAGAGGTTCTCCATCAGAGCCCCACCCCTGCAGCAAACTTCTGCTTGGATATCCCAGTATTTTCGTACATCCTCTGAAATCTAGGTGGGGGATTCCAAACCTCAATTCTTGACTTCTATGCATGTGCAGGCTCAACACCACGTGGAAGCTGCCAAGGCTTGGTGTTTGCACTCTCAAGGCCATGGCGTGACTTCTATGTTGGCCCCTTTCAGCCATGGCTGGAAGGGCTGAAACGCAGAGAACCAAGGCTATAGGCTGCACACAGCACAGTCAACCTGGGCCCGGCCCAGAAAAACAGTTTTTCCTCCTAGGCCTCCAGGCTTGTGATGGGAGGGGCTGCTGTGATGACCTGTGACATGTCCCATAGAAATTTTCCCCATTGTTTTGGGGATTAACATTCAGCTTCTCATTACTTATGCAAATTTCTGCAGACTGCTTGAATTTATCATCAGAAAATGGAATTTTCTTTTCTATCAAATTGTCAGGCTGCAAATTTCCCAAACTTGTATGCTCTGCTTCCTTTATAAAACCGAAGGCCTTTAGCATCACCCAAGTCACCTCTTGAATGCTTTACTGCTTAGAAATTTCTTCCAGCAGATAACCTAAATCATCTCTCTCAAGTTCAAAGTTCCACAAATCTCTAGGGCAGCGGCAAAATGCTGCCATTCTCTTTGCTAAAACATAACAAGAGTCACCTTTGCTCCAGTTCCCAACAAGTTCCTCAACTCCATCTGAGACCATCTCAGCCTGGACCTTATTGTTCAAAACACTATCAGCATTTTTGTCAAAGCCATTCAACAAGTCTCTAGGAGGTTCCAAAATTTCCAACCTTTTCCAGTGTTCTTCTGAGCCCTCCAAACTGTTTCAGCCTCTGCCTGTTACCAAGTTTCAAAGTCGCTTCCACATTTTTGGTTATCTTTTCAGCAGCACCCCACACCACAGGTATTAATTTACTGTATTATTCCAATTTCACACTGCTGATAAAGACGTATCCAAGTCCGAGAAGAAAAAGAGGTTTAAAGAAAAAGAACTGTAATTGGATTTACAGTCCCACATGGTGGGGGAGGCCTCAGAGTCATGGTAGGAGGTGAAAGGGACTTCTTAAATGGCAGCAGCAAGAGAAAATGAGGAGGAAGCCAAAGCAGAATCCCCTGATAAACCCATCAGATCTCATGAGGCTTATTCACTATCATGAGAATAGCACAGGAAAGACTGGCCTCCATCATTCAGTTACCTCACCCTGGGTCCCTCCCACAACATGTTGGTATTCTGGGAGATAGAATTCAATCTGAGATTTGAGTGGGCACACAGCCAAACCATATCACCAAATATGGAGAGACTGTGGATCAACAAGATCATCTCGAACTAATACAGGAGGTGAGAGTTTAAATTAGAACAACCACTTTGGAAAACAATTTGGATTATCTTATAAAGTTGAGCATTCTCATATGTTATGGCAAAGTAATTTCTCTACCATAGGCCCTGGAGAAACTCTTGCCCATATGTACCAGAAGTAGTAAAAAAAAAAAAATGCTCATGTAATGCCATTCATAATAGCAAATATATGGAAACAAGCTAGATGTTCATTAATAGGAGAATGGGTAAATTTATAGGAGAATGGGTACATAAATTATACCCTTAAAAACTAAATAATACGTCATTTAGGGCAATCATATATATGCAATAAAACAATGTTTTTTTAAAGGCAGGGAATCCTAAACATAAATTCCGGATAGTAGTTACCCTGGGGCTGAATGGTGTAAATCAGGAAAAAGGACAGAGGAGGAGCAGATGTTAGGGTCAGAACCCTAGTTCTTGGGTTGTGTTCTGGGTTCACAAGTGATTACCATATTATTCAAATACATTCAAATAGATTTACATAGAGGCCCAGGCACAGACAAGGATGAAATAAGAGCCAAGGTATGCTATGAGCCAAGGAATATGATTGATCAAATTTTGTGCACTTTAAGCTATTTGAAAAACAGAAAAGCAAAACAACAAAATAATTTTTAAATAATTGAATATAGAGTGCTATGTTCTGAATGGTTCCCCTAAAATTAATCACAATGTTATAGGATTAAGAAGTACGGCCCTTGGGTAGTGACTCAGTCATGAAGGGAGAATCTTCACGAATGGGTTTAGGGTCCTTACACAAGGACTGGAGGGAGTGGGCTTCCCCTGTTTTGCCCTTCCACCTTCTGCCATGTGAGGACACAGTGCATCTCCTCCTGAAGACACAGTGCACAAGGTACCATCTTGGTTGCAAAGATCTGGTCCTCACCAGACACCAATCCTGCTGGCACCTTGATCTTGGACTTCCAGCCTATGGAAATGTGAGAAGTAATTTCTCTTCTTCAGAAATTACCCAGTCTATTGTATTTTCTTACACAGTAGCACAAACTCATGAAGGCATAATGCCTCTTGTCATTTTCTTTTACCATTTTCTTTGTTGCCTCTTTAGCACTGGGTCATTTTATATTTGATCCTTCATAATATCTCTTACTTTTGGTTTTTCACATTTCTCTTCCAAGTGTATTCTTAGATACATATTTTTCACTGTTTATTAGTATCCAGGTCAGAAAGTCCAGGATACATTCTTTTAAGAGTTAATTTCTGCAGCAATGAAGTATTAATGCCTCCTTTAAACTAGGTATTTCCTTTCCGATTGTAACTGCCATCTAGAAGCAAAGAGGAATTACAGGCTATGAGTGTGTGTGAGGTTGATATTTAGTGTATCTAGAGTAAGGTTAAATGCTGGTTTTTAACCACACAGATACTTCAATTGCTTGGTGCACTAGGGTATCAGTTGCTAGTTATCTCTGTATTTATCCATGCTGTTACAGAGGGAAAGTAAGACCGTGAGGTTGGATCAGTTGTCATACCCATATTTGGGGAGATTGATTTTTTTAACCTTCATCTGCTTAACTGTCACACTTAGCAGCTCAGGTGAAAAGCACTTTTATTGTGGGGATTTTCCCTTAGTGCTCTATGGTGCACAAGAGCAGACCTATGTAGAAGCATTTAAGTATTTTGTGCATCAACAGGACAATTAAAGGAATAAATTCTTATTGTATCTTTTAGTCCCTGAAGACAAAACCACAGTGACAGTAATTAGGTCAAGCAATTGTATTCAGAGAGAGTCAGCCTTGGTCTTTGAGAGTGAGTCCCCTTTACCCCACCACCGTCAAGACTCACTGAGCAGATGGGAAAGTTCAGGTGGAACATGCAGTGAATAGTAAACACGGTGGGGGGCGCTCACTGTCATGCACTGCCATGCCTGCCATGGTCAGCGGACCTGTCTTCTACTTGACAACAGGCAGCTTCAGAAACATTTTCTTGGAGAGTTTCTTGATTCTTGCCAGTTGTGGCAGGATGGACTGACTTAGAGGAGCTCAGGAAGGTTGTTAACACAGAAACCCAAGGTGAATTGTACACCTCAGCAGGCCCATGTTAGATCAGCAGGTACTTGAAGCCTCAGCCACTCCTGGGACACAACATAATGCCCCTAATGATTTGAAATTTGGTGGAGAGTGGGTCGCTAATCCCTGTGTCCAGGGACAAAAAGAGACATAAACAGCAAAAAGTTATAAAATAAGTGTGCCTAACATCTGCTTATTGTGGGAGGTAGGGATTTAAGATATAAGAATTTAGCTGCAGGAGCAAACACACACCTGTAATCTCAGCACTTTGGGAGGCCAACACAGGAGGACAGTTTGAGCCCAGGAGTTTGACATGGGCCAGGCAACATAGTAAGTCCCCATTTGTACAAAAATGTTTTTGGAGAAAAGTAGTTGAGTGTGGGGGCACATGCCTGTAGTCCCAGGTATGTGGGAGGCTGAGACAAGAAAATCACTTCAGCCTGGGAGATGGAGGCTGCAGTGAACTCTGATCACCACAATGCACGTCAGCCTGTGAGTCTGGAGACCCGACCTGGCGCCTTGAAGGGGGGTCCCCCTGCACCGGTAGAAGTCGGCTCAAGGAGGTTCTGAAAACAGGACTCCCGGGGGTCCAGCCCTGGAGGACCCGAAGCCCCCACTCCCATAACGACCTCTACTACATCCACGCTCCGGCCGCCACTGCTACTGCCACAGAACACCCGCCACGTGTCGCCGAACCTGTTTAAAGGGGCCACAGCCGGAGTTTGAAGAGCAAAGCAGGAGTCGGCATGGGGAATGCGCATGCGGGAGGCACGAGCCCATTCCCCTGTGACGGTGGTTCCAACGGTTGGCTGAGGACGATTCCCTGAGCCTTGTCAAAGCAGGAGCCTTCCGTGGCAGTGAGTCAGTGTCGAGACTCCAGCCGGACCAATCCAGGGGGTCGACAAAACAGATTCGGGACATTATGCTACACAGAGGGGCTACCAGGATGCAGAAACAGCAGACGGAGTCCGGGGAAAGCGGGGTGGCATCCCAGCCTCAGGCCTGCCAGTACGGTGT
The DNA here is from genome assembly GCF_028885625.2 of Pongo pygmaeus. Classification (NCBI taxonomy): domain Eukaryota; kingdom Metazoa; phylum Chordata; class Mammalia; order Primates; family Hominidae; genus Pongo; species Pongo pygmaeus. Next base: position 29,483,312 of record NC_072392.2, on the reverse strand, counting down.
TCGGGTGAGCCTCCAAAGTCATGCCCCTTGTGATCTCGAGGACAGGTTTGTCTGTGTGCCGAAGGACTACTCTCTCACCCGATGGTCATTCTCCCAAAGAGCAGAGACCCGCAGCCTCAGTGATTGCCTGGGGCGGTGTGTCTCTCTGACACTGCTGTATGTCTGGTGCGTGTGTCTCCCATTCTCTCTGTCACTCACTCTCTGTCTGTTTCTCTCACTTTCTCTGTCTCTCTGTGTGAGTGAGCCCGTGTGCGTGTGTGTTTATGTGCCCAGTGCGCTACAAAGCGATCTCTTGCATGTCAGCGTGTCTTTAGTGGGCCCCAGTCTGCGTCTCTGCCTGGGTCATGTGGCCGGCTGTCAATCATTTCCGCGGCGGTTCCACTTTGGCTTTCTGAAGACCTCGACAATGTGAAAAGCGTCGGTTTCAGAGAAACTGAAATTTCATCCCGATCCTGAGCTGCCTCTTTTCTAGAATCAAGATGACCACACTCCAACAAAACAAACAAACAAACAAACAAACAAAACTACAAGGAGTTAACTGTTTTCCAGTAGGGGAGGACACCAATGTGAAAGGAGATGGTTCTGTCTCCTCATGGCTCTTCTCTGAGAAATGAAGCCATGCTACGAATCAATCTTCAACAGAAGCTGAAAACGGGACATAACAAGGACGCCTGTCAATGGAAAGCAAGCCTCTCAGGACAAGTCACCCGTTTGGGACTCCTCCCCTTATGCCCTTGGAGGTGGTTTCCAGTTGTTCCACGGTTTCCGAGGCTTTCATTGTTGCTGGTTTCCAGGACTGGGGCTGGGTGCAGAAGAGGTGGAGTAAGGGCTACCTGGACGGTGGAGGGTTGGAGGTGGGGTGAATTTTGGAGAAACCTCTCTGCTCCTCTAGCAGGCATTTCAAAATGGGGCTTCGGTCAGGCACCGGGCCCCTCCTGGTTCCCAGGTGTACTTTGATATTCCTTGGCATTGATGAAAACGTCACTTGTTCCGCCTTCCACAGGGCACAAGCCTGAACACCACCGTTTGTTTCGCCGTCGCCCCATATGCCTCCGGTGACACACAATCAAACCATCTGCCATGAGACACGCCACTACCACGCGTGGCCCCATGGTCTCCACGTTGGATTCACCCCTGTTCCTGTTTGCACGTGTCCTGGAAAGCGCTATCGGCTTTCCGGAGGCCCAGAGCTTTTAGACGCCGGGCAGTCCACTGCTCTTCCAAAGGAGGAGGGAGGAAGACGGCTAATGGATCAGTGAATTTTCAGCTGAAAACACGCCTTGAGACCCATGGGGTAGATGTGTGCTGAAGAGAGGTCTTGCCTGCCTCATCAGATGTGGTGAGCCCATCCTATCTCACTCGGAGGGGGCCAAAATCGGATCTGAACGGGAGTCCCCAGAAACCAGTAGGCGCCCTGAAACTCCCCATCCCTCCGTGGAAGTGGGCTCAAGGAGGTCCGGAGGACAGGACTCCTGGGGGCTTGGCCCTGGGACAGGACATCCGCGGACCCCTGTCCCATGCTGCCCCAAACCGGGCCCCGGATCCAGCAGCCACCACGGCTGAGGCAGGAGACTAGCTGACACCACACAACCTAGGCCTAATTTAAAGCGGACACAGCCTGACAGCCAGGAGCTGAGCCCGAGTCGGCCCAGCCAACGCGCATGCGCGAGGCGCGAGCTTCTCTTCCCTTCACAGTACTTCTCACGGTTGTCTTAGAAACCGGTCCCTTGAGGCTTGGCAAAGCAGGAGCCCTCCGTGGCGGTGCTTGGGTGGCGGGGCTCTGAGGCTCCGGCCTGACCGCTCCACGACGTCGACGGGAACGTCTCCTGATGCCAGCAGTCGCAAAGGGCCGACCAGGATGAGGAAACCCCAGGCGGAGTCCGGGGGAAGCAGCACGGCATCCCAGCCTCAGGCCTCTCCGGACGGTGTTGGAGTGAGTCTCCCCAAAAGTAGTGTCGCCGTCATCTCGAGGACAGGTCGGCCTGCGTGCCCCTGGGGCTGATCTCTCACCCGAGGGTCGTTCTCGTCCAGAGCAGAACCCCGAAGCCTCAGGGGCGGCCTGGGGGTGTGTGTTTCAATGCCTCTAGTGTATGACTCTGTTTGTGTGTGTGTGTGTGTGTGTGTCTGTGTGTATGTCCCATTCTCTCTTCTCTGTCTCTCAGTCTCTGTGTCTTTCTTTCCCTCTCTCTGTTGGTTAGTGTGTTTGTGCCCCCGTGCGTGTGTGTCTTTGTCAGAAAGTTCCCTGTGCACCACAAAGCAATTTCTGGCATGTCGGCCTGTCTTTGCTGAGCCTCTTTCTGCGTCTCTGGCTGGGTCATGAGGCCGGTTGTCAATTGCTTTCGCCACCGCGAATCTGCTTTGGGTGTGTGAAGGCCTGGTCCATGTAAGGAGATGCATCGGTCCAGGAGCAATTGAAATCTCATCCCCATCATGAGCTGCCTCTTTTCTAACATCAAGATGACCTCACTGCAGCGAAGGACAAGAATTCCACAGGAGCTCTTTGTCCTGCAGGATAGGAATGGACCCACGTCAGAGAAGATGGTTGTATCTTTTCACGGCTCTTCTCTGAGAAATGAAGCCACACCACGATACAGTCTGGAAGAGGAAGCAAGGAATGGGAGATGGCAACAATCCCTATCACTAGTACGCTGGCCTCTCAGGACAAGCCACCCTTTTGGAACCCCTCCCCTTATGCCCGTGGCGGTGGCATGGCGCTGTATCCTGCCGGGGCTCTGGCCTCTGCTCTATCCTCCCTCTTGCTCTGCCTCCCCTGTTTCTCAGGGGCCTGCATGCCTCTCGCTCTGGCCAAATGTCTTCAACAAAGATGACTTCCCAGTCCGTCAGGGACACACTTCCTGCAGATCAGTGTCATGTTTGTTTCTCTCTCCAAACAGGTTTCTGCTTCATTGGACGGGACTCATGACCCTGGATTTCTTGACTTCCATATGTGTCTCAGACAGGGAAGCTTCCTTGTTCTCCATGTTTCCCCTCATGGGTGGGTGGATTGCCTAGAATGAGCGCTAGGCGACCGTGACTGGCCTTGTCTTCTAAGAGAGCTGGTGTCGCATTTCCTCTGCACTTTCAGTCTTTCTTAAGGGACGTTCTCTCCTCTGCTCCTGGGTGGACTGACTCCCTTAATCTTGTGGCCGAATCGAATGTCAGGGAACCACAGGGACTGGGCTGGGGCTGGGGCAGGGGCTGGGTCTGTGTCTGGGGCTGGGGCTGGGGCTGGGGCTGGGGCTGGGGCTGGGGCTTGGTGCAGTGGAAGTGGCCTCAGGGATATCAGGGCGGAGGAGGGTTGGGGGTGGGGCGAATTTTGCAGAAACTTCTTTTTTTTTTAATAAACAGTATATTCCTTGTTCACAAAAATATATAAATTAAAACATGTAAATTAGATACATCAGAGAGTTTTTCATATTATAAAAATTCTCAGTACATTAACATATTTACCAAGTTTCAAAGATGTACATTTGAAACAAAAATATTATATAAGATTCATTTGATTCACCCTATAAATTATGGAGAAACTTTTCCTTTTTTCAAGAAAACTTAGGAAAAAGATTATAACTTGTGACAGTTCATTTTATTTTTCAAAGTACACTGCACTGGTAACCCAGAGAAGTAGATTTTTTTTCTTTTTCCCTTTTTTTTTTTCTATGAGAAAAAGTCTTACTCTGTCACCCAGGCTGGAGTGCAATTGTGTGATCATGGTTCACTGCACTGCAGCCTCAAACTCCACGGCTCAATTGATCCTCCCACCTCAGCTTCCCAAGTAGATGGGGACTATAGCCGTTCGCCACTATGACCTGCAAATTTTTATATTTTCTAGAGATGGTATCCCACTATGTTGACCTGGCTGGTCTCAAACTCCTGGACGGAAACAATACTCCAACTCCAGATTACATGCATGAACCAACACACGCAGGTGAGAAGTAAGGATTTAAATATGCACACTCTCCCTGAATATAAACAATAACAAGGTATATTTATTAATAAACTTGGGTAGGTAAAATCTTCCTAAATGCACACATTTAAGAATCACTCTGAGGAAGGGCCTAGTGACTACACAAGTGTGCAGAAACTTATCTGCTTCTCTGAAAGGCATTTGAAAACCAGCTTGGGAGAGCCACAGAACCCCCCACTCCCGGGCTCCCAGGTTTTCTTTGATTTTCCTTGGCATTGACGGATATGCCACATGTTCCCCCCTTCCACTAGCACATGCCTAGACACCAACGTTTGTTTCGCCGTCTCCCGATATGCCTTCGGTGACACACGTTCACACCATCTGCTCTAGGATCCGCCAGTGACACATGGGGTCACATGGTCTCCACCTCGGATTCGCCCGTGTTCCTCCCTGCACGTGTCCTGTAAAGCGCGGTCGGCTTTCAGGAGCCACAGGGTTTTAGAAGCGGGGCAGGCCACTGCAATTTCAAAGGAGGAGGGAGGCAGAGGGCTGATGGATCAGTGAAGTTTTCAGCTGACACTACGCCTTCAGACCTATTGGATCATTCTATTCTGCAGCGAGACCCTGCCTACCTCAACAGATGTGGTGAGCCCATCCTATCTCACTGGGAGGGGGCCAAAATCGGATCTGAACGGGAGTCCCCAGAACACAGCAGGCGTCCTGAAGCTCCACTTCCCTCCGTGGAAGTCGGCTCAAGGAGATCCTGAGGGAGGGACTCCTGGGGGTTTGGCCCTGCGACAGGGCACCGGCGGCCCCTCTCCCACTGCGTCCCAAGCTGGACCCCGTATCCACACGCCGCCGCGGCTGCAGCAGGAGCCTCGCTGCAGCCGCGCAGCGGGGGCATTATTTAAAGGGGACGCAGCCTGACTGCCAGGAGCGGAGCGCGAGTCGGTCCAGCCAATGCGGATGCGCGAGGCGCGAGCGGCTTCTGCCGTCACAGTGCTTCCCACGGTTGTCTTAGAAACCCGTCCCTGAGGCTTGGCAGAGCAGGAGCCCTCCGTGGCAGTGCTTGGGTGGCGGGGCTCTGAGGCTCCGGCCTGACCTCTCCACGGGGTCGACGGGAACGTCTCCGGATGCCAGGAGTCGCAAAGGGCCGACCAGGATGAGGAAACCCCAGGCGGAGTCCGGGGGAAGCAGCACGGCATCCCAGCCTCAGGCCTGCCCGGACGCTGTTGGGGTGAGTCTCCCCAAAAGTCGTGCCGCCGTCATCTCGAGGACAGGTCGGCCTGCGTGCCCCTGGGCTGTTCTCTCACCCCAGGGTCGTTCTCGTCGAGAGCAGAACCCCGCAGCCTCAGGGGTTGCCTAGGGGGTGTGTTTCCATGCCTCTGCTGTATGACTCTGTTTCTGTGTGTGTGTGTGTGCGTGTATGTGTGCGCGCGTGTGTGTGTTTCTCCCATCCTCTCTTCTCTCTCTGTCTCTCAGTCTCTGTGTCTTTCTTTCCCTCTCTCTGTCGGTTAGTGTGTGCGTGCTCCTCTGCGTGTGTGTCTTTGGCTGAATGTGCCCTGTGCAGCACAAGGCGATTTCTGGCATGTCGGCCTGTCTTTGCTGAGCCTCTTTCTGCGTCTCTGCCTGGGTCATGAGGCCGGCTGTCAATCGTTTTCGCCGCCGCGGATCCGCTTTGGGTGTGTGAAGGCCTGGCCCACGTGAGGAGATGCATCGGTCCCGGAGCAATTGAAATCTCATCCCCATCATGAGCTGCCTCTTTTCTAAGATCAACATGACCACACAGCAACCAAGGAAAAGAGCCCCACAGGAGCTCTTTGTCCCGCAGTAGGGAAGCAGGACCACATCAGAGAAGATGGTTGTACCTTTTCACGGCTCTTCTCTGAGAAATGAAGCCACACCACCATACCGTGTAGAAGAAGCAGCCGGGAATGGGAGATGGCAACCATCCCTGTCACTGTCACTGGAACGCTGGCCTCTCTGGACAAGCCACCCTTTTGGAAGCCCTCCCCTTATGCCCGTGGTGGTGGCACGGCGCTGTATCCTGCCGGGGCTCTGGCCTCTGCTCTATCCTCCCTCTTGCTCTGCCTCACCTGTTTCTCAGGGGCCTGGATGCCTCTCGCTCTGGCCCAATGTCTTCAACAAAGATGACTTCCCAGTCCGTCAGGGACACACTTCCTGCAGATCCGTGTCATGATGGTATCTCTCTCCAAACGTCTTTCTGCTTCATTGGGCAGGTCTCATGACCCTGGATTTCTTGGCTTCCATACGTGTCTCAGACAGGGAAGCTTCCTTGTTCTCCATGTTTCCCCTCATGGGTGGGTGGACTGCCTAGAATGAGCGCTAGGCGACCGTGACTGGCCTTGTCTTCTAGGACAGGTGGTGTCGCATTTCCTCTGCACTTCCTGTCTCATTCTGGAGGGACATCCTCTCCTCTGCTCCTGGGTGGACTGACTCCCTTGATCTTGTGGCCCAAACGAATGTCAGAGAACCAGAGGGACTGGGCTGGGGCTGGGGATGGGTCTGTGTCTGTGTCTGGGGCTGGGGCTGGGGCTGGGGCTGGGGCTGGGTGCAGGGGAAGTTGCGTCAGGGCTACCAGGGAGGAGGAGGGTTGGGGGCGGGGCGAATTCTGCAGAAGATTCTTTGCTCCTCTGATAGGCATTGGAAAACCTGGCTTGGGTCAGGCACAGGCCCCCCACCCACCGAGTCCCAGGTGTCCTTTGATTTCCCTTGGCATTGACCGAAATGTCTCTTGTTCCCCCCTTCCACTGGCACATGCCTGGACACCACCGTTTGTTTCGCCGTCTCCCGGTATGCCTCCGGTGACACACGTTCACACCATCTGCTGTGGGATACGCCAGTGCCACGCGTGGTCACATGGTCTCCACCTCGGATTCGCCCCTGTTCCTGCCTGCACGTGTCCTGTAAAGCGCGGTCGGCTTTCCGGAGCCCCAGGGCTTTTAGAAGCGGAGCAGGCCACTGCTCTTTCGAAGGAGGAGGGAGGCAGAGGGCTGATGGATCAGTGAAGTTTCAGCTGACGCTACGCCTTGAGACCTATGGGATCATTCTGCGCTGCAGCGAGGCCCTGCCTGCCTCACCAGATGTGGTGAGCCCATCCTATCTCACTGGGAGGGGGCCAAAATCGGATCTGAACGGGAGTCCCCAGAACACAGCAGGCGTCCTGAAGCTCCCCTTCCCTCCGTGGAAGTCGGCTCAAGGAGATCCTGAGGGCGGGACTCCTGGGGGTTTGGCCCTGAGACAGGGCACCGGCGGCCCCATCTCCCACGGCGTCCCAAGCTGGACCCCGTATCCACACGCCGCCGCGGCTGCAGCAGGAGCCTCGCTGCAGCCGCGCAGCGGGGGCATTATTTAAAGGGGACGCAGCCTGACTGCCAGGAGCGGAGCGCGAGTCGGTCCAGCCAATGCGCATGCGCGAGGCGCGAGCGGCTTCTGCCGTCACAGTGCTTCCCACGGTTGTCTTAGAAACCCGTCCCTGAGGCTTGGCAGAGCAGGAGCCCTCCGTGGCAGTGCTTGGGTGGCGGGGCTCTGAGGCTCCGGTCTGACCTCTCCACGGGGTCGACGGGAACGTCTCCGGATGCCAGGAGTCGCAAAGGGCCGACCAGGATGAGGAAACCCCAGGCGGAGTCCGGGGGAAGCAGCACGGCATCCCAGCCTCAGGCCTGCCCGGACGCTGTTGGGGTGAGTCTCCCCAAAAGTCGTGCCGCCGTCATCTCGAGGACAGGTCGGCCTGCGTGCCCCTGGGCTGTTCTCTCACCCCAGGGTCGTTCTCGTCGAGAGCAGAACCCCGCAGCCTCAGGGGTTGCCTGGGGGGGTGTGTTTCCATGCCTCTGCTGTATGACTCTGTTTCTGTGTGTGTGTGCGTGTATGTGTGCGCGCGTGTGTGTGTGTCTCCCATCCTCTCTTCTCTCTCTGTCTCTCAGTCTCTGTGTCTTTCTTTCCCTCTCTCTGTCGGTTAGTGTGTGCGTGCCCCTCTGCGTGTGTGTCTTTGGCTGAATGTGCCCTGTGCAGCACAAGGCGATTTCTGGCATGTCGGCCTGTCTTTGCTGAGCCTCTTTCTGCGTCTCTGCCTGGGTCATGAGGCCGGCTGTCAATCGTTTTCGCCGCCGCGGATCCGCTTTGGGTGTGTGAAGGCCTGGCCCACGTGAGGAGATGCATCGGTCCCGGAGCAATTGAAATCTCATCCCCATCATGAGCTGCCTCTTTTCTAAGATCAACATGACCACACAGCAACCAAGGAAAAGAGCCCCACAGGAGCTCTTTGTCCCGCAGTAGGGAAGCAGGACCACATCAGAGAAGATGGTTGTACCTTTTCACGGCTCTTCTCTGAGAAATGAAGCCACACCACCATACCGTGTAGAAGAAGCAGCCGGGAATGGGAGATGGCAACCATCCCTGTCACTGTCACTGGAACGCTGGCCTCTCTGGACAAGCCACCCTTTTGGAAGCCCTCCCCTTATGCCCGTGGTGGTGGCACGGCGCTGTATCCTGCCGGGGCTCTGGCCTCTGCTCTATCCTCCCTCTTGCTCTGCCTCACCTGTTTCTCAGGGGCCTGGATGCCTCTCGCTCTGGCCCAATGTCTTCAACAAAGATGACTTCCCAGTCCGTCAGGGACACACTTCCTGCAGATCCGTGTCATGATGGTATCTCTCTCCAAACGTCTTTCTGCTTCATTGGGCAGGTCTCATGACCCTGGATTTCTTGGCTTCCATACGTGTCTCAGACAGGGAAGCTTCCTTGTTCTCCATGTTTCCCCTCATGGGTGGGTGGATTGCCTAGAATGAGCGCTAGGCGACCGTGACTGGCCTTGTCTTCTAGGACAGGTGGTGTCGCATTTCCTCTGCACTTCCTGTCTCATTCTGGAGGGACATCCTCTCCTCTGCTCCTGGGTGGACTGACTCCCTTGATCTTGTGGCCCAAACGAATGTCAGAGAACCAGAGGGACTGGGCTGGGGCTGGGGATGGGTCTGTGTCTGTGTCTGGGTCTGGGTCTGGGGCTGGGGCTGGGGCTGGGCGCAGGGGAAGTTGCGTCAGGGCTACCAGGGAGGAGGAGGGTTGGGGGCGGGGCGAATTCTGCAGAAGATTCTTTGCTCCTCTGATAGGCATTGGAAAACCTGGCTTGGGTCAGGCACAGGCCCCCCACCCACCGAGTCCCAGGTGTCCTTTGATTTCCCTTGGCATTGACCGAAAGGTCACTTGTTCCCCCCTTCCACTGGCACATGCCTGGACACCACCGTTTGTTTCGCCGTCTCCCGGTATGCCTCCGGTGACACACGTTCACACCATCTGCTGTGGGATACGCCAGTGCCACGCGTGGTCACATGGTCTCCACCTCGGATTCGCCCCTGTTCCTGCCTGCACGTGTCCTGTAAAGCGCGGTCGGCTTTCCGGAGCCCCAGGGCTTTTAGAAGCGGAGCAGGCCACTGCTCTTTCGAAGGAGGAGGGAGGCAGAGGGCTGATGGATCAGTGAAGTTTCAGCTGACGCTACGCCTTGAGACCTATGGGATCATTCTGCGCTGCAGCGAGGCCCTGCCTGCCTCACCAGATGGGGTGAGCCCATCCTATCTCACTGGGAGGGGGCCAAAATCGGATCTGAACGGGAGTCCCCAGAACACAGCAGGCGTCCTGAAGCTCCCCTTCCCTCCGTGGAAGTCGGCTCAAGGAGATCCTGAGGGCGGGACTCCTGGGGGTTTGGCCCTGAGACAGGGCACCGGCGGCCCCATCTCCCACGGCGTCCCAAGCTGGACCCCGTATCCACACGCCGCCGCGGCTGCAGCAGGAGCCTCGCTGCAGCCGCGCAGCGGGGGCATTATTTAAAGGGGACGCAGCCTGACTGCCAGGAGCGGAGCGCGAGTCGGTCCAGCCAATGCGCATGCGCGAGGCGCGAGCGGCTTCTGCCGTCACAGTGCTTCCCACGGTTGTCTTAGAAACCCGTCCCTGAGGCTTGGCAGAGCAGGAGCCCTCCGTGGCAGTGCTTGGGTGGCGGGGCTCTGAGGCTCCGGTCTGACCTCTCCACGGGGTCGACGGGAACGTCTCCGGATGCCAGGAGTCGCAAAGGGCCGACCAGGATGAGGAAACCCCAGGCGGAGTCCGGGGGAAGCAGCACGGCATCCCAGCCTCAGGCCTGCCCGGACGCTGTTGGGGTGAGTCTCCCCAAAAGTCGTGCCGCCGTCATCTCGAGGACAGGTCGGCCTGCGTGCCCCTGGGCTGTTCTCTCACCCCAGGGTCGTTCTCGTCGAGAGCAGAACCCCGCAGCCTCAGGGGTTGCCTGGGGGGGTGTGTTTCCATGCCTCTGCTGTATGACTCTGTTTCTGTGTGTGTGTGCGTGTATGTGTGCGCGCGTGTGTGTGTGTCTCCCATCCTCTCTTCTCTCTCTGTCTCTCAGTCTCTGTGTCTTTCTTTCCCTCTCTCTGTCGGTTAGTGTGTGCGTGCCCCTCTGCGTGTGTGTCTTTGGCTGAATGTGCCCTGTGCAGCACAAGGCGATTTCTGGCATGTCGGCCTGTCTTTGCTGAGCCTCTTTCTGCGTCTCTGCCTGGGTCATGAGGCCGGCTGTCAATCGTTTTCGCCGCCGCGGATCCGCTTTGGGTGTGTGAAGGCCTGGCCCACGTGAGGAGATGCATCGGTCCCGGAGCAATTGAAATCTCATCCCCATCATGAGCTGCCTCTTTTCTAAGATCAACATGACCACACAGCAACCAAGGAAAAGAGCCCCACAGGAGCTCTTTGTCCCGCAGTAGGGAAGCAGGACCACATCAGAGAAGATGGTTGTACCTTTTCACGGCTCTTCTCTGAGAAATGAAGCCACACCACCATACCGTGTAGAAGAAGCAGCCGGGAATGGGAGATGGCAACCATCCCTGTCACTGTCACTGGAACGCTGGCCTCTCTGGACAAGCCACCCTTTTGGAAGCCCTCCCCTTATGCCCGTGGTGGTGGCACGGCGCTGTATCCTGCCGGGGCTCTGGCCTCTGCTCTATCCTCCCTCTTGCTCTGCCTCACCAGTTTCTCAGGGGCCTGGATGCCTCTCGCTCTGGCCCAATGTCTTCAACAAAGATGACTTCCCAGTCCGTCAGGGACACACTTCCTGCAGATCCGTGTCATGATGGTATCTCTCTCCAAACGTCTTTCTGCTTCATTGGGCAGGTCTCATGACCCTGGATTTCTTGGCTTCCATACGTGTCTCAGACAGGGAAGCTTCCTTGTTCTCCATGTTTCCCCTCATGGGTGGGTGGACTGCCTAGAATGAGCGCTAGGCGACCGTGACTGGCCTTGTCTTCTAGGACAGATGGTGTCGCATTTCCTCTGCACTTCCTGTCTCATTCTGGAGGGACATCCTCTCCTCTGCTCCTGGGTGGACTGACTCCCTTGATCTTGTGGCCCAAACGAATGTCAGAGAACCAGAGGGACTGGGCTGGGGCTGGGGCTGGGGCTGGGTCTGTGTCTGGGTCTGGGGCTGGGGCTGGGGCTGGGGCTGGGTGCAGGGGAAGTTGCGTCAGGGCTACCAGGGAGGAGGAGGGTTGGGGGCGGGGCGAATTCTGCAGAAGATTCTTTGCTCCTCTGATAGGCATTGGAAAACCTGGCTTGGGTCAGGCACAGGCCCCCACCCACCGAGTCCCAGGTGTCCTTTGATTTCCCTTGGCATTGACCGAAAGGTCACTTGTTCCCCCCTTCCACTGGCACATGCCTGGACACCACCGTTTGTTTCGCCATCTCCCGGTATGCCTCCGGTGACACACGTTCACACCATCTGCTGTGGGATACGCCAGTGCCACGCGTGGTCACATGGTCTCCACCTCGGATTCGCCCCTGTTCCTGCCTGCACGTGTCCTGTAAAGCGCGGTCGGCTTTCCGGAGCCCCAGGGCTTTTAGAAGCGGAGCAGGCCACTGCTCTTTCGAAGGAGGAGGGAGGCAGAGGGCTGATGGATCAGTGAAGTTTCAGCTGACGCTACGCCTTGAGACCTATGGGATCATTCTGCGCTGCAGCGAGGCCCTGCCTGCCTCACCAGATGTGGTGAGCCCATCCTATCTCACTGGGAGGGGGCCAAAATCGGATCTGAACGGGAGTCCCCAGAACACAGCAGGCGTCCTGAAGCTCCCCTTCCCTCCGTGGAAGTCGGCTCAAGGAGATCCTGAGGGCGGGACTCCTGGGGGTTTGGCCCTGAGACAGGGCACCGGCGGCCCCATCTCCCACGGCGTCCCAAGCTGGACCCCGTATCCACACGCCGCCGCGGCTGCAGCAGGAGCCTCGCTGCAGCCGCGCAGCGGGGGCATTATTTAAAGGGGACGCAGCCTGACTGCCAGGAGCGGAGCGCGAGTCGGTCCAGCCAATGCGCATGCGCGAGGCGCGAGCGGCTTCTGCCGTCACAGTGCTTCCCACGGTTGTCTTAGAAACCCGTCCCTGAGGCTTGGCAGAGCAGGAGCCCTCCGTGGCAGTGCTTGGGTGGCGGGGCTCTGAGGCTCCGGTCTGACCTCTCCACGGGATCGACGGGAACGTCTCCGGATGCCAGGAGTCGCAAAGGGCCGACCAGGATGAGGAAACCCCAGGCGGAGTCCGGGGGAAGCAGCACGGCATCCCAGCCTCAGGCCTGCCCGGACGCTGTTGGGGTGAGTCTCCCCAAAAGTCGTGCCGCCGTCATCTCGAGGACAGGTCGGCCTGCGTGCCCCTGGGCTGTTCTCTCACCCCAGGGTCGTTCTCGTCGAGAGCAGAACCCCGCAGCCTCAGGGGTTGCCTGGGGGGGTGTGTTTCCATGCCTCTGCTGTATGACTCTGTTTCTGTGTGTGTGTGTGTGCGTGTATGTGTGCGCGCGTGTGTGTGTGTCTCCCATCCTCTCTTCTCTCTCTGTCTCTCAGTCTCTGTGTCTTTCTTTCCCTCTCTCTGTCGGTTAGTGTGTGCATGCCCCTCTGCGTGTGTGTCTTTGGCTGAATGTGCCCTGTGCAGCACAAGGCGATTTCTGGCATGTCGGCCTGTCTTTGCTGAGCCTCTTTCTGCGTCTCTGCCTGGGTCATGAGGCCGGCTGTCAATCGTTTTCGCCGCCGCGGATCCGCTTTGGGTGTGTGAAGGCCTGGCCCACGTGAGGAGATGCATCGGTCCCGGAGCAATTGAAATCTCATCCCCATCATGAGCTGCCTCTTTTCTAAGATCAACATGACCACACAGCAACCAAGGAAAAGAGCCCCACAGGAGCTCTTTGTCCCGCAGTAGGGAAGCAGGACCACATCAGAGAAGATGGTTGTACCTTTTCACGGCTCTTCTCTGAGAAATGAAGCCACACCACCATACCGTGTAGAAGAAGCAGCCGGGAATGGGAGATGGCAACAATCCCTGTCACTGTCACTGGAACGCTGGCCTCTCTGGACAAGCCACCCTTTTGGAAGCCCTCCCCTTATGCCCGTGGTGGTGGCACGGCGCTGTATCCTGCCGGGGCTCTGGCCTCTGCTCTATCCTCCCTCTTGCTCTGCCTCACCTGTTTCTCAGGGGCCTGGATGCCTCTCGCTCTGGCCCAATGTCTTCAACAAAGATGACTTCCCAGTCCGTCAGGGACACACTTCCTGCAGATCCGTGTCATGATGGTATCTCTCTCCAAACGTCTTTCTGCTTCATTGGGCAGGTCTCATGACCCTGGATTTCTTGGCTTCCATACGTGTCTCAGACAGGGAAGCTTCCTTGTTCTCCATGTTTCCCCTCATGGGTGGGTGGATTGCCTAGAATGAGCGCTAGGCGACCGTGACTGGCCTTGTCTTCTAGGACAGGTGGTGTCGCATTTCCTCTGCACTTCCTGTCTCATTCTGGAGGGACATCCTCTCCTCTGCTCCTGGGTGGACTGACTCCCTTGATCTTGTGGCCCAAACGAATGTCAGGGAACCAGAGGGACTAGGCTGGGGCTGGGGCTGGGGCTGGGTCTGTGTCTGGGTCTGGGGCTGGGGCTGGGGCTGGGGCTGGGTGCAGGGGAAGTTGCGTCAGGGCTACCAGGGAGGAGGAGGGTTGGGGGCGGGGCGAATTCTGCAGAAGATTCTTTGCTCCTCTGATAGGCATTGGAAAACCTGGCTTGGGTCAGGCACAGGCCCCCCACCCACCGAGTCCCAGGTGTCCTTTGATTTCCCTTGGCATTGACCGAAATGTCACTTGTTCCCCCCTTCCACTGGCACATGCCTGGACACCACCGTTTGTTTCGCCGTCTCCCGGTATGCCTCCGGTGACACACGTTCACACCATCTGCTGTGGGATACGCCAGTGCCACGCGTGGTCACATGGTCTCCACCTCGGATTCGCCCCTGTTCCTGCCTGCACGTGTCCTGTAAAGCGCGGTCGGCTTTCCGGAGCCCCAGGGCTTTTAGAAGCGGAGCAGGCCACTGCTCTTTCGAAGGAGGAGGGAGGCAGAGGGCTGATGGATCAGTGAAGTTTCAGCTGACGCTACGCCTTGAGACCTATGGGATCATTCTGCGCTGCAGCGAGGCCCTGCCTGCCTCACCAGATGTGGTGAGCCCATCCTATCTCACTGGGAGGGGGCCAAAATCGGATCTGAACGGGAGTCCCCAGAACACAGCAGGCGTCCTGAAGCTCCCCTTCCCTCCGTGGAAGTCGGCTCAAGGAGATCCTGAGGGCGGGACTCCTGGGGGTTTGGCCCTGAGACAGGGCACCGGCGGCCCCATCTCCCACGGCGTCCCAAGCTGGACCCCGTATCCACACGCCGCCGCGGCTGCAGCAGGAGCCTCGCTGCAGCCGCGCAGCGGGGGCATTATTTAAAGGGGACGCAGCCTGACTGCCAGGAGCGGAGCGCGAGTCGGTCCAGCCAATGCGCATGCGCGAGGCGCGAGCGGCTTCTGCCGTCACAGTGCTTCCCACGGTTGTCTTAGAAACCCGTCCCTGAGGCTTGGCAGAGCAGGAGCCCTCCGTGGCAGTGCTTGGGTGGCGGGGCTCTGAGGCTCCGGTCTGACCTCTCCACGGGGTCGACGGGAACGTCTCCGGATGCCAGGAGTCGCAAAGGGCCGACCAGGATGAGGAAACCCCAGGCGGAGTCCGGGGGAAGCAGCACGGCATCCCAGCCTCAGGCCTGCCCGGACGCTGTTGGGGTGAGTCTCCCCAAAAGTCGTGCCGCCGTCATCTCGAGGACAGGTCGGCCTGCGTGCCCCTGGGCTGTTCTCTCACCCCAGGGTCGTTCTCGTCGAGAGCAGAACCCCGCAGCCTCAGGGGTTGCCTGGGGGGGTGTGTTTCCATGCCTCTGCTGTATGACTCTGTTTCTGTGTGTGTGTGCGTGTATGTGTGCGCGCGTGTGTGTGTGTCTCCCATCCTCTCTTCTCTCTCTGTCTCTCAGTCTCTGTGTCTTTCTTTCCCTCTCTCTGTCGGTTAGTGTGTGCGTGCCCCTCTGCGTGTGTGTCTTTGGCTGAATGTGCCCTGTGCAGCACAAGGCGATTTCTGGCATGTCGGCCTGTCTTTGCTGAGCCTCTTTCTGCGTCTCTGCCTGGGTCATGAGGCCGGCTGTCAATCGTTTTCGCCGCCGCGGATCCGCTTTGGGTGTGTGAAGGCCTGGCCCACGTGAGGAGATGCATCGGTCCCGGAGCAATTGAAATCTCATCCCCATCATGAGCTGCCTCTTTTCTAAGATCAACATGACCACACAGCAACCAAGGAAAAGAGCCCCACAGGAGCTCTTTGTCCCGCAGTAGGGAAGCAGGACCACATCAGAGAAGATGGTTGTACCTTTTCACGGCTCTTCTCTGAGAAATGAAGCCACACCACCATACCGTGTAGAAGAAGCAGCCGGGAATGGGAGATGGCAACCATCCCTGTCACTGTCACTGGAACGCTGGCCTCTCTGGACAAGCCACCCTTTTGGAAGCCCTCCCCTTATGCCCGTGGTGGTGGCACGGCGCTGTATCCTGCCGGGGCTCTGGCCTCTGCTCTATCCTCCCTCTTGCTCTGCCTCACCTGTTTCTCAGGGGCCTGGATGCCTCTCGCTCTGGCCCAATGTCTTCAACAAAGATGACTTCCCAGTCCGTCAGGGACACACTTCCTGCAGATCCGTGTCATGATGGTATCTCTCTCCAAACGTCTTTCTGCTTCATTGGGCAGGTCTCATGACCCTGGATTTCTTGGCTTCCATACGTGTCTCAGACAGGGAAGCTTCCTTGTTCTCCATGTTTCCCCTCATGGGTGGGTGGATTGCCTAGAATGAGCGCTAGGCGACCGTGACTGGCCTTGTCTTCTAGGACAGGTGGTGTCGCATTTCCTCTGCACTTCCTGTCTCATTCTGGAGGGACATCCTCTCCTCTGCTCCTGGGTGGACTGACTCCCTTGATCTTGTGGCCCAAACGAATGTCAGAGAACCAGAGGGACTGGGCTGGGGCTGGGGATGGGTCTGTGTCTGTGTCTGGGTCTGGGTCTGGGGCTGGGGCTGGGGCTGGGCGCAGGGGAAGTTGCGTCAGGGCTACCAGGGAGGAGGAGGGTTGGGGGCGGGGCGAATTCTGCAGAAGATTCTTTGCTCCTCTGATAGGCATTGGAAAACCTGGCTTGGGTCAGGCACAGGCCCCCCACCCACCGAGTCCCAGGTGTCCTTTGATTTCCCTTGGCATTGACCGAAAGGTCACTTGTTCCCCCCTTCCACTGGCACATGCCTGGACACCACCGTTTGTTTCGCCGTCTCCCGGTATGCCTCCGGTGACACACGTTCACACCATCTGCTGTGGGATACGCCAGTGCCACGCGTGGTCACATGGTCTCCACCTCGGATTCGCCCCTGTTCCTGCCTGCACGTGTCCTGTAAAGCGCGGTCGGCTTTCCGGAGCCCCAGGGCTTTTAGAAGCGGAGCAGGCCACTGCTCTTTCGAAGGAGGAGGGAGGCAGAGGGCTGATGGATCAGTGAAGTTTCAGCTGACGCTACGCCTTGAGACCTATGGGATCATTCTGCGCTGCAGCGAGGCCCTGCCTGCCTCACCAGATGTGGTGAGCCCATCCTATCTCACTGGGAGGGGGCCAAAATCGGATCTGAACGGGAGTCCCCAGAACACAGCAGGCGTCCTGAAGCTCCCCTTCCCTCCGTGGAAGTCGGCTCAAGGAGATCCTGAGGGCGGGACTCCTGGGGGTTTAGCCCTGAGACAGGGCACCGGCGGCCCCATCTCCCACGGCGTCCCAAGCTGGACCCCGTATCCACACGCCGCCGCGGCTGCAGCAGGAGCCTCGCTGCAGCCGCGCAGCGGGGGCATTATTTAAAGGGGACGCAGCCTGACTGCCAGGAGCGGAGCGCGAGTCGGTCCAGCCAATGCGCATGCGCGAGGCGCGAGCGGCTTCTGCCGTCACAGTGCTTCCCACGGTTGTCTTAGAAACCCGTCCCTGAGGCTTGGCAGAGCAGGAGCCCTCCATGGCAGTGCTTGGGTGGCGGGGCTCTGAGGCTCCGGTCTGACCTCTCCACGGGATCGACGGGAACGTCTCCGGATGCCAGGAGTCGCAAAGGGCCGACCAGGATGAGGAAACCCCAGGCGGAGTCCGGGGGAAGCAGCACGGCATCCCAGCCTCAGGCCTGCCCGGACGCTGTTGGGGTGAGTCTCCCCAAAAGTCGTGCCGCCGTCATCTCGAGGACAGGTCGGCCTGCGTGCCCCTGGGCTGTTCTCTCACCCCAGGGTCGTTCTCGTCGAGAGCAGAACCCCGCAGCCTCAGGGGTTGCCTGGGGGGGTGTGTTTCCATGCCTCTGCTGTATGACTCTGTTTCTGTGTGTGTGTGTGTGCGTGTATGTGTGCGCGCGTGTGTGTGTGTCTCCCATCCTCTCTTCTCTCTCTGTCTCTCAGTCTCTGTGTCTTTCTTTCCCTCTCTCTGTCGGTTAGTGTGTGCGTGCCCCTCTGCGTGTGTGTCTTTGGCTGAATGTGCCCTGTGCAGCACAAGGCGATTTCTGGCATGTCGGCCTGTCTTTGCTGAGCCTCTTTCTGCGTCTCTGCCTGGGTCATGAGGCCGGCTGTCAATCGTTTTCGCCGCCGCGGATCCGCTTTGGGTGTGTGAAGGCCTGGCCCACGTGAGGAGATGCATCGGTCCCGGAGCAATTGAAATCTCATCCCCATCATGAGCTGCCTCTTTTCTAAGATCAACATGACCACACAGCAACCAAGGAAAAGAGCCCCACAGGAGCTCTTTGTCCCGCAGTAGGGAAGCAGGACCACATCAGAGAAGATGGTTGTACCTTTTCACGGCTCTTCTCTGAGAAATGAAGCCACACCACCATACCGTGTAGAAGAAGCAGCCGGGAATGGGAGATGGCAACCATCCCTGTCACTGTCACTGGAACGCTGGCCTCTCTGGACAAGCCACCCTTTTGGAAGCCCTCCCCTTATGCCCGTGGTGGTGGCACGGCGCTGTATCCTGCCGGGGCTCTGGCCTCTGCTCTATCCTCCCTCTTGCTCTGCCTCACCTGTTTCTCAGGGGCCTGGATGCCTCTCGCTCTGGCCCAATGTCTTCAACAAAGATGACTTCCCAGTCCGTCAGGGACACACTTCCTGCAGATCCGTGTCATGATGGTATCTCTCTCCAAACGTCTTTCTGCTTCATTGGGCAGGTCTCATGACCCTGGATTTCTTGGCTTCCATACGTGTCTCAGACAGGGAAGCTTCCTTGTTCTCCATGTTTCCCCTCATGGGTGGGTGGATTGCCTAGAATGAGCGCTAGGCGACCGTGACTGGCCTTGTCTTCTAGGACAGGTGGTGTCGCATTTCCTCTGCACTTCCTGTCTCATTCTTGAGGGACATCCTCTCCTCTGCTCCTGGGTGGACTGACTCCCTTGATCTTGTGGCCCAAACGAATGTCAGGGAACCAGAGGGACTGGGCTGGGGCTGGGGCTGGGGCTGGGTCTGTGTCTGGGGCTGGGGCTGGGGCTGGGGCTGGGGCTGGGGCTGGGTGCAGGGGAAGTTGCGTCAGGGCTACCAGGGAGGAGGAGGGTTGGGGGCGGGGCGAATTCTGCAGAAGATTCTTTGCTCCTCTGATAGGCATTGGAAAACCTGGCTTGGGTCAGGCACAGGCCCCCCACCCACCGAGTCCCAGGTGTCCTTTGATTTCCCTTGGCATTGACCGAAAGGTCACTTGTTCCCCCCTTCCACTGGCACATGCCTGGACACCACCGTTTGTTTCGCCGTCTCCCGGTATGCCTCCGGTGACACACGTTCACACCATCTGCTGTGGGATACGCCAGTGCCACGCGTGGTCACATGGTCTCCACCTCGGATTCGCCCCTGTTCCTGCCTGCACGTGTCCTGTAAAGCGCGGTCGGCTTTCCGGAGCCCCAGGGCTTTTAGAAGCGGAGCAGGCCACTGCTCTTTCGAAGGAGGAGGGAGGCAGAGGGCTGATGGATCAGTGAAGTTTCAGCTGACGCTACGCCTTGAGACCTATGGGATCATTCTGCGCTGCAGCGAGGCCCTGCCTGCCTCACCAGATGTGGTGAGCCCATCCTATCTCACTGGGAGGGGGCCAAAATCGGATCTGAACGGGAGTCCCCAGAACACAGCAGGCGTCCTGAAGCTCCCCTTCCCTCCGTGGAAGTCGGCTCAAGGAGATCCTGAGGGCGGGACTCCTGGGGGTTTGGCCCTGAGACAGGGCACCGGCGGCCCCATCTCCCACGGCGTCCCAAGCTGGACCCCGTATCCACACGCCGCCGCGGCTGCAGCAGGAGCCTCGCTGCAGCCGCGCAGCGGGGGCATTATTTAAAGGGGACGCAGCCTGACTGCCAGGAGCGGAGCGCGAGTCGGTCCAGCCAATGCGCATGCGCGAGGCGCGAGCGGCTTCTGCCGTCACAGTGCTTCCCACGGTTGTCTTAGAAACCCGTCCCTGAGGCTTGGCAGAGCAGGAGCCCTCCGTGGCAGTGCTTGGGTGGCGGGGCTCTGAGGCTCCGGTCTGACCTCTCCACGGGGTCGACGGGAACGTCTCCGGATGCCAGGAGTCGCAAAGGGCCGACCAGGATGAGGAAACCCCAGGCGGAGTCCGGGGGAAGCAGCACGGCATCCCAGCCTCAGGCCTGCCCGGACGCTGTTGGGGTGAGTCTCCCCAAAAGTCGTGCCGCCGTCATCTCGAGGACAGGTCGGCCTGCGTGCCCCTGGGCTGTTCTCTCACCCCAGGGTCGTTCTCGTCGAGAGCAGAACCCCGCAGCCTCAGGGGTTGCCTGGGGGGGTGTGTTTCCATGCCTCTGCTGTATGACTCTGTTTCTGTGTGTGTGTGTGTGCGTGTATGTGTGCGCGCGTGTGTGTGTGTCTCCCATCCTCTCTTCTCTCTCTGTCTCTCAGTCTCTGTGTCTTTCTTTCCCTCTCTCTGTCGGTCAGTGTGTGCGTGCCCCTCTGCGTGTGTGTCTTTGGCTGAATGTGCCCTGTGCAGCACAAGGCGATTTCTGGCATGTCGGCCTGTCTTTGCTGAGCCTCTTTCTGCGTCTCTGCCTGGGTCATGAGGCCGGCTGTCAATCGTTTTCGCCGCCGCGGATCCGCTTTGGGTGTGTGAAGGCCTGGCCCACGTGAGGAGATGCATCGGTCCCGGAGCAATTGAAATCTCATCCCCATCATGAGCTGCCTCTTTTCTAAGATCAACATGACCACACAGCAACCAAGGAAAAGAGCCCCACAGGAGCTCTTTGTCCCGCAGTAGGGAAGCAGGACCACATCAGAGAAGATGGTTGTACCTTTTCACGGCTCTTCTCTGAGAAATGAAGCCACACCACCATACCGTGTAGAAGAAGCAGCCGGGAATGGGAGATGGCAACCATCCCTGTCACTGTCACTGGAACGCTGGCCTCTCTGGACAAGCCACCCTTTTGGAAGCCCTCCCCTTATTCCCGTGGTGGTGGCACGGCGCTGTATCCTGCCGGGGCTCTGGCCTCTGCTCTATCCTCCCTCTTGCTCTGCCTCACCTGTTTCTCAGGGGCCTGGATGCCTCTCGCTCTGGCCCAATGTCTTCAACAAAGATGACTTCCCAGTCCGTCAGGGACACACTTCCTGCAGATCCGTGTCATGATGGTATCTCTCTCCAAACGTCTTTCTGCTTCATTGGGCAGGTCTCATGACCCTGGATTTCTTGGCTTCCATACGTGTCTCAGACAGGGAAGCTTCCTTGTTCTCCATGTTTCCCCTCATGGGTGGGTGGATTGCCTAGAATGAGCGCTAGGCGACCGTGACTGGCCTTGTCTTCTAGGACAGGTGGTGTCGCATTTCCTCTGCACTTCCTGTCTCATTCTTGAGGGACATCCTCTCCTCTGCTCCTGGGTGGACTGACTCCCTTGATCTTGTGGCCCAAACGAATGTCAGGGAACCAGAGGGACTGGGCTGGGGCTGGGGCTGGGGCTGGGTCTGTGTCTGGGGCTGGGGCTGGGGCTGGGGCTGGGGCTGGGGCTGGGTGCAGGGGAAGTTGCGTCAGGGCTACCAGGGAGGAGGAGGGTTGGGGGCGGGGCGAATTCTGCAGAAGATTCTTTGCTCCTCTGATAGGCATTGGAAAACCTGGCTTGGGTCAGGCACAGGCCCCCCACCCACCGAGTCCCAGGTGTCCTTTGATTTCCCTTGGCATTGACCGAAAGGTCACTTGTTCCCCCCTTCCACTGGCACATGCCTGGACACCACCGTTTGTTTCGCCGTCTCCCGGTATGCCTCCGGTGACACACGTTCACACCATCTGCTGTGGGATACGCCAGTGCCACGCGTGGTCACATGGTCTCCACCTCGGATTCGCCCCTGTTCCTGCCTGCACGTGTCCTGTAAAGCGCGGTCGGCTTTCCGGAGCCCCAGGGCTTTTAGAAGCGGAGCAGGCCACTGCTCTTTCGAAGGAGGAGGGAGGCAGAGGGCTGATGGATCAGTGAAGTTTCAGCTGACGCTACGCCTTGAGACCTATGGGATCATTCTGCGCTGCAGCGAGGCCCTGCCTGCCTCACCAGATGTGGTGAGCCCATCCTATCTCACTGGGAGGGGGCCAAAATCGGATCTGAACGGGAGTCCCCAGAACACAGCAGGCGTCCTGAAGCTCCCCTTCCCTCCGTGGAAGTCGGCTCAAGGAGATCCTGAGGGCGGGACTCCTGGGGGTTTGGCCCTGAGACAGGGCACCGGCGGCCCCATCTCCCACGGCGTCCCAAGCTGGACCCCGTATCCACACGCCGCCGCGGCTGCAGCAGGAGCCTCGCTGCAGCCGCGCAGCGGGGGCATTATTTAAAGGGGACGCAGCCTGACTGCCAGGAGCGGAGCGCGAGTCGGTCCAGCCAATGCGCATGCGCGAGGCGCGAGCGGCTTCTGCCGTCACAGTGCTTCCCACGGTTGTCTTAGAAACCCGTCCCTGAGGCTTGGCAGAGCAGGAGCCCTCCATGGCAGTGCTTGGGTGGCGGGGCTCTGAGGCTCCGGTCTGACCTCTCCACGGGATCGACGGGAACGTCTCCGGATGCCAGGAGTCGCAAAGGGCCGACCAGGATGAGGAAACCCCAGGCGGAGTCCGGGGGAAGCAGCACGGCATCCCAGCCTCAGGCCTGCCCGGACGCTGTTGGGGTGAGTCTCCCCAAAAGTCGTGCCGCCGTCATCTCGAGGACAGGTCGGCCTGCGTGCCCCTGGGCTGTTCTCTCACCCCAGGGTCGTTCTCGTCGAGAGCAGAACCCCGCAGCCTCAGGGGTTGCCTGGGGGGGTGTGTTTCCATGCCTCTGCTGTATGACTCTGTTTCTGTGTGTGTGTGTGTGCGTGTATGTGTGCGCGCGTGTGTGTGTGTCTCCCATCCTCTCTTCTCTCTCTGTCTCTCAGTCTCTGTGTCTTTCTTTCCCTCTCTCTGTCGGTTAGTGTGTGCGTGCCCCTCTGCGTGTGTGTCTTTGGCTGAATGTGCCCTGTGCAGCACAAGGCGATTTCTGGCATGTCGGCCTGTCTTTGCTGAGCCTCTTTCTGCGTCTCTGCCTGGGTCATGAGGCCGGCTGTCAATCGTTTTCGCCGCCGCGGATCCGCTTTGGGTGTGTGAAGGCCTGGCCCACGTGAGGAGATGCATCGGTCCCGGAGCAATTGAAATCTCATCCCCATCATGAGCTGCCTCTTTTCTAAGATCAACATGACCACACAGCAACCAAGGAAAAGAGCCCCACAGGAGCTCTTTGTCCCGCAGTAGGGAAGCAGGACCACATCAGAGAAGATGGTTGTACCTTTTCACGGCTCTTCTCTGAGAAATGAAGCCACACCACCATACCGTGTAGAAGAAGCAGCCGGGAATGGGAGATGGCAACCATCCCTGTCACTGTCACTGGAACGCTGGCCTCTCTGGACAAGCCACCCTTTTGGAAGCCCTCCCCTTATGCCCGTGGTGGTGGCACGGCGCTGTATCCTGCCGGGGCTCTGGCCTCTGCTCTATCCTCCCTCTTGCTCTGCCTCACCTGTTTCTCAGGGGCCTGGATGCCTCTCGCTCTGGCCCAATGTCTTCAACAAAGATGACTTCCCAGTCCGTCAGGGACACACTTCCTGCAGATCCGTGTCATGATGGTATCTCTCTCCAAACGTCTTTCTGCTTCATTGGGCAGGTCTCATGACCCTGGATTTCTTGGCTTCCATACGTGTCTCAGACAGGGAAGCTTCCTTGTTCTCCATGTTTCCCCTCATGGGTGGGTGGATTGCCTAGAATGAGCGCTAGGCGACCGTGACTGGCCTTGTCTTCTAGGACAGGTGGTGTCGCATTTCCTCTGCACTTCCTGTCTCATTCTTGAGGGACATCCTCTCCTCTGCTCCTGGGTGGACTGACTCCCTTGATCTTGTGGCCCAAACGAATGTCAGGGAACCAGAGGGACTGGGCTGGGGCTGGGGCTGGGGCTGGGTCTGTGTCTGGGGCTGGGGCTGGGGCTGGGGCTGGGGCTGGGGCTGGGTGCAGGGGAAGTTGCGTCAGGGCTACCAGGGAGGAGGAGGGTTGGGGGCGGGGCGAATTCTGCAGAAGATTCTTTGCTCCTCTGATAGGCATTGGAAAACCTGGCTTGGGTCAGGCACAGGCCCCCCACCCACCGAGTCCCAGGTGTCCTTTGATTTCCCTTGGCATTGACCGAAAGGTCACTTCTTCCCCCCTTCCACTGGCACATGCCTGGACACCACCGTTTGTTTCGCCGTCTCCCGGTATGCCTCCGGTGACACACGTTCACACCATCTGCTGTGGGATACGCCAGTGCCACGCGTGGTCACATGGTCTCCACCTCGGATTCGACCCTGTTCCTGCCTGCACGTGTCCTGTAAAGTGCGGTCGGCTTTCCGGAGCCCCAGGGCTTTTAGAAGCGGAGCAGGCCACTGCTCTTTCGAAGGAGGAGGGAGGCAGAGGGCTGATGGATCAGTGAAGTTTCAGCTGACGCTACGCCTTGAGACCTATGGGATCATTCTGCGCTGCAGCGAGGCCCTGCCTGCCTCACCAGATGGGGTGAGCCCATCCTATCTCACTGGGAGGGGGCCAAAATCGGATCTGAACGGGAGTCCCCAGAACACAGCAGGCGTCCTGAAGCTCCCCTTCCCTCCGTGGAAGTCGGCTCAAGGAGATCCTGAGGGCGGGACTCCTGGGGGTTTGGCCCTGAGACAGGGCACCGGCGGCCCCATCTCCCACGGCGTCCCAAGCTGGACCCCGTATCCACACGCCGCCGCGGCTGCAGCAGGAGCCTCGCTGCAGCCGCGCAGCGGGGGCATTATTTAAAGGGGACGCAGCCTGACTGCCAGGAGCGGAGCGCGAGTCGGTCCAGCCAATGCGCATGCGCGAGGCGCGAGCGGCTTCTGCCGTCACAGTGCTTCCCACGGTTGTCTTAGAAACCCGTCCCTGAGGCTTGGCAGAGCAGGAGCCCTCCGTGGCAGTGCTTGGGTGGCGGGGCTCTGAGGCTCCGGTCTGACCTCTCCACGGGGTCGACGGGAACGTCTCCGGATGCCAGGAGTCGCAAAGGGCCGACCAGGATGAGGAAACCCCAGGCGGAGTCCGGGGGAAGCAGCACGGCATCCCAGCCTCAGGCCTGCCCGGACGCTGTTGGGGTGAGTCTCCCCAAAAGTCGTGCCGCCGTCATCTCGAGGACAGGTCGGCCTGCGTGCCCCTGGGCTGTTCTCTCACCCCAGGGTCGTTCTCGTCGAGAGCAGAACCCCGCAGCCTCAGGGGTTGCCTGGGGGGGTGTGTTTCCATGCCTCTGCTGTATGACTCTGTTTCTGTGTGTGTGTGTGTGCGTGTATGTGTGTGCGCGTGTGTGTGTGTCTCCCATCCTCTCTTCTCTCTCTGTCTCTCAGTCTCTGTGTCTTTCTTTCCCTCTCTCTGTCGGTTAGTGTGTGCGTGCCCCTCTGCGTGTGTGTCTTTGGCTGAATGTGCCCTGTGCAGCACAAGGCGATTTCTGGCATGTCGGCCTGTCTTTGCTGAGCCTCTTTCTGCGTCTCTGCCTGGGTCATGAGGCCGGCTGTCAATCGTTTTCGCCGCCGCGGATCCGCTTTGGGTGTGTGAAGGCCTGGCCCACGTGAGGAGATGCATCGGTCCCGGAGCAATTGAAATCTCATCCCCATCATGAGCTGCCTCTTTTCTAAGATCAACATGACCACACAGCAACCAAGGAAAAGAGCCCCACAGGAGCTCTTTGTCCCGCAGTAGGGAAGCAGGACCACATCAGAGAAGATGGTTGTACCTTTTCACGGCTCTTCTCTGAGAAATGAAGCCACACCACCATACCGTGTAGAAGAAGCAGCCGGGAATGGGAGATGGCAACAATCCCTGTCACTGTCACTGGAACGCTGGCCTCTCTGGACAAGCCACCCTTTTGGAAGCCCTCCCCTTATGCCCGTGGTGGTGGCACGGCGCTGTATCCTGCCGGGGCTCTGGCCTCTGCTCTATCCTCCCTCTTGCTCTGCCTCACCTGTTTCTCAGGGGCCTGGATGCCTCTCGCTCTGGCCCAATGTCTTCAACAAAGATGACTTCCCAGTCCGTCAGGGACACACTTCCTGCAGATCCGTGTCATGATGGTATCTCTCTCCAAACTTCTTTCTGCTTCATTGGGCAGGTCTCATGACCCTGGATTTCTTGGCTTCCATACGTGTCTCAGACAGGGAAGCTTCCTTGTTCTCCATGTTTCCCCTCATGGGTGGGTGGACTGCCTAGAATGAGCGCTAGGCGACCGTGACTGGCCTTGTCTTCTAGGACAGGTGGTGTCGCATTTCCTCTGCACTTCCTGTCTCATTCTTGAGGGACATCCTCTCCTCTGCTCCTGGGTGGACTGACTCCCTTGATCTTGTGGCCCAAACGAATGTCAGGGAACCAGAGGGACTGGGCTGGGGCTGGGGCTGGGGCTGGGTCTGTGTCTGGGGCTGGGGCTGGGGCTGGGGCTGGGGCTGGGGCTGGGTGCAGGGGAAGTTGCGTCAGGGCTACCAGGGAGGAGGAGGGTTCGGGGCGGGGCGAATTCTGCAGAAGATTCTTTGCTCCTCTGATAGGCATTGGAAAACCTGGCTTGGGTCAGGCACAGGCCCCCCACCCACCGAGTCCCAGGTGTCCTTTGATTTCCCTTGGCATTGAACGAAAGGTCACTTGTTCCCCCCTTCCACTGGCACATGCCTGGACACCACCGTTTGTTTCGCCGTCTCCCGGTATGCCTCCGGTGACACACGTTCACACCATCTGCTGTGGGATACGCCAGTGCCACGCGTGGTCACATGGTCTCCACCTCGGATTCGCCCCTGTTCCTGCCTGCACGTGTCCTGTAAAGCGCGGTCGGCTTTCCGGAGCCCCAGGGCTTTTAGAAGCGGAGCAGGCCACTGCTCTTTCGAAGGAGGAGGGAGGCAGAGGGCTGATGGATCAGTGAAGTTTCAGCTGACGCTACGCCTTGAGACCTATGGGATCATTCTGCGCTGCAGCGAGGCCCTGCCTGCCTCACCAGATGTGGTGAGCCCATCCTATCTCACTGGGAGGGGGCCAAAATCGGATCTGAACGGGAGTCCCCAGAACACAGCAGGCGTCCTGAAGCTCCCCTTCCCTCCGTGGAAGTCGGCTCAAGGAGATCCTGAGGGCGGGACTCCTGGGGGTTTGGCCCTGAGACAGGGCACCGGCGGCCCCATCTCCCACGGCGTCCCAAGCTGGACCCCGTATCCACACGCCGCCGCGGCTGCAGCAGGAGCCTCGCTGCAGCCGCGCAGCGGGGGCATTATTTAAAGGGGACGCAGCCTGACTGCCAGGAGCGGAGCGCGAGTCGGTCCAGCCAATGCGCATGCGCGAGGCGCGAGCGGCTTCTGCCGTCACAGTGCTTCCCACGGTTGTCTTAGAAACCCGTCCCTGAGGCTTGGCAGAGCAGGAGCCCTCCGTGGCAGTGCTTGGGTGGCGGGGCTCTGAGGCTCCGGTCTGACCTCTCCACGGGGTCGACGGGAACGTCTCCGGATGCCAGGAGTCGCAAAGGGCCGACCAGGATGAGGAAACCCCAGGCGGAGTCCGGGGGAAGCAGCACGGCATCCCAGCCTCAGGCCTGCCCGGACGCTGTTGGGGTGAGTCTCCCCAAAAGTCGTGCCGCCGTCATCTCGAGGACAGGTCGGCCTGCGTGCCCCTGGGCTCTTCTCTCACCCCAGGGTCGTTCTCGTCGAGAGCAGAACCCCGCAGCCTCAGGGGTTGCCTGGGGGGGTGTGTTTCCATGCCTCTGCTGTATGACTCTGTTTCTGTGTGTGTGTGTGTGCGTGTATGTGTGCGCGCGTGTGTGTGTGTCTCCCATCCTCTCTTCTCTCTCTGTCTCTCAGTCTCTGTGTCTTTCTTTCCCTCTCTCTGTCAGTTAGTGTGTGCGTGCCCCTCTGCGTGTGTGTCTTTGGCTGAATGTGCCCTGTGCAGCACAAGGCGATTTCTGGCATGTCGGCCTGTCTTTGCTGAGCCTCTTTCTGCGTCTCTGCCTGGGTCATGAGGCCGGCTGTCAATCGTTTTCGCCGCCGCGGATCCGCTTTGGGTGTGTGAAGGCCTGGCCCACGTGAGGAGATGCATCGGTCCCGGAGCAATGGAAATCTCATCCCCATCATGAGCTGCCTCTTTTCTAAGATCAACATGACCACACAGCAACCAAGGAAAAGAGCCCCACAGGAGCTCTTTGTCCCGCAGTAGGGAAGCAGGACCACATCAGAGAAGATGGTTGTACCTTTTCACGGCTCTTCTCTGAGAAATGAAGCCACACCACCATACCGTGTAGAAGAAGCAGCCGGGAATGGGAGATGGCAACAATCCCTGTCACTGTCACTGGAACGCTGGCCTCTCTGGACAAGCCACCCTTTTGGAAGCCCTCCCCTTATGCCCGTGGTGGTGGCACGGCGCTGTATCCTGCCGGGGCTCTGGCCTCTGCTCTATCCTCCCTCTTGCTCTGCCTCACCTGTTTCTCAGGGGCCTGGATGCCTCTCGCTCTGGCCCAATGTCTTCAACAAAGATGACTTCCCAGTCCGTCAGGGACACACTTCCTGCAGATCCGTGTCATGATGGTATCTCTCTCCAAACGTCTTTCTGCTTCATTGGGCAGGTCTCATGACCCTGGATTTCTTGGCTTCCATACGTGTCTCAGACAGGGAAGCTTCCTTGTTCTCCATGTTTCCCCTCATGGGTGGGTGGACTGCCTAGAATGAGCGCTAGGCGACCGTGACTGGCCTTGTCTTCTAGGACAGGTGGTGTCGCATTTCCTCTGCACTTCCTGTCTCATTCTTGAGGGACATCCTCTCCTCTGCTCCTGGGTGGACTGACTCCCTTGATCTTGTGGCCCAAACGAATGTCAGGGAACCAGAGGGACTGGGCTGGGGCTGGGGCTGGGGCTGGGTCTGGGTCTGGGGCTGGGGCTGGGGCTGGGGCTGGGGCTGGGGCTGGGTGCAGGGGAAGTTGCGTCAGGGCTACCAGGGAGGAGGAGGGTTGGGGGCGGGGCGAATTCTGCAGAAGATTCTTTGCTCCTCTGATAGGCATTGGAAAACCTGGCTTGGGTCAGGCACAGGCCCCCCACCCACCGAGTCCCAGGTGTCCTTTGATTTCCCTTGGCATTGACCGAAAGGTCACTTGTTTCCCCCTTCCACTGGCACATGCCTGGACACCACCGTTTGTTTCGCCGTCTCCCGGTATGCCTCCGGTGACACACGTTCACACCATCTGCTGTGGGATACGCCAGTGCCACGCGTGGTCACATGGTCTCCACCTCGGATTCGCCCCTGTTCCTGCCTGCACGTGTCCTGTAAAGCGCGGTCGGCTTTCCGGAGCCCCAGGGCTTTTAGAAGCGGAGCAGGCCACTGCTCTTTCGAAGGAGGAGGGAGGCAGAGGGCTGATGGATCAGTGAAGTTTCAGCTGACGCTACGCCTTGAGACCTATGGGATCATTCTGCGCTGCAGCGAGGCCCTGCCTGCCTCACCAGATGTGGTGAGCCCATCCTATCTCACTGGGAGGGGGCCAAAATCGGATCTGAACGGGAGTCCCCAGAACACAGCAGGCGTCCTGAAGCTCCCCTTCCCTCCGTGGAAGTCGGCTCAAGGAGATCCTGAGGGCGGGACTCCTGGGGGTTTGGCCCTGAGACAGGGCACCGGCGGCCCCATCTCCCACGGCGTCCCAAGCTGGACCCCGTATCCACACGCCGCCGCGGCTGCAGCAGGAGCCTCGCTGCAGCCGCGCAGCGGGGGCATTATTTAAAGGGGACGCAGCCTGACTGCCAGGAGCGGAGCGCGAGTCGGTCCAGCCAATGCGCATGCGCGAGGCGCGAGCGGCTTCTGCCGTCACAGTGCTTCCCACGGTTGTCTTAGAAACCCGTCCCTGAGGCTTGGCAGAGCAGGAGTCCTCCGTGGCAGTGCTTGGGTGGCGGGGCTCTGAGGCTCCGGTCTGACCTCTCCACGGTGTCAACGGGAACGTCTCCGGATGCCAGGAGTCGCAAAGGGCCGACCAGGATGAGGAAACCCCAGGCGGAGTCCAAGGGAAGCAGCACGGCATCCCAGCCTCAGGCCTGCCCGGACGCTGTTGGGGTGAGTCTCCCCAAAAGTCGTGCCGCCGTCATCTCGAGGACAGGTCGGCCTGCGTGCCCCTGGGCTCTTCTCTCACCCCAGGGTCGTTCTCGTCGAGAGCAGAACCCCGCAGCCTCAGGGGTTGCCTGCGGGGGGTGTGTTTCCATGCCTCTGCTGTATGCCTCTGTTTCTGTGTGTGTGTGTGTGCGTGTATGTGTGCGCGCGTGTGTGCGTGTCTCCCATCCTCTCTTCTCTCTCTGTCTCTCAGTCTCTGTATCTTTCTTTCCCTCTCTCTGTCGGTTAGTGTGTGCGTGCCCTTCTGCGTGTGTGTCTTTGGCTGAATGTGCCCTGTGCAGCACAAGGCGATTTCTGGCATGTCGGCCTGTCTTTGCTGAGCCTCTTTCTGCGTCTCTGCCTGGCTCATGAGGCCGGCTGTCAATCGTTTTCGCCGCCGCGGATCCGCTTTGGGTGTGTGAAGGCCTGGCCCACGTGAGGAGATGCATCGGTCCCGGAGCAATTGAAATCTCATCCCCATCATGAGCTGCCTCTTTTCTAAGATCAACATGACCACACAGCAACCAAGGAAAAGAGCCCCACAGGAGCTCTTTGTCCCGCAGTAGGGAAGCAGGACCACATCAGAGAAGATGGTTGTACCTTTTCACGGCTCTTCTCTGAGAAATGAAGCCACACCACCATACCGTGTAGAAGAAGCAGCTGGGAATGGGAGATGGCAACAATCCCTGTCACTGTCACTGGAACGCTGGCCTCTCTGGACAAGCCACCCTTTTGGAAGCCCTCCCCTTATGCCCGTGGTGGTGGCACGGCGCTGTATCCTGCCGGGGCTCTGGCCTCTGCTCTATCCTCCCTCTTGCTCTGCCTCACCTGTTTCTCAGGGGCCTGGATGCCTCTCGCTCTGGCCCAATATCTTCAACAAAGATGACTTCCCAGTCCGTCAGGGACACACTTCCTGCAGATCCGTGTCATGATGGTATCTCTCTCCAAACGTCTTTCTGCTTCATTGGGCAGGTCTCATGACCCTGGATTTCTTGGCTTCCATACGTGTCTCAGACAGGGAAGCTTCCTTGTTCTCCATGTTTCCCCTCATGGGTGGGTGGACTGCCTAGAATGAGCGCTAGGCGACCGTGACTGGCCTTGTCTTCTAGGACAGGTGGTGTCGCATTTCCTCTGCACTTCCTGTCTCATTCTTGAGGGACATCCTCTCCTCTGCTCCTGGGTGGACTGACTCCCTTGATCTTGTGGCCCAAACGAATGTCAGGGAACCAGAGGGACTGGGCTGGGGCTGGGGCTGGGGCTGGGTCTGTGTCTGGGGCTGGGGCTGGGGCTGGGGCTGGGGCTGGGGCTGGGTGCAGGGGAAGTTGCGTCAGGGCTACCAGGGAGGAGGAGGGTTGGGGGCGGGGCGAATTCTGCAGAAGATTCTTTGCTCCTCTGATAGGCATTGGAAAACCTGGCTTGGGTCAGGCACAGGCCCCCCACCCACCGAGTCCCAGGTGTCCTTTGATTTCCCTTGGCATTGACCGAAAGGTCACTTGTTCCCCCCTTCCACTGGCACATGCCTGGACACCACCGTTTGTTTCGCCGTCTCCCGGTATGCCTCCGGTGACACACGTTCACACCATCTGCTGTGGGATACGCCAGTGCCACGCGTGGTCACATGGTCTCCACCTCGGATTCGCCCCTGTTCCTGCCTGCACGTGTCCTGTAAAGCGCGGTCGGCTTTCCGGAGCCCCAGGGCTTTTAGAAGCGGAGCAGGCCACTGCTCTTTCGAAGGAGGAGGGAGGCAGAGGGCTGATGGATCAGTGAAGTTTCAGCTGACGCTACGCCTTGAGACCTATGGGATCATTCTGCGCTGCAGCGAGGCCCTGCCTGCCTCACCAGATGTGGTGAGCCCATCCTATCTCACTGGGAGGGGGCCAAAATCGGATCTGAACGGGAGTCCCCAGAACACAGCAGGCGTCCTGAAGCTCCCCTTCCCTCCGTGGAAGTCGGCTCAAGGAGATCCTGAGGGCGGGACTCCTGGGGGTTTGGCCCTGAGACAGGGCACCGGCGGCCCCATCTCCCACGGCGTCCCAAGCTGGACCCCGTATCCACACGCCGCCGCGGCTGCAGCAGGAGCCTCGCTGCAGCCGCGCAGCGGGGGCATTATTTAAAGGGGACGCAGCCTGACTGCCAGGAGCGGAGCGCGAGTCAGTCCAGCCAATGCGCATGCGCGAGGCGCGAGCGGCTTCTGCCGTCACAGTGCTTCCCACGGTTGTCTTAGAAACCCGTCCCTGAGGCTTGGCAGAGCAGGAGCCCTCCGTGGCAGTGCTTGGGTGGCGGGGCTCTGAGGCTCCGGTCTGACCTCTCCACGGGGTCGACGGGAACGTCTCCGGATGCCAGGAGTCGCAAAGGGCCGACCAGGATGAGGAAACCCCAGGCGGAGTCCGGGGGAAGCAGCACGGCATCCCAGCCTCAGGCCTGCCCGGACGCTGTTGGGGTGAGTCTCCCCAAAAGTCGTGCCGCCGTCATCTCGAGGACAGGTCGGCCTGCGTGCCCCTGGGCTCTTCTCTCACCCCAGGGTCGTTCTCGTCGAGAGCAGAACCCCGCAGCCTCAGGGGTTGCCTGGGGGGGGTGTGTTTCCATGCCTCTGCTGTATGACTCTGTTTCTGTGTGTGTGTGTGTGCGTGTATGTGTGCGCGCGTGTGTGCGTGTCTCCCATCCTCTCTTCTCTCTCTGTCTCTCAGTCTCTGTGTCTTTCTTTCCCTCTCTCTGTCGGTCAGTGTGTGCGTGCCCCTCTGCGTGTGTGTCTTTGGCTGAATGTGCCCTGTGCAGCACAAGGTGATTTCTGGCATGTCGGCCTGTCTTTGCTGAGCCTCTTTCTGCGTCTCTGCCTGGCTCATGAGGCCGGCTGTCAATCGTTTTCGCCGCCGCGGATCCGCTTTGGGTGTGTGAAGGCCTGGCCCACGTGAGGAGATGCATCGGTCCCGGAGCAATTGAAATCTCATCCCCATCATGAGCTGCCTCTTTTCTAAGATCAACATGACCACACAGCAACCAAGGAAAAGAGCCCCACAGGAGCTCTTTGTCCCGCAGTAGGGAAGCAGGACCACATCAGAGAAGATGGTTGTACCTTTTCACGGCTCTTCTCTGAGAAATGAAGCCACACCACCATACCGTGTAGAAGAAGCAGCCGGGAATGGGAGATGGCAACAATCCCTGTCACTGTCACTGGAACGCTGGCCTCTCTGGACAAGCCACCCTTTTGGAAGCCCTCCCCTTATGCCCGTGGTGGTGGCACGGCGCTGTATCCTGCCGGGGCTCTGGCCTCTGCTCTATCCTCCCTCTTGCTCTGCCTCACCTGTTTCTCAGGGGCCTGGATGCCTCTCGCTCTGGCCCAATGTCTTCAACAAAGATGACTTCCCAGTCCGTCAGGGACACACTTCCTGCAGATCCGTGTCATGATGGTATCTCTCTCCAAACGTCTTTCTGCTTCATTGGGCAGGTCTCATGACCCTGGATTTCTTGGCTTCCATACGTGTCTCAGACAGGGAAGCTTCCTTGTTCTCCATGTTTCCCCTCATGGGTGGGTGGACTGCCTAGAATGAGCGCTAGGCGACCGTGACGGGCCTTGTCTTCTAGGACAGGTGGTGTCGCATTTCCTCTGCACTTCCTGTCTCATTCTTGAGGGACATCCTCTCCTCTGCTCCTGGGTGGACTGACTCCCTTGATCTTGTGGCCCAAACGAATGTCAGGGAACCAGAGGGACTGGGCTGGGGCTGGGGCTGGGGCTGGGTCTGTGTCTGGGTCTGGGGCTGGGGCTGGGGCTGGGGCTGGGTGCAGGGGAAGTTGCGTCAGGGCTACCAGGGAGGAGGAGGGTTGGGGGCGGGGCGAATTCTGCAGAAGATTCTTTGCTCCTCTGATAGGCATTGGAAAACCTGGCTTGGGTCAGGCACAGGCCCCCCACCCACCGAGTCCCAGGTGTCCTTTGATTTCCCTTGGCATTGACCGAAAGGTCACTTGTTTCCCCCTTCCACTGGCACATGCCTGGACACCACCGTTTGTTTCGCCGTCTCCCGGTATGCCTCCGGTGACACACGTTCACACCATCTGCTGTGGGATACGCCAGTGCCACGCGTGGTCACATGGTCTCCACCTCGGATTCGCCCCTGTTCCTGCCTGCACGTGTCCTGTAAAGCGCGGTCGGCTTTCCGGAGCCCCAGGGCTTTTAGAAGCGGAGCAGGCCACTGCTCTTTCGAAGGAGGAGGGAGGCAGAGGGCTGATGGATCAGTGAAGTTTCAGCTGACGCTACGCCTTGAGACCTATGGGATCATTCTGCGCTGCAGCGA
This sequence comes from Pongo pygmaeus, assembly GCF_028885625.2. Classification (NCBI taxonomy): domain Eukaryota; kingdom Metazoa; phylum Chordata; class Mammalia; order Primates; family Hominidae; genus Pongo; species Pongo pygmaeus. Next base: position 29,449,173 of record NC_072392.2, on the reverse strand, counting down.
GGCCCTGCCTGCCTCACCAGATGTGGTGAGCCCATCCTATCTCACTGGGAGGGGGCCAAAATCGGATCTGAACGGGAGTCCCCAGAACACAGCAGGCGTCCTGAAGCTCCCCTTCCCTCCGTGGAAGTCGGCTCAAGGAGATCCTGAGGGCGGGACTCCTGGGGGTTTGGCCCTGAGACAGGGCACCGGCGGCCCCATCTCCCACGGCGTCCCAAGCTGGACCCCGTATCCACACGCCGCCGCGGCTGCAGCAGGAGCCTCGCTGCAGCCGCGCAGCGGGGGCATTATTTAAAGGGGACGCAGCCTGACTGCCAGGAGCGGAGCGCGAGTCGGTCCAGCCAATGCGCATGCGCGAGGCGCGAGCGGCTTCTGCCGTCACAGTGCTTCCCACGGTTGTCTTAGAAACCCGTCCCTGAGGCTTGGCAGAGCAGGAGTCCTCCGTGGCAGTGCTTGGGTGGCGGGGCTCTGAGGCTCCGGTCTGACCTCTCCACGGTGTCAACGGGAACGTCTCCGGATGCCAGGAGTCGCAAAGGGCCGACCAGGATGAGGAAACCCCAGGCGGAGTCCAAGGGAAGCAGCACGGCATCCCAGCCTCAGGCCTGCCCGGACGCTGTTGGGGTGAGTCTCCCCAAAAGTCGTGCCGCCGTCATCTCGAGGACAGGTCGGCCTGCGTGCCCCTGGGCTCTTCTCTCACCCCAGGGTCGTTCTCGTCGAGAGCAGAACCCCGCAGCCTCAGGGGTTGCCTGCGGGGGGTGTGTTTCCATGCCTCTGCTGTATGCCTCTGTTTCTGTGTGTGTGTGTGTGCGTGTATGTGTGCGCGCGTGTGTGCGTGTCTCCCATCCTCTCTTCTCTCTCTGTCTCTCAGTCTCTGTATCTTTCTTTCCCTCTCTCTGTCGGTTAGTGTGTGCGTGCCCTTCTGCGTGTGTGTCTTTGGCTGAATGTGCCCTGGGCAGCACAAGGCGATTTCTGGCATGTCGGCCTGTCTTTGCTGAGCCTCTTTCTGCGTCTCTGCCTGGCTCATGAGGCCGGCTGTCAATCGTTTTCGCCGCCGCGGATCCGCTTTGGGTGTGTGAAGGCCTGGCCCACGTGAGGAGATGCATCGGTCCCGGAGCAATTGAAATCTCATCCCCATCATGAGCTGCCTCTTTTCTAAGATCAACATGACCACACAGCAACCAAGGAAAAGAGCCCCACAGGAGCTCTTTGTCCCGCAGTAGGGAAGCAGGACCACATCAGAGAAGATGGTTGTACCTTTTCACGGCTCTTCTCTGAGAAATGAAGCCACACCACCATACCGTGTAGAAGAAGCAGCTGGGAATGGGAGATGGCAACAATCCCTGTCACTGTCACTGGAACGCTGGCCTCTCTGGACAAGCCACCCTTTTGGAAGCCCTCCCCTTATGCCCGTGGTGGTGGCACGGCGCTGTATCCTGCCGGGGCTCTGGCCTCTGCTCTATCCTCCCTCTTGCTCTGCCTCACCTGTTTCTCAGGGGCCTGGATGCCTCTCGCTCTGGCCCAATATCTTCAACAAAGATGACTTCCCAGTCCGTCAGGGACACACTTCCTGCAGATCCGTGTCATGATGGTATCTCTCTCCAAACGTCTTTCTGCTTCATTGGGCAGGTCTCATGACCCTGGATTTCTTGGCTTCCATACGTGTCTCAGACAGGGAAGCTTCCTTGTTCTCCATGTTTCCCCTCATGGGTGGGTGGACTGCCTAGAATGAGCGCTAGGCGACCGTGACTGGCCTTGTCTTCTAGGACAGGTGGTGTCGCATTTCCTCTGCACTTCCTGTCTCATTCTTGAGGGACATCCTCTCCTCTGCTCCTGGGTGGACTGACTCCCTTGATCTTGTGGCCCAAACGAATGTCAGGGAACCAGAGGGACTGGGCTGGGGCTGGGGCTGGGGCTGGGTCTGTGTCTGGGGCTGGGGCTGGGGCTGGGGCTGGGGCTGGGGCTGGGTGCAGGGGAAGTTGCGTCAGGGCTACCAGGGAGGAGGAGGGTTGGGGGCGGGGCGAATTCTGCAGAAGATTCTTTGCTCCTCTGATAGGCATTGGAAAACCTGGCTTGGGTCAGGCACAGGCCCCCCACCCACCGAGTCCCAGGTGTCCTTTGATTTCCCTTGGCATTGACCGAAAGGTCACTTGTTCCCCCCTTCCACTGGCACATGCCTGGACACCACCGTTTGTTTCGCCGTCTCCCGGTATGCCTCCGGTGACACACGTTCACACCATCTGCTGTGGGATACGCCAGTGCCACGCGTGGTCACATGGTCTCCACCTCGGATTCGCCCCTGTTCCTGCCTGCACGTGTCCTGTAAAGCGCGGTCGGCTTTCCGGAGCCCCAGGGCTTTTAGAAGCGGAGCAGGCCACTGCTCTTTCGAAGGAGGAGGGAGGCAGAGGGCTGATGGATCAGTGAAGTTTCAGCTGACGCTACGCCTTGAGACCTATGGGATCATTCTGCGCTGCAGCGAGGCCCTGCCTGCCTCACCAGATGTGGTGAGCCCATCCTATCTCACTGGGAGGGGGCCAAAATCGGATCTGAACGGGAGTCCCCAGAACACAGCAGGCGTCCTGAAGCTCCCCTTCCCTCCGTGGAAGTCGGCTCAAGGAGATCCTGAGGGCGGGACTCCTGGGGGTTTGGCCCTGAGACAGGGCACCGGCGGCCCCATCTCCCACGGCGTCCCAAGCTGGACCCCGTATCCACACGCCGCCGCGGCTGCAGCAGGAGCCTCGCTGCAGCCGCGCAGCGGGGGCATTATTTAAAGGGGACGCAGCCTGACTGCCAGGAGCGGAGCGCGAGTCAGTCCAGCCAATGCGCATGCGCGAGGCGCGAGCGGCTTCTGCCGTCACAGTGCTTCCCACGGTTGTCTTAGAAACCCGTCCCTGAGGCTTGGCAGAGCAGGAGCCCTCCGTGGCAGTGCTTGGGTGGCGGGGCTCTGAGGCTCCGGTCTGACCTCTCCACGGGGTCGACGGGAACGTCTCCGGATGCCAGGAGTCGCAAAGGGCCGACCAGGATGAGGAAACCCCAGGCGGAGTCCGGGGGAAGCAGCACGGCATCCCAGCCTCAGGCCTGCCCGGACGCTGTTGGGGTGAGTCTCCCCAAAAGTCGTGCCGCCGTCATCTCGAGGACAGGTCGGCCTGCGTGCCCCTGGGCTCTTCTCTCACCCCAGGGTCGTTCTCGTCGAGAGCAGAACCCCGCAGCCTCAGGGGTTGCCTGGGGGGGGTGTGTTTCCATGCCTCTGCTGTATGACTCTGTTTCTGTGTGTGTGTGTGTGCGTGTATGTGTGCGCGCGTGTGTGCGTGTCTCCCATCCTCTCTTCTCTCTCTGTCTCTCAGTCTCTGTGTCTTTCTTTCCCTCTCTCTGTCGGTCAGTGTGTGCGTGCCCCTCTGCGTGTGTGTCTTTGGCTGAATGTGCCCTGTGCAGCACAAGGTGATTTCTGGCATGTCGGCCTGTCTTTGCTGAGCCTCTTTCTGCGTCTCTGCCTGGCTCATGAGGCCGGCTGTCAATCGTTTTCGCCGCCGCGGATCCGCTTTGGGTGTGTGAAGGCCTGGCCCACGTGAGGAGATGCATCGGTCCCGGAGCAATTGAAATCTCATCCCCATCATGAGCTGCCTCTTTTCTAAGATCAACATGACCACACAGCAACCAAGGAAAAGAGCCCCACAGGAGCTCTTTGTCCCGCAGTAGGGAAGCAGGACCACATCAGAGAAGATGGTTGTACCTTTTCACGGCTCTTCTCTGAGAAATGAAGCCACACCACCATACCGTGTAGAAGAAGCAGCCGGGAATGGGAGATGGCAACAATCCCTGTCACTGTCACTGGAACGCTGGCCTCTCTGGACAAGCCACCCTTTTGGAAGCCCTCCCCTTATGCCCGTGGTGGTGGCACGGCGCTGTATCCTGCCGGGGCTCTGGCCTCTGCTCTATCCTCCCTCTTGCTCTGCCTCACCTGTTTCTCAGGGGCCTGGATGCCTCTCGCTCTGGCCCAATGTCTTCAACAAAGATGACTTCCCAGTCCGTCAGGGACACACTTCCTGCAGATCCGTGTCATGATGGTATCTCTCTCCAAACGTCTTTCTGCTTCATTGGGCAGGTCTCATGACCCTGGATTTCTTGGCTTCCATACGTGTCTCAGACAGGGAAGCTTCCTTGTTCTCCATGTTTCCCCTCATGGGTGGGTGGACTGCCTAGAATGAGCGCTAGGCGACCGTGACGGGCCTTGTCTTCTAGGACAGGTGGTGTCGCATTTCCTCTGCACTTCCTGTCTCATTCTTGAGGGACATCCTCTCCTCTGCTCCTGGGTGGACTGACTCCCTTGATCTTGTGGCCCAAACGAATGTCAGGGAACCAGAGGGACTGGGCTGGGGCTGGGGCTGGGGCTGGGTCTGTGTCTGGGTCTGGGGCTGGGGCTGGGGCTGGGGCTGGGTGCAGGGGAAGTTGCGTCAGGGCTACCAGGGAGGAGGAGGGTTGGGGGCGGGGCGAATTCTGCAGAAGATTCTTTGCTCCTCTGATAGGCATTGGAAAACCTGGCTTGGGTCAGGCACAGGCCCCCCACCCACCGAGTCCCAGGTGTCCTTTGATTTCCCTTGGCATTGACCGAAAGGTCACTTGTTTCCCCCTTCCACTGGCACATGCCTGGACACCACCGTTTGTTTCGCCGTCTCCCGGTATGCCTCCGGTGACACACGTTCACACCATCTGCTGTGGGATACGCCAGTGCCACGCGTGGTCACATGGTCTCCACCTCGGATTCGCCCCTGTTCCTGCCTGCACGTGTCCTGTAAAGCGCGGTCGGCTTTCCGGAGCCCCAGGGCTTTTAGAAGCGGAGCAGGCCACTGCTCTTTCGAAGGAGGAGGGAGGCAGAGGGCTGATGGATCAGTGAAGTTTCAGCTGACGCTACGCCTTGAGACCTATGGGATCATTCTGCGCTGCAGCGAGGCCCTGCCTGCCTCACCAGATGTGGTGAGCCCATCCTATCTCACTGGGAGGGGGCCAAAATCGGATCTGAACGGGAGTCCCCAGAACACAGCAGGCGTCCTGAAGCTCCCCTTCCCTCCGTGGAAGTCGGCTCAAGGAGATCCTGAGGGCGGGACTCCTGGGGGTTTGGCCCTGAGACAGGGCACCGGCGGCCCCATCTCCCACGGCGTCCCAAGCTGGACCCCGTATCCACACGCCGCCGCGGCTGCAGCAGGAGCCTCGCTGCAGCCGCGCAGCGGGGGCATTATTTAAAGGGGACGCAGCCTGACTGCCAGGAGCGGAGCGCGAGTCGGTCCAGCCAATGCGCATGCGCGAGGCGCGAGCGGCTTCTGCCATCACAGTGCTTCCCACGGTTGTCTTAGAAACCCGTCCCTGAGGCTTGGCAGAGCAGGAGTCCTCCGTGGCAGTGCTTGGGTGGCGGGGCTCTGAGGCTCCGGTCTGACCTCTCCACGGTGTCAACGGGAACGTCTCCGGATGCCAGGAGTCGCAAAGGGCCGAACAGGATGAGGAAACCCCAGGCGGAGTCCAAGGGAAGCAGCACGGCATCCCAGCCTCAGGCCTGCCCGGACGCTGTTGGGGTGAGTCTCCCCAAAAGTCGTGCCGCCGTCATCTCGAGGACAGGTCGGCCTGCGTGCCCCTGGGCTCTTCTCTCACCCCAGGGTCGTTCTCGTCGAGAGCAGAACCCCGCAGCCTCAGGGGTTGCCTGCGGGGGGTGTGTTTCCATGCCTCTGCTGTATGCCTCTGTTTCTGTGTGTGTGTGTGTGCGTGTATGTGTGCGCGCGTGTGTGCGTGTCTCCCATCCTCTCTTCTCTCTCTGTCTCTCAGTCTCTGTGTCTTTCTTTCCCTCTCTCTGTCGGTTAGTGTGTGCGTGCCCCTCTGCGTGTGTGTCTTTGGCTGAATGTGCCCTGTGCAGCACAAGGCGATTTCTGGCATGTCGGCCTGTCTTTGCTGAGCCTCTTTCTGCGTCTCTGCCTGGCTCATGAGGCCGGCTGTCAATCGTTTTCGCCGCCGCGGATCCGCTTTGGGTGTGTGAAGGCCTGGCCCACGTGAGGAGATGCATCGGTCCCGGAGCAATTGAAATCTCATCCCCATCATGAGCTGCCTCTTTTCTAAGATCAACATGACCACACAGCAACCAAGGAAAAGAGCCCCACAGGAGCTCTTTGTCCCGCAGTAGGGAAGCAGGACCACATCAGAGAAGATGGTTGTACCTTTTCACGGCTCTTCTCTGAGAAATGAAGCCACACCACCATACCGTGTAGAAGAAGCAGCTGGGAATGGGAGATGGCAACAATCCCTGTCACTGTCACTGGAACGCTGGCCTCTCTGGACAAGCCACCCTTTTGGAAGCCCTCCCCTTATGCCCGTGGTGGTGGCACGGCGCTGTATCCTGCCGGGGCTCTGGCCTCTGCTCTATCCTCCCTCTTGCTCTGCCTCACCTGTTTCTCAGGGGCCTGGATGCCTCTCGCTCTGGCCCAATATCTTCAACAAAGATGACTTCCCAGTCCGTCAGGGACACACTTCCTGCAGATCCGTGTCATGATGGTATCTCTCTCCAAACGTCTTTCTGCTTCATTGGGCAGGTCTCATGACCCTGGATTTCTTGGCTTCCATACGTGTCTCAGACAGGGAAGCTTCCTTGTTCTCCATGTTTCCCCTCATGGGTGGGTGGACTGCCTAGAATGAGCGCTAGGCCACCGTGACTGGCCTTGTCTTCTAGGACAGGTGGTGTCGCATTTCCTCTGCACTTCCTGTCTCATTCTTGAGGGACATCCTCTCCTCTGCTCCTGGGTGGACTGACTCCCTTGATCTTGTGGCCCAAACGAATGTCAGGGAACCAGAGGGACTGGGCTGGGGCTGGGGCTGGGGCTGGGTCTGTGTCTGGGGCTGGGGCTGGGGCTGGGGCTGGGGCTGGGGCTGGGTGCAGGGGAAGTTGCGTCAGGGCTACCAGGGAGGAGGAGGGTTGGGGGCGGGGCGAATTCTGCAGAAGATTCTTTGCTCCTCTGATAGGCATTGGAAAACCTGGCTTGGGTCAGGCACAGGCCCCCCACCCACCGAGTCCCAGGTGTCCTTTGATTTCCCTTGGCATTGACCGAAAGGTCACTTGTTCCCCCCTTCCACTGGCACATGCCTGGACACCACCGTATGTTTCGCCGTCTCCCGGTATGCCTCCGGTGACACACGTTCACACCATCTGCTGTGGGATACGCCAGTGCCACGCGTGGTCACATGGTCTCCACCTCGGATTCGCCCCTGTTCCTGCCTGCACGTGTCCTGTAAAGCGCGGTCGGCTTTCCGGAGCCCCAGGGCTTTTAGAAGCGGAGCAGGCCACTGCTCTTTCGAAGGAGGAGAGAGGCAGAGGGCTGATGGATCAGTGAAGTTTCAGCTGACGCTACGCCTTGAGACCTATGGGATCATTCTGCGCTGCAGCGAGGCCCTGCCTGCCTCACCAGATGTGGTGAGCCCATCCTATCTCACTGGGAGGGGGCCAAAATCGGATCTGAACGGGAGTCCCCAGAACACAGCAGGCGTCCTGAAGCTCCCCTTCCCTCCGTGGAAGTCGGCTCAAGGAGATCCTGAGGGCGGGACTCCTGGGGGTTTGGCCCTGAGACAGGGCACCGGCGGCCCCATCTCCCACGGCGTCCCAAGCTGGACCCCGTATCCACACGCCGCCACGGCTGCAGCAGGAGCCTCGCTGCAGCCGCGCAGCGGGGGCATTATTTAAAGGGGACGCAGCCTGACTGCCAGGAGCGGAGCGCGAGTCGGTCCAGCCAATGCGCATGCGCGAGGCGCGAGCGGCTTCTGCCGTCACAGTGCTTCCCACGGTTGTCTTAGAAACCCGTCCCTGAGGCTTGGCAGAGCAGGAGCCCTCCGTGGCAGTGCTTGGGTGGCGGGGCTCTGAGGCTCCGGTCTGACCTCTCCACGGGGTCGACGGGAACGTCTCCGGATGCCAGGAGTCGCAAAGGGCCGACCAGGATGAGGAAACCCCAGGCGGAGTCCGGGGGAAGCAGCACGGCATCCCAGCCTCAGGCCTGCCCGGACGCTGTTGGGGTGAGTCTCCCCAAAAGTCGTGCCGCCGTCATCTCGAGGACAGGTCGGCCTGCGTGCCCCTGGGCTCTTCTCTCACCCCAGGGTCGTTCTCGTCGAGAGCAGAACCCCGCAGCCTCAGGGGTTGCCTGGGGGGGTGTGTTTCCATGCCTCTGCTGTATGACTCTGTTTCTGTGTGTGTGTCTGTGCGTGTATGTGTGCGCGCGTGTGTGTGTGTCTCCTATCCTCTCTTCTCTCTCTGTCTCTCAGTCTCTGTGTCTTTCTTTCCCTCTCTCTGTCGGTTAGTGTGTGCGTGCCCCTCTGCGTGTGTGTCTTTGGCTGAATGTGCCCTGTGCAGCACAAGGCGATTTCTGGCATGTCGGCCTGTCTTTGCTGAGCCTCTTTCTGCGTCTCTGCCTGGGTCATGAGGCCGGCTGTCAATCGTTTTCGCCGCCGCGGATCCGCTTTGGGTGTGTGAAGGCCTGGCCCACGTGAGGAGATGCATCGGTCCCGGAGCAATTGAAATCTCATCCCCATCATGAGCTGCCTCTTTTCTAAGATCAACATGACCACACAGCAACCAAGGAAAAGAGCCCCACAGGAGCTCTTTGTCCCGCAGTAGGGAAGCAGGACCACATCAGAGAAGATGGTTGTACCTTTTCACGGCTCTTCTCTGAGAAATGAAGCCACACCACCATACCGTGTAGAAGAAGCAGCCGGGAATGGGAGATGGCAACCATCCCTGTCACTGTCACTGGAACGCTGGCCTCTCTGGACAAGCCACCCTTTTGGAAGCCCTCCCCTTATGCCCGTGGTGGTGGCACGGCGCTGTATCCTGCCGGGGCTCTGGCCTCTGCTCTATCCTCCCTCTTGCTCTGCCTCACCTGTTTCTCAGGGGCCTGGATGCCTCTCGCTCTGGCCAAATGTCTTCAACAAAGATGACTTCCCAGTCCGTCAGGGACACACTTCCTGCAGATCCGTGTCATGATGGTATCTCTCTCCAAACGTCTTTCTGCTTCATTGGGCAGGTCTCATGACCCTGGATTTCTTGGCTTCCATACGTGTCTCAGACTGGGAAGCTTCCTTGTTCTCCATGTTTCCCCTCATGGGTGGGTGGACTGCCTAGAATGAGCGCTAGGCGACCGTGACTGGCCTTGTCTTCTAGGACAGGTGGTGTCGCATTTCCTCTGCACTTCCTGTCTCATTCTTGAGGGACATCCTCTCCTCTGCTCCTGGGTGGACTGACTCCCTTGATCTTGTGGCCCAAACGAATGTCAGGGAACCAGAGGGACTGGGCTGGGGCTGGGGCTGGGGCTGGGTCTGTGTCTGGGGCTGGGGCTGGGGCTGGGGCTGGGGCTGGGGCTGGGTGCAGGGGAAGTTGCGTCAGGGCTACCAGGGAGGAGGAGGGTTGGGGGCGGGGCGAATTCTGCAGAAGATTCTTTGCTCCTCTGATAGGCATTGGAAAACCTGGCTTGGGTCAGGCACAGGCCCCCCACCCACCGAGTCCCAGGTGTCCTTTGATTTCCCTTGGCATTGACCGAAAGGTCACTTGTTCCCCCCTTCCACTGGCACATGCCTGGACACCACCGTTTGTTTCGCCGTCTCCCGGTATGCCTCCGGTGACACACGTTCACACCATCTGCTGTGGGATACGCCAGTGCCACGCGTGGTCACATGGTCTCCACCTCGGATTCGCCCCTGTTCCTGCCTGCACGTGTCCTGTAAAGCGCGGTCGGCTTTCCGGAGCCCCAGGGCTTTTAGAAGCGGAGCAGGCCACTGCTCTTTCGAAGGAGGAGGGAGGCAGAGGGCTGATGGATCAGTGAAGTTTCAGCTGACGCTACGCCTTGAGACCTATGGGATCATTCTGCGCTGCAGCGAGGCCCTGCCTGCCTCACCAGATGTGGTGAGCCCATCCTATCTCACTGGGAGGGGGCCAAAATCGGATCTGAACGGGAGTCCCCAGAACACAGCAGGCGTCCTGAAGCTCCCCTTCCCTCCGTGGAAGTCGGCTCAAGGAGATCCTGAGGGCGGGACTCCTGGGGGTTTGGCCCTGAGACAGGGCACCGGCGGCCCCATCTCCCACGGCGTCCCAAGCTGGACCCCGTATCCACACGCCGCCGCGGCTGCAGCAGGAGCCTCGCTGCAGCCGCGCAGCGGGGGCATTATTTAAAGGGGACGCAGCCTGACTGCCAGGAGCGGAGCGCGAGTCGGTCCAGCCAATGCGCATGCGCGAGGCGCGAGCGGCTTCTGCCGTCACAGTGCTTCCCACGGTTGTCTTAGAAACCCGTCCCTGAGGCTTGGCAGAGCAGGAGCCCTCCGTGGCAGTGCTTGGGTGGCGGGGCTCTGAGGCTCCGGTCTGACCTCTCCACGGGGTCGACGGGAACGTCTCCGGATGCCAGGAGTCGCAAAGGGCCGACCAGGATGAGGAAACCCCAGGCGGAGTCCGGGGGAAGCAGCACGGCATCCCAGCCTCAGGCCTGCCCGGACGCTGTTGGGGTGAGTCTCCCCAAAAGTCGTGCCGCCGTCATCTCGAGGACAGGTCGGCCTGCGTGCCCCTGGGCTCTTCTCTCACCCCAGGGTCGTTCTCGTCGAGAGCAGAACCCCGCAGCCTCAGGGGTTGCCTGGGGGGGGTGTGTTTCCATGCCTCTGCTGTATGACTCTGTTTCTGTGTGTGTGTGTGTGCGTGTATGTGTGCGCGCGTGTGTGCGTGTCTCCCATCCTCTCTTCTCTCTCTGTCTCTCAGTCTCTGTGTCTTTCTTTCCCTCTCTCTGTCGGTCAGTGTGTGCGTGCCCCTCTGCGTGTGTGTCTTTGGCTGAATGTGCCCTGTGCAGCACAAGGTGATTTCTGGCATGTCGGCCTGTCTTTGCTGAGCCTCTTTCTGCGTCTCTGCCTGGCTCATGAGGCCGGCTGTCAATCGTTTTCGCCGCCGCGGATCCGCTTTGGGTGTGTGAAGGCCTGGCCCACGTGAGGAGATGCATCGGTCCCGGAGCAATTGAAATCTCATCCCCATCATGAGCTGCCTCTTTTCTAAGATCAACATGACCACACAGCAACCAAGGAAAAGAGCCCCACAGGAGCTCTTTGTCCCGCAGTAGGGAAGCAGGACCACATCAGAGAAGATGGTTGTACCTTTTCACGGCTCTTCTCTGAGAAATGAAGCCACACCACCATACCGTGTAGAAGAAGCAGCCGGGAATGGGAGATGGCAACAATCCCTGTCACTGTCACTGGAACGCTGGCCTCTCTGGACAAGCCACCCTTTTGGAAGCCCTCCCCTTATGCCCGTGGTGGTGGCACGGCGCTGTATCCTGCCGGGGCTCTGGCCTCTGCTCTATCCTCCCTCTTGCTCTGCCTCACCTGTTTCTCAGGGGCCTGGATGCCTCTCGCTCTGGCCCAATGTCTTCAACAAAGATGACTTCCCAGTCCGTCAGGGACACACTTCCTGCAGATCCGTGTCATGATGGTATCTCTCTCCAAACGTCTTTCTGCTTCATTGGGCAGGTCTCATGACCCTGGATTTCTTGGCTTCCATACGTGTCTCAGACAGGGAAGCTTCCTTGTTCTCCATGTTTCCCCTCATGGGTGGGTGGACTGCCTAGAATGAGCGCTAGGCGACCGTGACGGGCCTTGTCTTCTAGGACAGGTGGTGTCGCATTTCCTCTGCACTTCCTGTCTCATTCTTGAGGGACATCCTCTCCTCTGCTCCTGGGTGGACTGACTCCCTTGATCTTGTGGCCCAAACGAATGTCAGGGAACCAGAGGGACTGGGCTGGGGCTGGGGCTGGGGCTGGGTCTGTGTCTGGGTCTGGGGCTGGGGCTGGGGCTGGGGCTGGGTGCAGGGGAAGTTGCGTCAGGGCTACCAGGGAGGAGGAGGGTTGGGGGCGGGGCGAATTCTGCAGAAGATTCTTTGCTCCTCTGATAGGCATTGGAAAACCTGGCTTGGGTCAGGCACAGGCCCCCCACAAACCGAGTCCCAGGTGTCCTTTGATTTCCCTTGGCATTGACCGAAAGGTCACTTGTTTCCCCCTTCCACTGGCACATGCCTGGACACCACCGTTTGTTTCGCCGTCTCCCGGTATGCCTCCGGTGACACACGTTCACACCATCTGCTGTGGGATACGCCAGTGCCACGCGTGGTCACATGGTCTCCACCTCGGATTCGCCCCTGTTCCTGCCTGCACGTGTCCTGTAAAGCGCGGTCGGCTTTCCGGAGCCCCAGGGCTTTTAGAAGCGGAGCAGGCCACTGCTCTTTCGAAGGAGGAGGGAGGCAGAGGGCTGATGGATCAGTGAAGTTTCAGCTGACGCTACGCCTTGAGACCTATGGGATCATTCTGCGCTGCAGCGAGGCCCTGCCTGCCTCACCAGATGTGGTGAGCCCATCCTATCTCACTGGGAGGGGGCCAAAATCGGATCTGAACGGGAGTCCCCAGAACACAGCAGGCGTCCTGAAGCTCCCCTTCCCTCCGTGGAAGTCGGCTCAAGGAGATCCTGAGGGCGGGACTCCTGGGGGTTTGGCCCTGAGACAGGGCACCGGCGGCCCCATCTCCCACGGCGTCCCAAGCTGGACCCCGTATCCACACGCCGCCGCGGCTGCAGCAGGAGCCTCGCTGCAGCCGCGCAGCGGGGGCATTATTTAAAGGGGACGCAGCCTGACTGCCAGGAGCGGAGCGCGAGTCGGTCCAGCCAATGCGCATGCGCGAGGCGCGAGCGGCTTCTGCCATCACAGTGCTTCCCACGGTTGTCTTAGAAACCCGTCCCTGAGGCTTGGCAGAGCAGGAGTCCTCCGTGGCAGTGCTTGGGTGGCGGGGCTCTGAGGCTCCGGTCTGACCTCTCCACGGTGTCAACGGGAACGTCTCCGGATGCCAGGAGTCGCAAAGGGCCGAACAGGATGAGGAAACCCCAGGCGGAGTCCAAGGGAAGCAGCACGGCATCCCAGCCTCAGGCCTGCCCGGACGCTGTTGGGGTGAGTCTCCCCAAAAGTCGTGCCGCCGTCATCTCGAGGACAGGTCGGCCTGCGTGCCCCTGGGCTCTTCTCTCACCCCAGGGTCGTTCTCGTCGAGAGCAGAACCCCGCAGCCTCAGGGGTTGCCTGCGGGGGGTGTGTTTCCATGCCTCTGCTGTATGCCTCTGTTTCTGTGTGTGTGTGTGTGCGTGTATGTGTGCGCGCGTGTGTGCGTGTCTCCCATCCTCTCTTCTCTCTCTGTCTCTCAGTCTCTGTGTCTTTCTTTCCCTCTCTCTGTCGGTTAGTGTGTGCGTGCCCCTCTGCGTGTGTGTCTTTGGCTGAATGTGCCCTGTGCAGCACAAGGCGATTTCTGGCATGTCGGCCTGTCTTTGCTGAGCCTCTTTCTGCGTCTCTGCCTGGCTCATGAGGCCGGCTGTCAATCGTTTTCGCCGCCGCGGATCCGCTTTGGGTGTGTGAAGGCCTGGCCCACGTGAGGAGATGCATCGGTCCCGGAGCAATTGAAATCTCATCCCCATCATGAGCTGCCTCTTTTCTAAGATCAACATGACCACACAGCAACCAAGGAAAAGAGCCCCACAGGAGCTCTTTGTCCCGCAGTAGGGAAGCAGGACCACATCAGAGAAGATGGTTGTACCTTTTCACGGCTCTTCTCTGAGAAATGAAGCCACACCACCATACCGTGTAGAAGAAGCAGCTGGGAATGGGAGATGGCAACAATCCCTGTCACTGTCACTGGAACGCTGGCCTCTCTGGACAAGCCACCCTTTTGGAAGCCCTCCCCTTATGCCCGTGGTGGTGGCACGGCGCTGTATCCTGCCGGGGCTCTGGCCTCTGCTCTATCCTCCCTCTTGCTCTGCCTCACCTGTTTCTCAGGGGCCTGGATGCCTCTCGCTCTGGCCCAATATCTTCAACAAAGATGACTTCCCAGTCCGTCAGGGACACACTTCCTGCAGATCCGTGTCATGATGGTATCTCTCTCCAAACGTCTTTCTGCTTCATTGGGCAGGTCTCATGACCCTGGATTTCTTGGCTTCCATACGTGTCTCAGACAGGGAAGCTTCCTTGTTCTCCATGTTTCCCCTCATGGGTGGGTGGACTGCCTAGAATGAGCGCTAGGCCACCGTGACTGGCCTTGTCTTCTAGGACAGGTGGTGTCGCATTTCCTCTGCACTTCCTGTCTCATTCTTGAGGGACATCCTCTCCTCTGCTCCTGGGTGGACTGACTCCCTTGATCTTGTGGCCCAAACGAATGTCAGGGAACCAGAGGGACTGGGCTGGGGCTGGGGCTGGGGCTGGGTCTGTGTCTGGGGCTGGGGCTGGGGCTGGGGCTGGGGCTGGGGCTGGGTGCAGGGGAAGTTGCGTCAGGGCTACCAGGGAGGAGGAGGGTTGGGGGCGGGGCGAATTCTGCAGAAGATTCTTTGCTCCTCTGATAGGCATTGGAAAACCTGGCTTGGGTCAGGCACAGGCCCCCCACCCACCGAGTCCCAGGTGTCCTTTGATTTCCCTTGGCATTGACCGAAAGGTCACTTGTTCCCCCCTTCCACTGGCACATGCCTGGACACCACCGTATGTTTCGCCGTCTCCCGGTATGCCTCCGGTGACACACGTTCACACCATCTGCTGTGGGATACGCCAGTGCCACGCGTGGTCACATGGTCTCCACCTCGGATTCGCCCCTGTTCCTGCCTGCACGTGTCCTGTAAAGCGCGGTCGGCTTTCCGGAGCCCCAGGGCTTTTAGAAGCGGAGCAGGCCACTGCTCTTTCGAAGGAGGAGAGAGGCAGAGGGCTGATGGATCAGTGAAGTTTCAGCTGACGCTACGCCTTGAGACCTATGGGATCATTCTGCGCTGCAGCGAGGCCCTGCCTGCCTCACCAGATGTGGTGAGCCCATCCTATCTCACTGGGAGGGGGCCAAAATCGGATCTGAACGGGAGTCCCCAGAACACAGCAGGCGTCCTGAAGCTCCCCTTCCCTCCGTGGAAGTCGGCTCAAGGAGATCCTGAGGGCGGGACTCCTGGGGGTTTGGCCCTGAGACAGGGCACCGGCGGCCCCATCTCCCACGGCGTCCCAAGCTGGACCCCGTATCCACACGCCGCCACGGCTGCAGCAGGAGCCTCGCTGCAGCCGCGCAGCGGGGGCATTATTTAAAGGGGACGCAGCCTGACTGCCAGGAGCGGAGCGCGAGTCGGTCCAGCCAATGCGCATGCGCGAGGCGCGAGCGGCTTCTGCCGTCACAGTGCTTCCCACGGTTGTCTTAGAAACCCGTCCCTGAGGCTTGGCAGAGCAGGAGCCCTCCGTGGCAGTGCTTGGGTGGCGGGGCTCTGAGGCTCCGGTCTGACCTCTCCACGGGGTCGACGGGAACGTCTCCGGATGCCAGGAGTCGCAAAGGGCCGACCAGGATGAGGAAACCCCAGGCGGAGTCCGGGGGAAGCAGCACGGCATCCCAGCCTCAGGCCTGCCCGGACGCTGTTGGGGTGAGTCTCCCCAAAAGTCGTGCCGCCGTCATCTCGAGGACAGGTCGGCCTGCGTGCCCCTGGGCTCTTCTCTCACCCCAGGGTCGTTCTCGTCGAGAGCAGAACCCCGCAGCCTCAGGGGTTGCCTGGGGGGGTGTGTTTCCATGCCTCTGCTGTATGACTCTGTTTCTGTGTGTGTGTCTGTGCGTGTATGTGTGCGCGCGTGTGTGTGTGTCTCCTATCCTCTCTTCTCTCTCTGTCTCTCAGTCTCTGTGTCTTTCTTTCCCTCTCTCTGTCGGTTAGTGTGTGCGTGCCCCTCTGCGTGTGTGTCTTTGGCTGAATGTGCCCTGTGCAGCACAAGGCGATTTCTGGCATGTCGGCCTGTCTTTGCTGAGCCTCTTTCTGCGTCTCTGCCTGGGTCATGAGGCCGGCTGTCAATCGTTTTCGCCGCCGCGGATCCGCTTTGGGTGTGTGAAGGCCTGGCCCACGTGAGGAGATGCATCGGTCCCGGAGCAATTGAAATCTCATCCCCATCATGAGCTGCCTCTTTTCTAAGATCAACATGACCACACAGCAACCAAGGAAAAGAGCCCCACAGGAGCTCTTTGTCCCGCAGTAGGGAAGCAGGACCACATCAGAGAAGATGGTTGTACCTTTTCACGGCTCTTCTCTGAGAAATGAAGCCACACCACCATACCGTGTAGAAGAAGCAGCCGGGAATGGGAGATGGCAACCATCCCTGTCACTGTCACTGGAACGCTGGCCTCTCTGGACAAGCCACCCTTTTGGAAGCCCTCCCCTTATGCCCGTGGTGGTGGCACGGCGCTGTATCCTGCCGGGGCTCTGGCCTCTGCTCTATCCTCCCTCTTGCTCTGCCTCACCTGTTTCTCAGGGGCCTGGATGCCTCTCGCTCTGGCCAAATGTCTTCAACAAAGATGACTTCCCAGTCCGTCAGGGACACACTTCCTGCAGATCCGTGTCATGATGGTATCTCTCTCCAAACGTCTTTCTGCTTCATTGGGCAGGTCTCATGACCCTGGATTTCTTGGCTTCCATACGTGTCTCAGACTGGGAAGCTTCCTTGTTCTCCATGTTTCCCCTCATGGGTGGGTGGACTGCCTAGAATGAGCGCTAGGCGACCGTGACTGGCCTTGTCTTCTAGGACAGGTGGTGTCGCATTTCCTCTGCACTTCCTGTCTCATTCTTGAGGGACATCCTCTCCTCTGCTCCTGGGTGGACTGACTCCCTTGATCTTGTGGCCCAAACGAATGTCAGGGAACCAGAGGGACTGGGCTGGGGCTGGGGCTGGGGCTGGGTCTGTGTCTGGGGCTGGGGCTGGGGCTGGGGCTGGGGCTGGGGCTGGGTGCAGGGGAAGTTGCGTCAGGGCTACCAGGGAGGAGGAGGGTTGGGGGCGGGGCGAATTCTGCAGAAGATTCTTTGCTCCTCTGATAGGCATTGGAAAACCTGGCTTGGGTCAGGCACAGGCCCCCCACCCACCGAGTCCCAGGTGTCCTTTGATTTCCCTTGGCATTGACCGAAAGGTCACTTGTTCCCCCCTTCCACTGGCACATGCCTGGACACCACCGTTTGTTTCGCCGTCTCCCGGTATGCCTCCGGTGACACACGTTCACACCATCTGCTGTGGGATACGCCAGTGCCACGCGTGGTCACATGGTCTCCACCTCGGATTCGCCCCTGTTCCTGCCTGCACGTGTCCTGTAAAGCGCGGTCGGCTTTCCGGAGCCCCAGGGCTTTTAGAAGCGGAGCAGGCCACTGCTCTTTCGAAGGAGGAGGGAGGCAGAGGGCTGATGGATCAGTGAAGTTTCAGCTGACGCTACGCCTTGAGACCTATGGGATCATTCTGCGCTGCAGCGAGGCCCTGCCTGCCTCACCAGATGTGGTGAGCCCATCCTATCTCACTGGGAGGGGGCCAAAATCGGATCTGAACGGGAGTCCCCAGAACACAGCAGGCGTCCTGAAGCTCCCCTTCCCTCCGTGGAAGTCGGCTCAAGGAGATCCTGAGGGCGGGACTCCTGGGGGTTTGGCCCTGAGACAGGGCACCGGCGGCCCCATCTCCCACGGCGTCCCAAGCTGGACCCCGTATCCACACGCCGCCGCGGCTGCAGCAGGAGCCTCGCTGCAGCCGCGCAGCGGGGGCATTATTTAAAGGGGACGCAGCCTGACTGCCAGGAGCGGAGCGCGAGTCGGTCCAGCCAATGCGCATGCGCGAGGCGCGAGCGGCTTCTGCCGTCACAGTGCTTCCCACGGTTGTCTTAGAAACCCGTCCCTGAGGCTTGGCAGAGCAGGAGCCCTCCGTGGCAGTGCTTGGGTGGCGGGGCTCTGAGGCTCCGGTCTGACCTCTCCACGGGGTCGACGGGAACGTCTCCGGATGCCAGGAGTCGCAAAGGGCCGACCAGGATGAGGAAACCCCAGGCGGAGTCCGGGGGAAGCAGCACGGCATCCCAGCCTCAGGCCTGCCCGGACGCTGTTGGGGTGAGTCTCCCCAAAAGTCGTGCCGCCGTCATCTCGAGGACAGGTCGGCCTGCGTGCCCCTGGGCTCTTCTCTCACCCCAGGGTCGTTCTCGTCGAGAGCAGAACCCCGCAGCCTCAGGGGTTGCCTGGGGGGGGTGTGTTTCCATGCCTCTGCTGTATGACTCTGTTTCTGTGTGTGTGTGTGTGCGTGTATGTGTGCGCGCGTGTGTGCGTGTCTCCCATCCTCTCTTCTCTCTCTGTCTCTCAGTCTCTGTGTCTTTCTTTCCCTCTCTCTGTCGGTTAGTGTGTGCGTGCCCCTCTGCGTGTGTGTCTTTGGCTGAATGTGCCCTGTGCAGCACAAGGCGATTTCTGGCATGTCGGCCTGTCTTTGCTGAGCCTCTTTCTGCGTCTCTGCCTGGGTCATGAGGCCGGCTGTCAATCGTTTTCGCCGCCGCGGATCCGCTTTGGGTGTGTGAAGGCCTGGCCCACGTGAGGAGATGCATCGGTCCCGGAGCAATTGAAATCTCATCCCCATCATGAGCTGCCTCTTTTCTAAGATCAACATGACCACACAGCAACCAAGGAAAAGAGCCCCACAGGAGCTCTTTGTCCCGCAGTAGGGAAGCAGGACCACATCAGAGAAGATGGTTGTACCTTTTCACGGCTCTTCTCTGAGAAATGAAGCCAGACCACCATACCGTGTAGAAGAAGCAGCCGGGAATGGGAGATGGCAACAATCCCTGTCACTGTCACTGGAACGCTGGCCTCTCTGGACAAGCCACCCTTTTGGAAGCCCTCCCCTTATGCCCGTGGTGGTGGCACGGCGCTGTATCCTGCCGGGGCTCTGGCCTCTGCTCTATCCTCCCTCTTGCTCTGCCTCACCTGTTTCTCAGGGGCCTGGATGCCTCTCGCTCTGGCCCAATGTCTTCAACAAAGATGACTTCCCAGTCCGTCAGGGACACACTTCCTGCAGATCCGTGTCATGATGGTATCTCTCTCCAAACGTCTTTCTGCTTCATTGGGCAGGTCTCATGACCCTGGATTTCTTGGCTTCCATACGTGTCTCAGACAGGGAAGCTTCCTTGTTCTCCATGTTTCCCCTCATGGGTGGGTGGACTGCCTAGAATGAGCGCTAGGCGACCGTGACTGGCCTTGTCTTCTAGGACAGGTGGTGTCGCATTTCCTCTGCACTTCCTGTCTCATTCTTGAGGGACATCCTCTCCTCTGCTCCTGGGTGGACTGACTCCCTTGATCTTGTGGCCCAAACGAATGTCAGGGAACCAGAGGGACTGGGCTGGGGCTGGGGCTGGGGCTGGGTCTGTGTCTGGGGCTGGGGCTGGGGCTGGGGCTGGGGCTGGGGCTGGGTGCAGGGGAAGTTGCGTCAGGGCTACCAGGGAGGAGGAGGGTTGGGGGCGGGGCGAATTCTGCAGAAGATTCTTTGCTCCTCTGATAGGCATTGGAAAACCTGGCTTGGGTCAGGCACAGGCCCCCCACCCACCGAGTCCCAGGTGTCCTTTGATTTCCCTTGGCATTGACCGACAGGTCACTTCTTCCCCCCTTCCACTGGCACATGCCTGGACACCACCGTTTGTTTTGCCGTCTCCCGGTTTGCCTCCGGTGACACACGTTCACACCATCTGCTGTGGGATACGCCAGTGCCACCCGTGGTCACATGGTCTCCACCTCGGATTCGCCCCTGTTCCTGCCTGCACGTGTCCTGTAAAGCGCGGTCGGCTTTCCGGAGCCCCAGGGCTTTTAGAAGCGGAGCAGGCCACTGCTCTTTCGAAGGAGGAGGGAGGCAGAGGGCTGATGGATCAGTGAAGTTTCAGCTGACGCTACGCCTTGAGACCTATGGGATCATTCTGCGCTGCAGCGAGGCCCTGCCTGCCTCACCAGATGTGGTGAGCCCATCCTATCTCACTGGGAGGGGGCCAAAATCGGATCTGAACGGGAGTCCCCAGAACACAGCAGGCGTCCTGAAGCTCCCCTTCCCTCCGTGGAAGTCGGCTCAAGGAGATCCTGAGGGCGGGACTCCTGGGGGTTTGGCCCTGAGACAGGGCACCGGCGGCCCCATCTCCCACGGCGTCCCAAGCTGGACCCCGTATCCACACGCCGCCACGGCTGCAGCAGGAGCCTCGCTGCAGCCGCGCAGCGGGGGCATTATTTAAAGGGGACGCAGCCTGACTGCCAGGAGCGGAGCGCGAGTCGGTCCAGCCAATGCGCATGCGCGAGGCGCGAGCGGCTTCTGCCGTCACAGTGCTTCCCACGGTTGTCTTAGAAACCCGTCCCTGAGGCTTGGCAGAGCAGGAGCCCTCCGTGGCAGTGCTTGGGTGGCGGGGCTCTGAGGCTCCGGTCTGACCTCTCCACGGGGTCGACGGGAACGTCTCCGGATGCCAGGAGTCGCAAAGGGCCGAACAGGATGAGGAAACCCCAGGCGGAGTCCGGGGGAAGCAGCACGGCATCCCAGCCTCAGGCCTGCCCGGACGCTGTTGGGGTGAGTCTCCCCAAAAGTCGTGCCGCCGTCATCTCGAGGACAGGTCGGCCTGCGTGCCCCTGGGCTCTTCTCTCACCCCAGGCTCGTTCTCGTCGAGAGCAGAACCCCGCAGCCTCAGGGGTTGCCTGGGGGGGGTGTGTTTCCATGCCTCTGCTGTATGACTCTGTTTCTGTGTGTGTGTGTGTGCGTGTATGTGTGCGCGCGTGTGTGCGTGTCTCCCATCCTCTCTTCTCTCTCTGTCTCTCAGTCTCTGTGTCTTTCTTTCCCTCTCTCTGTCGGTTAGTGTGTGCGTGCCCCTCTGCGTGTGTGTCTTTGGCTGAATGTGCCCTGTGCAGCACAAGGCGATTTCTGGCATGTCGGCCTGTCTTTGCTGAGCCTCTTTCTGCGTCTCTGCCTGGGTCATGAGGCCGGCTGTCAATCGTTTTCGCCGCCGCGGATCCGCTTTGGGTGTGTGAAGGCCTGGCCCACGTGAGGAGATGCATCGGTCCCGGAGCAATTGAAATCTCATCCCCATCATGAGCTGCCTCTTTTCTAAGATCAACATGACCACACAGCAACCAAGGAAAAGAGCCCCACAGGAGCTCTTTGTCCCGCAGTAGGGAAGCAGGACCACATCAGAGAAGATGGTTGTACCTTTTCACGGCTCTTCTCTGAGAAATGAAGCCACACCACCATACCGTGTAGAAGAAGCAGCCGGGAATGGGAGATGGCAACAATCCCTGTCACTGTCACTGGAACGCTGGCCTCTCTGGACAAGCCACCCTTTTGGAAGCCCTCCCCTTATGCCCGTGGTGGTGGCACGGCGCTGTATCCTGCCGGGGCTCTGGCCTCTGCTCTATCCTCCCTCTTGCTCTGCCTCACCTGTTTCTCAGGGGCCTGGATGCCTCTCGCTCTGGCCCAATGTCTTCAACAAAGATGACTTCCCAGTCCGTCAGGGACACACTTCCTGCAGATCCGTGTCATGATGGTATCTCTCTCCAAACGTCTTTCTGCTTCATTGGGCAGGTCTCATGACCCTGGATTTCTTGGCTTCCATACGTGTCTCAGACAGGGAAGCTTCCTTGTTCTCCATGTTTCCCCTCATGGGTGGGTGGACTGCCTAGAATGAGCGCTAGGCGACCGTGACGGGCCTTGTCTTCTAGGACAGGTGGTGTCGCATTTCCTCTGCACTTCCTGTCTCATTCTTGAGGGACATCCTCTCCTCTGCTCCTGGGTGGACTGACTCCCTTGATCTTGTGGCCCAAACGAATGTCAGGGAACCAGAGGGACTGGGCTGGGGCTGGGGCTGGGGCTGGGTCTGTGTCTGGGGCTGGGGCTGGGGCTGGGGCTGGGGCTGGGGCTGGGTGCAGGGGAAGTTGCGTCAGGGCTACCAGGGAGGAGGAGGGTTGGGGGCGGGGCGAATTCTGCAGAAGATTGTTTGCTCCTCTGATAGGCATTGGAAAACCTGGCTTGGGTCAGGCACAGGCCCCCCACCCACCGAGTCCCAGGTGTCCTTTGATTTCCCTTGGCATTGACCGAAAGGTCACTTGTTCCCCCCTTCCACTGGCACATGCCTGGACACCACCGTTTGTTTCGCCGTCTCCCGGTATGCCTCCGGTGACACACGCTCACACCATCTGCTGTGGGATACGCCAGTGCCACGCGTGGTCACATGGTCTCCACCTCGGATTCGCCCCTGTTCCTGCCTGCACGTGTCCTGTAAAGCGCGGTCGGCTTTCCGGAGCCCCAGGGCTTTTAGAAGCGGAGCAGGCCACTGCTCTTTCGAAGGAGGAGGGAGGCAGAGGGCTGATGGATCAGTGAAGTTTCAGCTGACGCTACGCCTTGAGACCTATGGGATCATTCTGCGCTGCAGCGAGGCCCTGCCTGCCTCACCAGATGTGGTGAGCCCATCCTATCTCACTGGGAGGGGGCCAAAATCGGATCTGAACGGGAGTCCCCAGAACACAGCAGGCGTCCTGAAGCTCCCCTTCCCTCCGTGGAAGTCGGCTCAAGGAGATCCTGAGGGCGGGACTCCTGGGGGTTTGGCCCTGAGACAGGGCACCGGCGGCCCCATCTCCCACGGCGTCCCAAGCTGGACCCCGTATCCACACGCTGCCGCGGCTGCAGCAGGAGCCTCGCTGCAGCCGCGCAGCGGGGGCATTATTTAAAGGGGACGCAGCCTGACTGCCAGGAGCGGAGCGCGAGTCGGTCCAGCCAATGCGCATGCGCGAGGCGCGAGCGGCTTCTGCCATCACAGTGCTTCCCACGGTTGTCTTAGAAACCCGTCCCTGAGGCTTGGCAGAGCAGGAGTCCTCCGTGGCAGTGCTTGGGTGGCGGGGCTCTGAGGCTCCGGTCTGACCTCTCCACGGGGTCGACGGGAACGTCTCCGGATGCCAGGAGTCGCAAAGGGCCGACCAGGATGAGGAAACCCCAGGCGGAGTCCGGGGGAAGCAGCACGGCATCCCAGCCTCAGGCCTGCCCGGACGCTGTTGGGGTGAGTCTCCCCAAAAGTCGTGCCGCCGTCATCTCGAGGACAGGTCGGCCTGCGTGCCCCTGGGCTCTTCTCTCACCCCAGGGTCGTTCTCGTCGAGAGCAGAACCCCGCAGCCTCAGGGGTTGCCTGGGGGGGGTGTGTTTCCATGCCTCTGCTGTATGACTCTGTTTCTGTGTGTGTGTGTGTGCGTGTATGTGTGCGCGCGTGTGTGCGTGTCTCCCATCCTCTCTTCTCTCTCTGTCTCTCAGTCTCTGTGTCTTTCTTTCCCTCTCTCTGTCGGTTAGTGTGTGCGTGCCCCTCTGCGTGTGTGTCTTTGGCTGAATGTGCCCTGTGCAGCACAAGGCGATTTCTGGCATGTCGGCCTGTCTTTGCTGAGCCTCTTTCTGCGTCTCTGCCTGGGTCATGAGGCCGGCTGTCAATCGTTTTCGCCGCCGCGGATCCGCTTTGGGTGTGTGAAGGCCTGGCCCACGTGAGGAGATGCATCGGTCCCGGAGCAATTGAAATCTCATCCCCATCATGAGCTGCCTCTTTTCTAAGATCAACATGACCACACAGCAACCAAGGAAAAGAGCCCCACAGGAGCTCTTTGTCCCGCAGTAGGGAAGCAGGACCACATCAGAGAAGATGGTTGTACCTTTTCTCGGCTCTTCTCTGAGAAATGAAGCCACACCACCATACCGTGTAGAAGAAGCAGCCGGGAATGGGAGATGGCAACAATCCCTGTCACTGTCACTGGAACGCTGGCCTCTCTGGACAAGCCACCCTTTTGGAAGCCCTCCCCTTATGCCCGTGGTGGTGGCACGGCGCTGTATCCTGCCGGGGCTCTGGCCTCTGCTCTATCCTCCCTCTTGCTCTGCCTCACCTGTTTCTCAGGGGCCTGGATGCCTCTCGCTCTGGCCAAATGTCTTCAACAAAGATGACTTCCCAGTCCGTCAGGGACACACTTCCTGCAGATCCGTGTCATGATGGTATCTCTCTCCAAACGTCTTTCTGCTTCATTGGGCAGGTCTCATGACCCTGGATTTCTTGGCTTCCATACGTGTCTCAGACAGGGAAGCTTCCTTGTTCTCCATGTTTCCCCTCATGGGTGGGTGGATTGCCTAGAATGAGCGCTAGGCGACCGTGACTGGCCTTGTCTTCTAGGACAGGTGGTGTCGCATTTCCTCTGCACTTCCTGTCTCATTCTGGAGGGACATCCTCTCCTCTGCTCCTGGGTGGACTGACTCCCTTGATCTTGTGGCCCAAACGAATGTCAGGGAACCAGAGGGACTGGGCTGGGGCTGGGGCTGGGGCTGGGTCTGTGTCTGGGGCTGGGGCTGGGGCTGGGGCTGGGGCTGGGTGCAGGGGAAGTTGCGTCAGGGCTACCAGGGAGGAGGAGGGTTGGGGGCGGGGCGAATTCTGCAGAAGATTCTTTGCTCCTCTGATAGGCATTGGAAAACTTGGCTTGGGTCAGGCACAGGCCCCCCACCCACCGAGTCCCAGGTGTCCTTTGATTTCCCTTGGCATTGACCGAAAGGTCACTTGTTTCCCCCTTCCACTGGCACATGCCTGGACACCACCGTTTGTTTCGCCGTCTCCCGGTATGCCTCCGGTGACACACGTTCACACCATCTGCTGTGAGATACACCAGTGCCACGCGTGGTCACATGGTCTCCACCTCGGATTCGCCCCTGTTCCTGCCTGCACGTGTCCTGTAAAGCGCGGTCGGCTTTCCGGAGCCCCAGGGCTTTTAGAAGCGGAGCAGGCCACTGCTCTTTCGAAGGAGGAGGGAGGCAGAGGGCTGATGGATCAGTGAAGTTTCAGCTGACGCTACGCCTTGAGACCTATGGGATCATTCTGCGCTGCAGCGAGGCCCTGCCTGCCTCACCAGATGTGGTGAGCCCATCCTATCTCACTGGGAGAGGGCCAAAATCGGATCTGAACGGGAGTCCCCAGAACACAGCAGGCGTCCTGAAGCTCCCGTTCCCTCCGTGGAAGTCGGCTCAAGGAGATCCTGAGGGTGGGACTCCTGGGGGTTTGGCCCTGAGACAGGGCACCGGCGGCCCCATCTCCCACGGCGTCCCAAGCTGGACCCCGTATCCACACGCCGCCGCGGCTGCAGCAGGAGCCTCGCTGCAGCCGCGCAGCGGGGGCATTATTTAAATGGGACGCAGCCTGACTGCCAGGAGCGGAGCGCGAGTCGGTCCAGCCAATGCGCATGCGCGAGGCGCGAGCGGCTTCTGCCGTCACAGTGCTTCCCACGGTTGTCTTAGAAACCCGTCCCTGAGGCTTGGCAGAGCAGGAGTCCTCCGTGGCAGTGCTTGGGTGGCGGGGCTCTGAGGCTCCGGTCTGACCTCTCCACGGGGTCGACGGGAACGTCTCCGGATGCCAGGAGTCGCAAAGGGCCGACCAGGATGAGGAAACCCCAGGCGGAGTCCGGGGGAAGCAGCACGGCATCCCAGCCTCAGGCCTGCCCGGACGCTGTTGGGGTGAGTCTCCCCAAAAGTCGTGCCGCCGTCATCTCGAGGACAGGTCGGCCTGCGTGCCCCTGGGCTCTTCTCTCACCCCAGGGTCGTTCTCGTCGAGAGCAGAACCCCGCAGCCTCAGGGGTTGCCTGGGGGGGTGTGTTTCCATGCCTCTGCTGTATGACTCTGTTTCTGTGTGTGTGTGTGTGCGTGTATGTGTGCGCGCGTGTGTGCGTGTCTCCCATCCTCTCTTCTCTCTCTGTCTCTCAGTCTCTGTGTCTTTCTTTCCCTCTCTCTGTCGGTTAGTGTGTGCGTGCCCCTCTGCGTGTGTGTCTTTGGCTGAATGTGCCCTGTGCAGCACAAGGCGATTTCTGGCATGTCGGCCTGTCTTTGCTGAGCCTCTTTCTGCGTCTCTGCCTGGGTCATGAGGCCGGCTGTCAATCTTTTTCGCCGCCGCGGATCCGCTTTGGGTGTGTGAAGGCCTGGCCCACGTGAGGAGATGCATCGGTCCCGGAGCAATTGAAATCTCATCCACATCATGAGCTGCCTCTTTTCTAAGATCAACATGACCACACAGCAACCAAGGAAAAGAGCCCCACAGGAGCTCTTTGTCCCGCAGTAGGGAAGCAGGACCACATCAGAGAAGATGGTTGTACCTTTTCACGGCTCTTCTCTGAGAAATGAAGCCACACCACCATACCGTGTAGAAGAAGCAGCCGGGAATGGGAGATGGCAACAATCCCTGTCACTGTCACTGGAACGCTGGCCTCTCTGGACAAGCCACCCTTTTGGAAGCCCTCCCCTTATGCCCGTGGTGGTGGCACGGCGCTGTATCCTGCCGGGGCTCTGGCCTCTGCTCTATCCTCCCTCTTGCTCTGCCTCACCTGTTTCTCAGGGGCCTGGATGCCTCTCGCTCTGGCCCAATGTCTTCAACAAAGATGACTTCCCAGTCCGTCAGGGACACACTTCCTGCAGATCCGTGTCATGATGGTATCTCTCTCCAAACGTCTTTCTGCTTCATTGGGCAGGTCTCATGACCCTGGATTTCTTGGCTTCCATACGTGTCTCAGACAGGGAAGCTTCCTTGTTCTCCATGTTTCCCCTCATGGGTGGGTGGACTGCCTAGAATGAGCGCTAGGCGACCGTGACTGGCCTTGTCTTCTAGGACAGGTGGTGTCGCATTTCCTCTGCACTTCCTGTCTCATTCTTGAGGGACATCCTCTCCTCTGCTCCTGGGTGGACTGACTCCCTTGATCTTGTGGCCCAAACGAATGTCAGGGAACCAGAGGGACTGGGCTGGGGCTGGGGCTGGGGCTGGGTCTGTGTCTGGGGCTGGGGCTGGGGCTGGGGCTGGGGCTGGGGCTGGGTGCAGGGGAAGTTGCGTCAGGGCTACCAGGGAGGAGGAGGGTTGGGGGCGGGGCGAATTCTGCAGAAGATTCTTTGCTCCTCTGATAGGCATTGGAAAACCTGGCTTGGGTCAGGCACAGGCCCCCCACCCACCGAGTCCCAGGTGTCCTTTGATTTCCCTTGGCATTGACCGAAAGGTCACTTGTTTCCCCCTTCCACTGGCACATGCCTGGACACCACCGTTTGTTTCGCCGTCTCCCGGTATGCCTCCGGTGACACACGTTCACACCATCTGCTGTGGGATACGCCAGTGCCACGCGTGGTCACATGGTCTCCACCTCGGATTCGCCCCTGTTCCTGCCTGCACGTGTCCTGTAAAGCGCGGTCGGCTTTCCGGAGCCCCAGGGCTTTTAGAAGCGGAGCAGGCCACTGCTCTTTCGAAGGAGGAGGGAGGCAGAGGGCTGATGGATCAGTGAAGTTTCAGCTGACGCTACGCCTTGAGACCTATGGGATCATTCTGCGCTGCAGCGAGGCCCTGCCTGCCTCACCAGATGTGGTGAGCCCATCCTATCTCACTGGGAGGGGGCCAAAATCGGATCTGAACGGGAGTCCCCAGAACACAGCAGGCGTCCTGAAGCTCCCCTTCCCTCCGTGGAAGTCGGCTCAAGGAGATCCTGAGGGCGGGACTCCTGGGGGTTTGGCCCTGAGACAGGGCACCGGCGGCCCCATCTCCCACGGCGTCCCAAGCTGGACCCCGTATCCACACGCCGCCGCGGCTGCAGCAGGAGCCTCGCTGCAGCCGCGCAGCGGGGGCATTATTTAAAGGGGACGCAGCCTGACTGCCAGGAGCGGAGCGCGAGTCGGTCCAGCCAATGCGCATGCGCGAGGCGCGAGCGGCTTCTGCCGTCACAGTGCTTCCCACGGTTGTCTTAGAAACCCGTCCCTGAGGCTTGGCAGAGCAGGAGCCCTACGTGGCAGTGCTTGGGTGGCGGGGCTCTGAGGCTCCGGTCTGACCTCTCCACGGGGTCGACGGGAACGTCTCCGGATGCCAGGAGTCGCAAAGGGCCGACCAGGATGAGGAAACCCCAGGCGGAGTCCGGGGGAAGCAGCACGGCATCCCAGCCTCAGGCCTGCCCGGACGCTGTTGGGGTGAGTCTCCCCAAAAGTCGTGCCGCCGTCATCTCGAGGACAGGTCGGCCTGCGTGCCCCTGGGCTCTTCTCTCACCCCAGGGTCGTTCTCGTCGAGAGCAGAACCCCACAGCCTCAGGGGTTGCCTGGGGGGGGTGTGTTTCCATGCCTCTGCTGTATGACTCTGTTTCTGTGTGTGTGTGTGTGCGTGTATGTGTGCGCGCGTGTGTGCGTGTCTCCCATCCTCTCTTCTCTCTCTGTCTCTCAGTCTCTGTGTCTTTCTTTCCCTCTCTCTGTCGGTTAGTGTGTGCGTGCCCCTCTGCGTGTGTGTCTTTGGCTGAATGTGCCCTGTGCAGCACAAGGCGATTTCTGGCATGTCGGCCTGTCTTTGCTGAGCCTCTTTCTGCGTCTCTGCCTGGGTCATGAGGCCGGCTGTCAATCGTTTTCGCCGCCGCGGATCCGCTTTGGGTGTGTGAAGGCCTGGCCCACGTGAGGAGATGCATCGGTCCCGGAGCAATTGAAATCTCATCCCCATCATGAGCTGCCTCTTTTCTAAGATCAACATGACCACACAGAAACCAAGGAAAAGAGCCCCACAGGAGCTCTTTGTCCCGCAGTAGGGAAGCAGGACCACATCAGAGAAGATGGTTGTACCTTTTCACGGCTCTTCTCTGAGAAATGAAGCCACACCACCATACCGTGTAGAAGAAGCAGCCGGGAATGGGAGATGGCAACAATCCCTGTCACTGTCACTGGAACGCTGGCCTCTCTGGACAAGCCACCCTTTTGGAAGCCCTCCCCTTATGCCCGTGGTGGTGGCACGGCGCTGTATCCTGCCGGGGCTCTGGCCTCTGCTCTATCCTCCCTCTTGCTCTGCCTCACCTGTTTCTCAGGGGCCTGGATGCCTCTCGCTCTGGCCCAATGTCTTCAACAAAGATGACTTCCCAGTCCGTCAGGGACACACTTCCTGCAGATCCGTGTCATGATGGTATCTCTCTCCAAACGTCTTTCTGCTTCATTGGGCAGGTCTCATGACCCTGGATTTCTTGGCTTCCATACGTGTCTCAGACAGGGAAGCTTCCTTGTTCTCCATGTTTCCACTCATGGGTGGGTGGACTGCCTAGAATGAGCGCTAGGCGACCGTGACTGGCCTTGTCTTCTAGGACAGGTGGTGTCGCATTTCCTCTGCACTTCCTGTCTCATTCTTGAGGGACATCCTCTCCTCTGCTCCTGGGTGGACTGACTCCCTTGATCTTGTGGCCCAAACGAATGTCAGGGAACCAGAGGGACTGGGCTGGGGCTGGGGCTGGGGCTGGGTCTGTGTCTGGGGCTGGGGCTGGGGCTGGGGCTGGGGCTGGGGCTGGGTGCAGGGGAAGTTGCGTCAGGGCTACCAGGGAGGAGGAGGGTTGGGGGCGGGGCGAATTCTGCAGAAGATTCTTTGCTCCTCTGATAGGCATTGGAAAACCTGGCTTGGGTCAGGCACAGGCCCCCCACCCACCGAGTCCCAGGTGTCCTTTGATTTCCCTTGGCATTGACCGAAAGGTCACTTGTTCCCCCCTTCCACTGGCACATGCCTGGACACCACCGTTTGTTTCGCCGTCTCCCAGTATGCCTCCGGTGACACACGTTCACACAATCTGCTGTGGGATACGCCAGTGCCACGCGTGGTCACATGGTCTCCACCTCGGATTCGCCCCTGTTCCTGCCTGCACGTGTCCTGTAAAGCGCGGTCGGCTTTCCGGAGCCCCAGGGCTTTTAGAAGCGGAGCAGGCCACTGCTCTTTCGAAGGAGGAGGGAGGCAGAGGGCTGATGGATCAGTGAAGTTTCAGCTGACGCTACGCCTTGAGACCTATGGGATCATTCTGCGCTGCAGCGAGGCCCTGCCTGCCTCACCAGATGTGGTGAGCCCATCCTATCTCACTGGGAGGGGGCCAGAATCGGATCTGAACGGGAGTCCCCAGAACACAGCAGGCGTCCTGAAGCTCCCCTTCCCTCCGTGGAAGTCGGCTCAAGGAGATCCTGAGGGCGGGACTCCTGGGGGTTTGGCCCTGAGACAGGGCACCGGCGGCCCCATCTCCCACGGCGTCCCAAGCTGGACCCCGTATCCACACGCCGCCGCGGCTGCAGCAGGAGCCTCGCTGCAGCCGCGCAGCGGGGGCATTATTTAAAGGGGACGCAGCCTGACTGCCAGGAGTGGAGCGCGAGTCGGTCCAGCCAATGCGCATGCGCGAGGCGCGAGCGGCTTCTGCCGTCACAGTGCTTCCCACGGTTGTCTTAGAAACCCGTCCCTGAGGCTTGGCAGAGCAGGAGTCCTCCGTGGCAGTGCTTGGGTGGCGGGGCTCTGAGGCTCCGGTCTGACCTCTCCACGGGGTCGACGGGAACGTCTCCGGATGCCAGGAGTCGCAAAGGGCCGACCAGGATGAGGAAACCCCAGGCGGAGTCCGGGGGAAGCAGCACGGCATCCCAGCCTCAGGCCTGCCCGGACGCTGTTGGGGTGAGTCTCCCCAAAAGTCGTGCCGCCGTCATCTCGAGGACAGGTCGGCCTGCGTGCCCCTGGGCTGTTCTCTCACCCCAGGGTCGTTCTCGTCGAGAGCAGAACCCCGCAGCCTCAGGGGTTGCCTGGGGGGGGTGTGTTTCCATGCCTCTGCTGTATGACTCTGTTTCTGTGTGTGTGTGTGTGCGTGTATGTGTGCGCGCGTGTGTGCGTGTCTCCCATCCTCTCTTCTCTCTCTGTCTCTCAGTCTCTGTGTCTTTCTTTCCCTCTCTCTGTCGGTTAGTGTGTGCGTGCCCCTCTGCGTGTGTGTCTTTGGCTGAATGTGCCCTGTGCAGCACAAGGCGATTTCTGGCATGTCGGCCTGTCTTTGCTGAGCCTCTTTCTGCGTCTCTGCCTGGGTCATGAGGCCGGCTGTCAATCGTTTTCGCCGCCGCGGATCCGCTTTGGGTGTGTGAAGGCCTGGCCCACGTGAGGAGATGCATCGGTCCCGGAGCAATTGAAATCTCATCCCCATCATGAGCTGCCTCTTTTCTAAGATCAACATGACCACACAGCAACCAAGGAAAAGAGCCCCACAGGAGCTCTTTGTCCCGCAGTAGGGAAGCAGGACCACATCAGAGAAGATGGTTGTACCTTTTCACGGCTCTTCTCTGAGAAATGAAGCCACACCACCATACCGTGTAGAAGAAGCAGCCGGGAATGGGAGATGGCAACAATCCCTGTCACTGTCACTGGAACGCTGGCCTCTCTGGACAAGCCACCCTTTTGGAAGCCCTCCCCTTATGCCCGTGGTGGTGGCACGGCGCTGTATCCTGCCGGGGCTCTGGCCTCTGCTCTATCCTCCCTCTTGCTCTGCCTCACCTGTTTCTCAGGGGCCTGGATGCCTCTCGCTCTGGCCCAATGTCTTCAACAAAGATGACTTCCCAGTCCGTCAGGGACACACTTCCTGCAGATCCGTGTCATGATGGTATCTCTCTCCAAACGTCTTTCTGCTTCATTGGGCAGGTCTCATGACCCTGGATTTCTTGGCTTCCATACGTGTCTCAGACAGGGAAGCTTCCTTGTTCTCCATGTTTCCCCTCATGGGTGGGTGGACTGCCTAGAATGAGCGCTAGGCGACCGTGACTGGCCTTGTCTTCTAGGACAGGTGGTGTCGCATTTCCTCTGCACTTCCTGTCTCATTCTTGAGGGACATCCTCTCCTCTGCTCCTGGGTGGACTGACTCCCTTGATCTTGTGGCCCAAACGAATGTCAGGGAACCAGAGGGACTGGGCTGGGGCTGGGGCTGGGGCTGGGTCTGTGTCTGGGGCTGGGGCTGGGGCTGGGGCTGGGGCTGGGGCTGGGTGCAGGGGAAGTTGCGTCAGGGCTACCAGGGAGGAGGAGGGTTGGGGGCGGGGCGAATTCTGCAGAAGATTCTTTGCTCCTCTGATAGGCATTGGAAAACCTGGCTTGGGTCAGGCACAGGCCCCCCACCCACCGAGTCCCAGGTGTCCTTTGATTTCCCTTGGCATTGACCGAAAGGTCACTTGTTTCCCCCTTCCACTGGCACATGCCTGGACACCACCGTTTGTTTCGCCGTCTCCCGGTATGCCTCCGGTGACACACGTTCACACCATCTGCTGTGGGATACGCCAGTGCCACGCGTGGTCACATGGTCTCCACCTCGGATTCGCCCCTGTTCCTGCCTGCACGTGTCCTGTAAAGCGCGGTCGGCTTTCCGGAGCCCCAGGGCTTTTAGAAGCGGAGCAGGCCACTGCTCTTTCGAAGGAGGAGGGAGGCAGAGGGCTGATGGATCAGTGAAGTTTCAGCTGACGCTACGCCTTGAGACCTATGGGATCATTCTGCGCTGCAGCGAGGCCCTGCCTGCCTCACCAGATGTGGTGAGCCCATCCTATCTCACTGGGAGGGGGCCAGAATCGGATCTGAACGGGAGTCCCCAGAACACAGCAGGCGTCCTGAAGCTCCCCTTCCCTCCGTGGAAGTCGGCTCAAGGAGATCCTGAGGGCGGGACTCCTGGGGGTTTGGCCCTGAGACAGGGCACCGGCGGCCCCATCTCCCACGGCGTCCCAAGCTGGACCCCGTATCCACACGCCGCCGCGGCTGCAGCAGGAGCCTCGCTGCAGCCGCGCAGCGGGGGCATTATTTAAAGGGGACGCAGCCTGACTGCCAGGAGTGGAGCGCGAGTCGGTCCAGCCAATGCGCATGCGCGAGGCGCGAGCGGCTTCTGCCGTCACAGTGCTTCCCACGGTTGTCTTAGAAACCCGTCCCTGAGGCTTGGCAGAGCAGGAGTCCTCCGTGGCAGTGCTTGGGTGGCGGGGCTCTGAGGCTCCGGTCTGACCTCTCCACGGGGTCGACGGGAACGTCTCCGGATGCCAGGAGTCGCAAAGGGCCGACCAGGATGAGGAAACCCCAGGCGGAGTCCGGGGGAAGCAGCACGGCATCCCAGCCTCAGGCCTGCCCGGACGCTGTTGGGGTGAGTCTCCCCAAAAGTCGTGCCGCCGTCATCTCGAGGACAGGTCGGCCTGCGTGCCCCTGGGCTGTTCTCTCACCCCAGGGTCGTTCTCGTCGAGAGCAGAACCCCGCAGCCTCAGGGGTTGCCTGGGGGGGGTGTGTTTCCATGCCTCTGCTGTATGACTCTGTTTCTGTGTGTGTGTGTGTGCGTGTATGTGTGCGCGCGTGTGTGCGTGTCTCCCATCCTCTCTTCTCTCTCTGTCTCTCAGTCTCTGTGTCTTTCTTTCCCTCTCTCTGTCGGTTAGTGTGTGCGTGCCCCTCTGCGTGTGTGTCTTTGGCTGAATGTGCCCTGTGCAGCACAAGGCGATTTCTGGCATGTCGGCCTGTCTTTGCTGAGCCTCTTTCTGCGTCTCTGCCTGGGTCACGAGGCCGGCTGTCAATCGTTTTCGCCGCCGCGGATCCGCTTTGGGTGTGTGAAGGCCTGGCCCACGTGAGGAGATGCATCGGTCCCGGAGCAATTGAAATCTCATCCCCATCATGAGCTGCCTCTTTTCTAAGATCAACATGACCACACAGCAACCAAGGAAAAGAGCCCCACAGGAGCTCTTTGTCCCGCAGTAGGGAAGCAGGACCACATCAGAGAAGATGGTTGTACCTTTTCACGGCTCTTCTCTGAGAAATGAAGCCACACCACCATACCGTGTAGAAGAAGCAGCCGGGAATGGGAGATGGCAACAATCCCTGTCACTGTCACTGGAACGCTGGCCTCTCTGGACAAGCCACCCTTTTGGAAGCCCTCCCCTTATGCCCGTGGTGGTGGCACGGCGCTGTATCCTGCCGGGGCTCTGGCCTCTGCTCTATCCTCCCTCTTGCTCTGCCTCACCTGTTTCTCAGGGGCCTGGATGCCTCTCGCTCTGGCCCAATGTCTTCAACAAAGATGACTTCCCAGTCCGTCAGGGACACACTTCCTGCAGATCCGTGTCATGATGGTATCTCTCTCCAAACGTCTTTCTGCTTCATTGGGCAGGTCTCATGACCCTGGATTTCTTGGCTTCCATACGTGTCTCAGACAGGGAAGCTTCCTTGTTCTCCATGTTTCCCCTCATGGGTGGGTGGACTGCCTAGAATGAGCGCTAGGCGACCGTGACTGGCCTTGTCTTCTAGGACAGGTGGTGTCGCATTTCCTCTGCACTTCCTGTCTCATTCTTGAGGGACATCCTCTCCTCTGCTCCTGGGTGGACTGACTCCCTTGATCTTGTGGCCCAAACGAATGTCAGGGAACCAGAGGGACTGGGCTGGGGCTGGGGCTGGGGCTGGGTCTGTGTCTGGGGCTGGGGCTGGGGCTGGGGCTGGGGCTGGGGCTGGGTGCAGGGGAAGTTGCGTCAGGGCTACCAGGGAGGAGGAGGGTTGGGGGCGGGGCGAATTCTGCAGAAGATTCTTTGCTCCTCTGATAGGCATTGGAAAACCTGGCTTGGGTCAGGCACAGGCCCCCCACCCACCGAGTCCCAGGTGTCCTTTGATTTCCCTTGGCATTGACCGAAAGGTCACTTGTTTCCCCCTTCCACTGGCACATGCCTGGACACCACCGTTTGTTTCGCCGTCTCCCGGTATGCCTCCGGTGACACACGTTCACACCATCTGCTGTGGGATACGCCAGTGCCACGCGTGGTCACATGGTCTCCAACTCGGATTCGCCCCTGTTCCTGCCTGCACGTGTCCTGTAAAGCGCGGTCGGCTTTCCGGAGCCCCAGGGCTTTTAGAAGCGGAGCAGGCCACTGCTCTTTCGAAGGAGGAGGGAGGCAGAGGGCTGATGGATCAGTGAAGTTTCAGCTGACGCTACGCCTTGAGACCTATGGGATCATTCTGCGCTGCAGCGAGGCCCTGCCTGCCTCACCAGATGTGGTGAGCCCATCCTATCTCACTGGGAGGGGGCCAGAATCGGATCTGAACGGGAGTCCCCAGAACACAGCAGGCGTCCTGAAGCTCCCCTTCCCTCCGTGGAAGTCGGCTCAAGGAGATCCTGAGGGCGGGACTCCTGGGGGTTTGGCCCTGAGACAGGGCACCGGCGGCCCCATCTCCCACGGCGTCCCAAGCTGGACCCCGTATCCACACGCCGCCGCGGCTGCAGCAGGAGCCTCGCTGCAGCCGCGCAGCGGGGGCATTATTTAAAGGGGACGCAGCCTGACTGCCAGGAGTGGAGCGCGAGTCGGTCCAGCCAATGCGCATGCGCGAGGCGCGAGCGGCTTCTGCCGTCACAGTGCTTCCCACGGTTGTCTTAGAAACCCGTCCCTGAGGCTTGGCAGAGCAGGAGTCCTCCGTGGCAGTGCTTGGGTGGCGGGGCTCTGAGGCTCCGGTCTGACCTCTCCACGGGGTCGACGGGAACGTCTCCGGATGCCAGGAGTCGCAAAGGGCCGACCAGGATGAGGAAACCCCAGGCGGAGTCCGGGGGAAGCAGCACGGCATCCCAGCCTCAGGCCTGCCCGGACGCTGTTGGGGTGAGTCTCCCCAAAAGTCGTGCCGCCGTCATCTCGAGGACAGGTCGGCCTGCGTGCCCCTGGGCTGTTCTCTCACCCCAGGGTCGTTCTCGTCGAGAGCAGAACCCCGCAGCCTCAGGGGTTGCCTGGGGGGGGTGTGTTTCCATGCCTCTGCTGTATGACTCTGTTTCTGTGTGTGTGTGTGTGCGTGTATGTGTGCGCGCGTGTGTGCGTGTCTCCCATCCTCTCTTCTCTCTCTGTCTCTCAGTCTCTGTGTCTTTCTTTCCCTCTCTCTGTCGGTTAGTGTGTGCGTGCCCCTCTGCGTGTGTGTCTTTGGCTGAATGTGCCCTGTGCAGCACAAGGCGATTTCTGGCATGTCGGCCTGTCTTTGCTGAGCCTCTTTCTGCGTCTCTGCCTGGGTCACGAGGCCGGCTGTCAATCGTTTTCGCCGCCGCGGATCCGCTTTGGGTGTGTGAAGGCCTGGCCCACGTGAGGAGATGCATCGGTCCCGGAGCAATTGAAATCTCATCCCCATCATGAGCTGCCTCTTTTCTAAGATCAACATGACCACACAGCAACCAAGGAAAAGAGCCCCACAGGAGCTCTTTGTCCCGCAGTAGGGAAGCAGGACCACATCAGAGAAGATGGTTGTACCTTTTCACGGCTCTTCTCTGAGAAATGAAGCCACACCACCATACCGTGTAGAAGAAGCAGCCGGGAATGGGAGATGGCAACAATCCCTGTCACTGTCACTGGAACGCTGGCCTCTCTGGACAAGCCACCCTTTTGGAAGCCCTCCCCTTATGCCCGTGGTGGTGGCACGGCGCTGTATCCTGCCGGGGCTCTGGCCTCTGCTCTATCCTCCCTCTTGCTCTGCCTCACCTGTTTCTCAGGGGCCTGGATGCCTCTCGCTCTGGCCCAATGTCTTCAACAAAGATGACTTCCCAGTCCGTCAGGGACACACTTCCTGCAGATCCGTGTCATGATGGTATCTCTCTCCAAACGTCTTTCTGCTTCATTGGGCAGGTCTCATGACCCTGGATTTCTTGGCTTCCATACGTGTCTCAGACAGGGAAGCTTCCTTGTTCTCCATGTTTCCCCTCATGGGTGGGTGGACTGCCTAGAATGAGCGCTAGGCGACCGTGACTGGCCTTGTCTTCTAGGACAGGTGGTGTCGCATTTCCTCTGCACTTCCTGTCTCATTCTTGAGGGACATCCTCTCCTCTGCTCCTGGGTGGACTGACTCCCTTGATCTTGTGGCCCAAACGAATGTCAGGGAACCAGAGGGACTGGGCTGGGGCTGGGGCTGGGGCTGGGTCTGTGTCTGGGGCTGGGGCTGGGGCTGGGGCTGGGGCTGGGGCTGGGTGCAGGGGAAGTTGCGTCAGGGCTACCAGGGAGGAGGAGGGTTGGGGGCGGGGCGAATTCTGCAGAAGATTGTTTGCTCCTCTGATAGGCATTGGAAAACCTGGCTTGGGTCAGGCACAGGCCCCCCACCCACCGAGTCCCAGGTGTCCTTTGATTTCCCTTGGCATTGACCGAAAGGTCACTTGTTTCCCCCTTCCACTGGCACATGCCTGGACACCACCGTTTGTTTCGCCGTCTCCCGGTATGCCTCCGGTGACACACGTTCACACCATCTGCTGTGGGATACGCCAGTGCCACGCGTGGTCACATGGTCTCCACCTCGGATTCGCCCCTGTTCCTGCCTGCACGTGTCCTGTAAAGCGCGGTCGGCTTTCCGGAGCCCCAGGGCTTTTAGAAGCGGAGCAGGCCACTGCTCTTTCGAAGGAGGAGGGAGGCAGAGGGCTGATGGATCAGTGAAGTTTCAGCTGACGCTACGCCTTGAGACCTATGGGATCATTCTGCGCTGCAGCGAGGCCCTGCCTGCCTCACCAGATGTGGTGAGCCCATCCTATCTCACTGGGAGGGGGCCAGAATCGGATCTGAACGGGAGTCCCCAGAACACAGCAGGCGTCCTGAAGCTCCCCTTCCCTCCGTGGAAGTCGGCTCAAGGAGATCCTGAGGGCGGGACTCCTGGGGGTTTGGCCCTGAGACAGGGCACCGGCGGCCCCATCTCCCACGGCGTCCCAAGCTGGACCCCGTATCCACACGCCGCCGCGGCTGCAGCAGGAGCCTCGCTGCAGCCGCGCAGCGGGGGCATTATTTAAAGGGGACGCAGCCTGACTGCCAGGAGTGGAGCGCGAGTCGGTCCAGCCAATGCGCATGCGCGAGGCGCGAGCGGCTTCTGCCGTCACAGTGCTTCCCACGGTTGTCTTAGAAACCCGTCCCTGAGGCTTGGCAGAGCAGGAGTCCTCCGTGGCAGTGCTTGGGTGGCGGGGCTCTGAGGCTCCGGTCTGACCTCTCCACGGGGTCGACGGGAACGTCTCCGGATGCCAGGAGTCGCAAAGGGCCGACCAGGATGAGGAAACCCCAGGCGGAGTCCGGGGGAAGCAGCACGGCATCCCAGCCTCAGGCCTGCCCGGACGCTGTTGGGGTGAGTCTCCCCAAAAGTCGTGCCGCCGTCATCTCGAGGACAGGTCGGCCTGCGTGCCCCTGGGCTGTTCTCTCACCCCAGGGTCGTTCTCGTCGAGAGCAGAACCCCGCAGCCTCAGGGGTTGCCTGGGGGGGGTGTGTTTCCATGCCTCTGCTGTATGACTCTGTTTCTGTGTGTGTGTGTGTGCGTGTATGTGTGCGCGCGTGTGTGCGTGTCTCCCATCCTCTCTTCTCTCTCTGTCTCTCAGTCTCTGTGTCTTTCTTTCCCTCTCTCTGTCGGTTAGTGTGTGCGTGCCCCTCTGCGTGTGTGTCTTTGGCTGAATGTGCCCTGTGCAGCACAAGGCGATTTCTGGCATGTCGGCCTGTCTTTGCTGAGCCTCTTTCTGCGTCTCTGCCTGGGTCACGAGGCCGGCTGTCAATCGTTTTCGCCGCCGCGGATCCGCTTTGGGTGTGTGAAGGCCTGGCCCACGTGAGGAGATGCATCGGTCCCGGAGCAATTGAAATCTCATCCCCATCATGAGCTGCCTCTTTTCTAAGATCAACATGACCACACAGCAACCAAGGAAAAGAGCCCCACAGGAGCTCTTTGTCCCGCAGTAGGGAAGCAGGACCACATCAGAGAAGATGGTTGTACCTTTTCACGGCTCTTCTCTGAGAAATGAAGCCACACCACCATACCGTGTAGAAGAAGCAGCCGGGAATGGGAGATGGCAACAATCCCTGTCACTGTCACTGGAACGCTGGCCTCTCTGGACAAGCCACCCTTTTGGAAGCCCTCCCCTTATGCCCGTGGTGGTGGCACGGCGCTGTATCCTGCCGGGGCTCTGGCCTCTGCTCTATCCTCCCTCTTGCTCTGCCTCACCTGTTTCTCAGGGGCCTGGATGCCTCTCGCTCTGGCCCAATGTCTTCAACAAAGATGACTTCCCAGTCCGTCAGGGACACACTTCCTGCAGATCCGTGTCATGATGGTATCTCTCTCCAAACGTCTTTCTGCTTCATTGGGCAGGTCTCATGACCCTGGATTTCTTGGCTTCCATACGTGTCTCAGACAGGGAAGCTTCCTTGTTCTCCATGTTTCCCCTCATGGGTGGGTGGACTGCCTAGAATGAGCGCTAGGCGACCGTGACTGGCCTTGTCTTCTAGGACAGGTGGTGTCGCATTTCCTCTGCACTTCCTGTCTCATTCTTGAGGGACATCCTCTCCTCTGCTCCTGGGTGGACTGACTCCCTTGATCTTGTGGCCCAAACGAATGTCAGGGAACCAGAGGGACTGGGCTGGGGCTGGGGCTGGGGCTGGGTCTGGGGCTGGGGCTGGGTCTGGGGCTGGGGCTGGGGCTGGGGCTGGGTGCAGGGGAAGTTGCGTCAGGGCTACCAGGGAGGAGGAGGGTTGGGGGCGGGGCGAATTCTGCAGAAGATTCTTTGCTCCTCTGATAGGCATTGGAAAACCTGGCTTGGGTCAGGCACAGGCCCCCCACCCACCGAGTCCCAGGTGTCCTTTGATTTCCCTTGGCATTGACCGAAAGGTCACTTGTTCCCCCCTTCCACTGGCACATACCTGGACACCACCGTTTGTTTCGCCGTCTCCCAGTATGCCTCCGGTGACACACGTTCACACCATCTGCTGTGGGATACGCCAGTGCCACGCGTGGTCACATGGTCTCCACCTCGGATTCGCCCCTGTTCCTGCCTGCACGTGTCCTGTAAAGCGCGGTCGGCTTTCCGGAGCCCCAGGGCTTTTAGAAGCGGAGCAGGCCACTGCTCTTTCGAAGGAGGAGGGAGGCAGAGGGCTGATGGATCAGTGAAGTTTCAGCTGACGCTACGCCTTGAGACCTATGGGATCATTCTGCGCTGCAGCGAGGCCCTGCCTGCCTCACCAGATGTGGTGAGCCCATCCTATCTCACTGGGAGGGGGCCAGAATCGGATCTGAACGGGAGTCCCCAGAACACAGCAGGCGTCCTGAAGCTCCCCTTCCCTCCGTGGAAGTCGGCTCAAGGAGATCCTGAGGGCGGGACTCCTGGGGGTTTGGCCCTGAGACAGGGCACCGGCGGCCCCATCTCCCACGGCGTCCCAAGCTGGACCCCGTATCCACACGCCGCCGCGGCTGCAGCAGGAGCCTCGCTGCAGCCGCGCAGCGGGGGCATTATTTAAAGGGGACGCAGCCTGACTGCCAGGAGTGGAGCGCGAGTCGGTCCAGCCAATGCGCATGCGCGAGGCGCGAGCGGCTTCTGCCGTCACAGTGCTTCCCACGGTTGTCTTAGAAACCCGTCCCTGAGGCTTGGCAGAGCAGGAGTCCTCCGTGGCAGTGCTTGGGTGGCGGGGCTCTGAGGCTCCGGTCTGACCTCTCCACGGGGTCGACGGGAACGTCTCCGGATGCCAGGAGTCGCAAAGGGCCGACCAGGATGAGGAAACCCCAGGCGGAGTCCGGGGGAAGCAGCACGGCATCCCAGCCTCAGGCCTGCCCGGACGCTGTTGGGGTGAGTCTCCCCAAAAGTCGTGCCGCCGTCATCTCGAGGACAGGTCGGCCTGCGTGCCCCTGGGCTGTTCTCTCACCCCAGGGTCGTTCTCGTCGAGAGCAGAACCCCGCAGCCTCAGGGGTTGCCTGTGGGGGGTGTGTTTCCATGCCTCTGCTGTATGACTCTGTTTCTGTGTGTGTGTGTGTGCGTGTATGTGTGCGCGCGTGTGTGCGTGTCTCCCATCCTCTCTTCTCTCTCTGTCTCTCAGTCTCTGTGTCTTTCTTTCCCTCTCTCTGTCGGTTAGTGTGTGCGTGCCCCTCTGCGTGTGTGTCTTTGGCTGAATGTGCCCTGTGCAGCACAAGGCGATTTCTGGCATGTCGGCCTGTCTTTGCTGAGCCTCTTTCTGCGTCTCTGCCTGGGTCATGAGGCCGGCTGTCAATCGTTTTCGCCGCCGCGGATCCGCTTTGGGTGTGTGAAGGCCTGGCCCACGTGAGGAGATGCATCGGTCCCGGAGCAATTGAAATCTCATCCCCATCATGAGCTGCCTCTTTTCTAAGATCAACATGACCACACAGCAACCAAGGAAAAGAGCCCCACAGGAGCTCTTTGTCCCGCAGTAGGGAAGCAGGACCACATCAGAGAAGATGGTTGTACCTTTTCACGGCTCTTCTCTGAGAAATGAAGCCACACCACCATACCGTGTAGAAGAAGCAGCCGGGAATGGGAGATGGCAACAATCCCTGTCACTGTCACTGGAACGCTGGCCTCTCTGGACAAGCCACCCTTTTGGAAGCCCTCCCCTTATGCCCATGGTGGTGGCACGGCGCTGTATCCTGCCGGGGCTCTGGCCTCTGCTCTATCCTCCCTCTTGCTCTGCCTCACCTGTTTCTCAGGGGCCTGGATGCCTCTCGCTCTGGCCCAATGTCTTCAACAAAGATGACTTCCCAGTCCGTCAGGGACACACTTCCTGCAGATCCGTGTCATGATGGTATCTCTCTCCAAACGTCTTTCTGCTTCATTGGGCAGGTCTCATGACCCTGGATTTCTTGGCTTCCATACGTGTCTCAGACAGGGAAGCTTCCTTGTTCTCCATGTTTCCCCTCATGGGTGGGTGGACTGCCTAGAATGAGCGCTAGGCGACCGTGACTGGCCTTGTCTTCTAGGACAGGTGGTGTCGCATTTCCTCTGCACTTCCTGTCTCATTCTTGAGGGACATCCTCTCCTCTGCTCCTGGGTGGACTGACTCCCTTGATCTTGTGGCCCAAACGAATGTCAGGGAACCAGAGGGACTGGGCTGGGGCTGGGGCTGGGGCTGGGTCTGGGGCTGGGGCTGGGGCTGGGGCTGGGGCTGGGGCTGGGGCTGGGTGCAGGGGAAGTTGCGTCAGGGCTACCAGGGAGGAGGAGGGTTGGGGGCGGGGCGAATTCTGCAGAAGATTCTTTGCTCCTCTGATAGGCATTGGAAAACCTGGCTTGGGTCAGGCACAGGCCCCCCACCCACCGAGTCCCAGGTGTCCTTTGATTTCCCTTGGCATTGACCGAAAGGTCACTTGTTCCCCCCTTCCACTGGCACATGCCTGGACACCACCGTTTGTTTCGCCGTCTCCCAGTATGCCTCCGGTGACACACGTTCACAC
Organism: Pongo pygmaeus; assembly: GCF_028885625.2. Classification (NCBI taxonomy): domain Eukaryota; kingdom Metazoa; phylum Chordata; class Mammalia; order Primates; family Hominidae; genus Pongo; species Pongo pygmaeus. The sequence goes on along the minus strand of NC_072392.2, from coordinate 29,407,395 downwards.
CATCTGCTGTGGGATACGCCAGTGCCACGCGTGGTCACATGGTCTCCACCTCGGATTCGCCCCTGTTCCTGCCTGCACGTGTCCTGTAAAGCGCGGTCGGCTTTCCGGAGCCCCAGGGCTTTTAGAAGCGGAGCAGGCCACTGCTCTTTCGAAGGAGGAGGGAGGCAGAGGGCTGATGGATCAGTGAAGTTTCAGCTGACGCTACGCCTTGAGACCTATGGGATCATTCTGCGCTGCAGCGAGGCCCTGCCTGCCTCACCAGATGTGGTGAGCCCATCCTATCTCACTGGGAGGGGGCCAAAATCGGATCTGAACGGGAGTCCCCAGAACACAGCAGGCGTCCTGAAGCTCCCCTTCCCTCCGTGGAAGTCGGCTCAAGGAGATCCTGAGGGCGGGACTCCTGGGGGTTTGGCCCTGAGACAGGGCACCGGCGGCCCCATCTCCCACGGCGTCCCAAGCTGGACCCCGTATCCACACGCCGCCGCGGCTGCAGCAGGAGCCTCGCTGCAGCCGCGCAGCGGGGGCATTATTTAAAGGGGACGCAGCCTGACTGCCAGGAGCGGAGCGCGAGTCGGTCCAGCCAATGCGCATGCGCGAGGCGCGAGCGGCTTCTGCCGTCACAGTGCTTCCCACGGTTGTCTTAGAAACCCGTCCCTGAGGCTTGGCAGAGCAGGAGTCCTCCGTGGCAGTGCTTGGGTGGCGGGGCTCTGAGGCTCCGGTCTGACCTCTCCACGGGGTCGACGGGAACGTCTCCGGATGCCAGGAGTCGCAAAGGGCCGACCAGGATGAGGAAACCCCAGGCGGAGTCCGGGGGAAGCAGCACGGCATCCCAGCCTCAGGCCTGCCCGGACGCTGTTGGGGTGAGTCTCCCCAAAAGTCGTGCCGCCGTCATCTCGAGGACAGGTCGGCCTGCGTGCCCCTGGGCTCTTCTCTCACCCCAGGGTCGTTCTCGTCGAGAGCAGAACCCCGCAGCCTCAGGGGTTGCCTGGGGGGGGTGTGTTTCCATGCCTCTGCTGTATGACTCTGTTTCTGTGTGTGTGTGTGTGCGTGTATGTGTGCGCGCGTGTGTGCGTGTCTCCCATCCTCTCTTCTCTCTCTGTCTCTCAGTCTCTGTGTCTTTCTTTCCCTCTCTCTGTCGGTTAGTGTGTGCGTGCCCCTCTGCGTGTGTGTCTTTGGCTGAATGTGCCCTGTGCAGCACAAGGCGATTTCTGGCATGTCGGCCTGTCTTTGCTGAGCCTCTTTCTGCGTCTCTGCCTGGGTCATGAGGCCGGCTGTCAATCGTTTTCGCCGCCGCGGATCCGCTTTGGGTGTGTGAAGGCCTGGCCCACGTGAGGAGATGCATCGGTCCCGGAGCAATTGAAATCTCATCCCCATCATGAGCTGCCTCTTTTCTAAGATCAACATGACCACACAGCAACCAAGGAAAAGAGCCCCACAGGAGCTCTTTGTCCCGCAGTAGGGAAGCAGGACCACATCAGAGAAGATGGTTGTACCTTTTCACGGCTCTTCTCTGAGAAATGAAGCCACACCACCATACCGTGTAGAAGAAGCAGCCGGGAATGGGAGATGGCAATCATCCCTGTCACTGTCACTGGAACGCTGGCCTCTCTGGACAAGCCACCCTTTTGGAAGCCCTCCCCTTATGCCCGTGGTGGTGGCACGGCGCTGTATCCTGCCGGGGCTCTGGCCTCTGCTCTATCCTCCCTCTTGCTCTGCCTCACCTGTTTCTCAGGGGCCTGGATGCCTCTCGCTCTGGCCCAATGTCTTCAACAAAGATGACTTCCCAGTCCGTCAGGGACACACTTCCTGCAGATCCGTGTCATGATGGTATCTCTCTCCAAACGTCTTTCTGCTTCATTGGGCAGGTCTCATGACCCTGGATTTCTTGGCTTCCATACGTGTCTCAGACAGGGAAGCTTCCTTGTTCTCCATGTTTCCCCTCATGGGTGGGTGGACTGCCTAGAATGAGCGCTAGGCGACCGTGACTGGCCTTGTCTTCTAGGACAGGTGGTGTCGCATTTCCTCTGCACTTCCTGTCTCATTCTTGAGGGACATCCTCTCCTCTGCTCCTGGGTGGACTGACTCCCTTGATCTTGTGGCCCAAACGAATGTCAGGGAACCAGAGGGACTGGGCTGGGGCTGGGGCTGGGGCTGGGTCTGTGTCTGGGGCTGGGGCTGGGGCTGGGGCTGGGGCTGGGGCTGGGGCTGGGTGCAGGGGAAGTTGCGTCAGGGCTACCAGGGAGGAGGAGGGTTGGGGGCGGGGCGAATTCTGCAGAAGATTCTTTGCTCCTCTGATAGGCATTGGAAAACCTGGCTTGGGTCAGGCACAGGCCCCCCACCCACCGAGTCCCAGGTGTCCTTTGATTTCCCTTGGCATTGACCGAAAGGTCACTTGTTTCCCCCTTCCACTGGCACATGCCTGGACACCACCGTTTGTTTCGCCGTCTCCCGGTATGCCTCCGGTGACACACGTTCACACCATCTGCTGTGGGATACGCCAGTGACACGCGTGGTCACATGGTCTCCACCTCGGATTCGCCCCTGTTCCTGCCTGCACGTGTCCTGTAAAGCGCGGTCGGCTTTCCGGAGCCCCAGGGCTTTTAGAAGCGGAGCAGGCCACTGCTCTTTCGAAGGAGGAGGGAGGCAGAGGGCTGATGGATCAGTGAAGTTTCAGCTGACGCTACGCCTTGAGACCTATGGGATCATTCTGCGCTGCAGCGAGGCCCTGCCTGCCTCACCAGATGTGGTGAGCCCATCCTATCTCACTGGGAGGGGGCCAGAATCGGATCTGAACGGGAGTCCCCAGAACACAGCAGGCGTCCTGAAGCTCCCCTTCCCTCCGTGGAAGTCGGCTCAAGGAGATCCTGAGGGCGGGACTCCTGGGGGTTTGGCCCTGAGACAGGGCACCGGCGGCCCCATCTCCCACGGCGTCCCAAGCTGGACCCCGTATCCACACGCCGCCGCGGCTGCAGCAGGAGCCTCGCTGCAGCCGCGCAGCGGGGGCATTATTTAAAGGGGACGCAGCCTGACTGCCAGGAGCGGAGCGCGAGTCGGTCCAGCCAATGCGCATGCGCGAGGCGCGAACGGCTTCTGCCGTCACAGTGCTTCCCACGGTTGTCTTAGAAACCCGTCCCTGAGGCTTGGCAGAGCAGGAGTCCTCCGTGGCAGTGCTTGGGTGGCGGGGCTCTGAGGCTCCGGTCTGACCTCTCCACGGGGTCGACGGGAACGTCTCCGGATGCCAGGAGTCGCAAAGGGCCGACCAGGATGAGGAAACCCCAGGCGGAGTCCGGGGGAAGCAGCACGGCATCCCAGCCTCAGGCCTGCCCGGACGCTGTTGGGGTGAGTCTCCCCAAAAGTCGTGCCGCCGTCATCTCGAGGACAGGTCGGCCTGCGTGCCCCTGGGCTCTTCTCTCACCCCAGGGTCGTTCTCGTCGAGAGCAGAACCCCGCAGCCTCAGGGGTTGCCTGGGGGTGGTGTGTTTCCATGCCTCTGCTGTATGACTCTGTTTCTGTGTGTGTGTGTGTGCGTGTATGTGTGCGCGCGTGTGTGCGTGTCTCCCATCCTCTCTTCTCTCTCTGTCTCTCAGTCTCTGTGTCTTTCTTTCCCTCTCTCTGTCGGTTAGTGTGTGCGTGCCCCTCTGCGTGTGTGTCTTTGGCTGAATGTGCCCTGTGCAGCACAAGGCGATTTCTGGCATGTCGGCCTGTCTTTGCTGAGCCTCTTTCTGCGTCTCTGCCTGGGTCATGAGGCCGGCTGTCAATCGTTTTCGCCGCCGCGGATCCGCTTTGGGTGTGTGAAGGCCTGGCCCACGTGAGGAGATGCATCGGTCCCGGAGCAATTGAAATCTCATCCCCATCATGAGCTGCCTCTTTTCTAAGATCAACATGACCACACAGCAACCAAGGAAAAGAGCCCCACAGGAGCTCTTTGTCCCGCAGTAGGGAAGCAGGACCACATCAGAGAAGATGGTTGTACCTTTTCACGGCTCTTCTCTGAGAAATGAAGCCACACCACCATACCGTGTAGAAGAAGCAGCCGGGAATGGGAGATGGCAACAATCCCTGTCACTGTCACTGGAACGCTGGCCTCTCTGGACAAGCCACCCTTTTGGAAGCCCTCCCCTTATGCCCGTGGTGGTGGCACGGCGCTGTATCCTGCCGGGGCTCTGGCCTCTGCTCTATCCTCCCTCTTGCTCTGCCTCACCTGTTTCTCAGGGGCCTGGATGCCTCTCGCTCTGGCCCAATGTCTTCAACAAAGATGACTTCCCAGTCCGTCAGGGACACACTTCCTGCAGATCCGTGTCATGATGGTATCTCTCTCCAAACGTCTTTCTGCTTCATTGGGCAGGTCTCATGACCCTGGATTTCTTGGCTTCCATACGTGTCTCAGACAGGGAAGCTTCCTTGTTCTCCATGTTTCCCCTCATGGGTGGGTGGACTGCCTAGAATGAGCGCTAGGCGACCGTGACTGGCCTTGTCTTCTAGGACAGGTGGTGTCGCATTTCCTCTGCACTTCCTGTCTCATTCTTGAGGGACATCCTCTCCTCTGCTCCTGGGTGGACTGACTCCCTTGATCTTGTGGCCCAAACGAATGTCAGGGAACCAGAGGGACTGGGCTGGGGCTGGGGCTGGGGCTGGGTCTGGGGCTGGGGCTGGGGCTGGGGCTGGGGCTGGGGCTGGGGCTGGGTGCAGGGGAAGTTGCGTCAGGGCTACCAGGGAGGAGGAGGGTTGGGGGCGGGGCGAATTCTGCAGAAGATTCTTTGCTCCTCTGATAGGCATTGGAAAACCTGGCTTGGGTCAGGCACAGGCCCCCCACCCACCGAGTCCCAGGTGTCCTTTGATTTCCCTTGGCATTGACCGAAAGGTCACTTGTTCCCCCCTTCCACTGGCACATGCCTGGACACCACCGTTTGTTTCGCCGTCTCCCGGTATGCCTCCGGTGACACACGTTCACACCATCTGCTGTGGGATACGCCAGTGCCACGCGTGGTCACATGGTCTCCACCTCGGATTCGCCCCTGTTCCTGCCTGCACGTGTCCTGTAAAGCGCGGTCGGCTTTCCGGAGCCCCAGGGCTTTTAGAAGCGGAGCAGGCCACTGCTCTTTCGAAGGAGGAGGGAGGCAGAGGGCTGATGGATCAGTGAAGTTTCAGCTGACGCTACGCCTTGAGACCTATGGGATCATTCTGCGCTGCAGCGAGGCCCTGCCTGCCTCACCAGATGTGGTGAGCCCATCCTATCTCACTGGGAGGGGGCCAGAATCGGATCTGAACGGGAGTCCCCAGAACACAGCAGGCGTCCTGAAGCTCCCCTTCCCTCCGTGGAAGTCGGCTCAAGGAGATCCTGAGGGCGGGACTCCTGGGGGTTTGGCCCTGAGACAGGGCACCGGCGGCCCCATCTCCCACGGCGTCCCAAGCTGGACCCCGTATCCACACGCCGCCGCGGCTGCAGCAGGAGCCTCGCTGCAGCCGCGCAGCGGGGGCATTATTTAAAGGGGACGCAGCCTGACTGCCAGGAGCGGAGCGCGAGTCGGTCCAGCCAATGCGCATGCGCGAGGCGCGAACGGCTTCTGCCGTCACAGTGCTTCCCACGGTTGTCTTAGAAACCCGTCCCTGAGGCTTGGCAGAGCAGGAGTCCTCCGTGGCAGTGCTTGGGTGGCGGGGCTCTGAGGCTCCGGTCTGACCTCTCCACGGGGTCGACGGGAACGTCTCCGGATGCCAGGAGTCGCAAAGGGCCGACCAGGATGAGGAAACCCCAGGCGGAGTCCGGGGGAAGCAGCACGGCATCCCAGCCTCAGGCCTGCCCGGACGCTGTTGGGGTGAGTCTCCCCAAAAGTCGTGCCGCCGTCATCTCGAGGACAGGTCGGCCTGCGTGCCCCTGGGCTCTTCTCTCACCCCAGGGTCGTTCTCGTCGAGAGCAGAACCCCGCAGCCTCAGGGGTTGCCTGGGGGGGGTGTGTTTCCATGCCTCTGCTGTATGACTCTGTTTCTGTGTGTGTGTGTGTGCGTGTATGTGTGCGCGCGTGTGTGCGTGTCTCCCATCCTCTCTTCTCTCTCTGTCTCTCAGTCTCTGTGTCTTTCTTTCCCTCTCTCTGTCGGTTAGTGTGTGCGTGCCCCTCTGCGTGTGTGTCTTTGGCTGAATGTGCCCTGTGCAGCACAAGGCGATTTCTGGCATGTCGGCCTGTCTTTGCTGAGCCTCTTTCTGCGTCTCTGCCTGGGTCATGAGGCCGGCTGTCAATCGTTTTCGCCGCCGCGGATCCGCTTTGGGTGTGTGAAGGCCTGGCCCACGTGAGGAGATGCATCGGTCCCGGAGCAATTGAAATCTCATCCCCATCATGAGCTGCCTCTTTTCTAAGATCAACATGACCACACAGCAACCAAGGAAAAGAGCCCCACAGGAGCTCTTTGTCCCGCAGTAGGGAAGCAGGACCACATCAGAGAAGATGGTTGTACCTTTTCACGGCTCTTCTCTGAGAAATGAAGCCACACCACCATACCGTGTAGAAGAAGCAGCCGGGAATGGGAGATGGCAACAATCCCTGTCACTGTCACTGGAACGCTGGCCTCTCTGGACAAGCCACCCTTTTGGAAGCCCTCCCCTTATGCCCGTGGTGGTGGCACGGCGCTGTATCCTGCCGGGGCTCTGGCCTCTGCTCTATCCTCCCTCTTGCTCTGCCTCACCTGTTTCTCAGGGGCCTGGATGCCTCTCGCTCTGGCCCAATGTCTTCAACAAAGATGACTTCCCAGTCCGTCAGGGACACACTTCCTGCAGATCCGTGTCATGATGGTATCTCTCTCCAAACGTCTTTCTGCTTCATTGGGCAGGTCTCATGACCCTGGATTTCTTGGCTTCCATACGTGTCTCAGACAGGGAAGCTTCCTTGTTCTCCATGTTTCCCCTCATGGGTGGGTGGACTGCCTAGAATGAGCGCTAGGCGACCGTGACTGGCCTTGTCTTCTAGGACAGGTGGTGTCGCATTTCCTCTGCACTTCCTGTCTCATTCTTGAGGGACATCCTCTCCTCTGCTCCTGGGTGGACTGACTCCCTTGATCTTGTGGCCCAAACGAATGTCAGGGAACCAGAGGGACTGGGCTGGGGCTGGGGCTGGGGCTGGGTCTGGGGCTGGGGCTGGGGCTGGGGCTGGGGCTGGGGCTGGGGCTGGGTGCAGGGGAAGTTGCGTCAGGGCTACCAGGGAGGAGGAGGGTTGGGGGCGGGGCGAATTCTGCAGAAGATTCTTTGCTCCTCTGATAGGCATTGGAAAACCTGGCTTGGGTCAGGCACAGGCCCCCCACCCACCGAGTCCCAGGTGTCCTTTGATTTCCCTTGGCATTGACCGAAAGGTCACTTGTTCCCCCCTTCCACTGGCACATGCCTGGACACCACCGTTTGTTTCGCCGTCTCCCGGTATGCCTCCGGTGACACACGTTCACACCATCTGCTGTGGGATACGCCAGTGCCACGCGTGGTCACATGGTCTCCACCTCGGATTCGCCCCTGTTCCTGCCTGCACGTGTCCTGTAAAGCGCGGTCGGCTTTCCGGAGCCCCAGGGCTTTTAGAAGCGGAGCAGGCCACTGCTCTTTCGAAGGAGGAGGGAGGCAGAGGGCTGATGGATCAGTGAAGTTTCAGCTGACGCTACGCCTTGAGACCTATGGGATCATTCTGCGCTGCAGCGAGGCCCTGCCTGCCTCACCAGATGTGGTGAGCCCATCCTATCTCACTGGGAGGGGGCCAAAATCGGATCTGAACGGGAGTCCCCAGAACACAGCAGGCGTCCTGAAGCTCCCCTTCCCTCCGTGGAAGTCGGCTCAAGGAGATCCTGAGGGCGGGACTCCTGGGGGTTTGGCCCTGAGACAGGGCACCGGCGGCCCCATCTCCCACGGCGTCCCAAGCTGGACCCCGTATCCACACGCCGCCGCGGCTGCAGCAGGAGCCTCGCTGCAGCCGCGCAGCGGGGGCATTATTTAAAGGGGACGCAGCCTGACTGCCAGGAGCGGAGCGCGAGTCGGTCCAGCCAATGCGCATGCGCGAGGCGTGAACGGCTTCTGCCGTCACAGTGCTTCCCACGGTTGTCTTAGAAACCCGTCCCTGAGGCTTGGCAGAGCAGGAGTCCTCCTTGGCAGTGCTTGGGTGGCGGGGCTCTGAGGCTCCGGTCTGACCTCTCCACGGGGTCGACGGGAACGTCTCCGGATGCCAGGAGTCGCAAAGGGCCGACCAGGATGAGGAAACCCCAGGCGGAGTCCGGGGGAAGCAGCACGGCATCCCAGCCTCAGGCCTGCCCGGACGCTGTTGGGGTGAGTCTCCCCAAAAGTCGTGCCGCCGTCATCTCGAGGACAGGTCGGCCTGCGTGCCCCTGGGCTCTTCTCTCACCCCAGGGTCGTTCTCGTCGAGAGCAGAACCCCGCAGCCTCAGGGGTTGCCTGGGGGGGGTGTGTTTCCATGCCTCTGCTGTATGACTCTGTTTCTGTGTGTGTGTGTGTGCGTGTATGTGTGCGCGCGTGTGTGCGTGTCTCCCATCCTCTCTTCTCTCTCTGTCTCTCAGTCTCTGTGTCTTTCTTTCCCTCTCTCTGTCGGTTAGTGTGTGCGTGCCCCTCTGCGTGTGTGTCTTTGGCTGAATGTGCCCTGTGCAGCACAAGGCGATTTCTGGCATGTCGGCCTGTCTTTGCTGAGCCTCTTTCTGCGTCTCTGCCTGGGTCATGAGGCCGGCTGTCAATCGTTTTCGCCGCCGCGGATCCGCTTTGGGTGTGTGAAGGCCTGGCCCACGTGAGGAGATGCATCGGTCCCGGAGCAATTGAAATCTCATCCCCATCATGAGCTGCCTCTTTTCTAAGATCAACATGACCACACAGCAACCAAGGAAAAGAGCCCCACAGGAGCTCTTTGTCCCGCAGTAGGGAAGCAGGACCACATCAGAGAAGATGGTTGTACCTTTTCACGGCTCTTCTCTGAGAAATGAAGCCACACCACCATACCGTGTAGAAGAAGCAGCCGGGAATGGGAGATGGCAACAATCCCTGTCACTGTCACTGGAACGCTGGCCTCTCTGGACAAGCCACCCTTTTGGAAGCCCTCCCCTTATGCCCGTGGTGGTGGCACGGCGCTGTATCCTGCCGGGGCTCTGGCCTCTGCTCTATCCTCCCTCTTGCTCTGCCTCACCTGTTTCTCAGGGGCCTGGATGCCTCTCGCTCTGGCCCAATGTCTTCAACAAAGATGACTTCCCAGTCCGTCAGGGACACACTTCCTGCAGATCCGTGTCATGATGGTATCTCTCTCCAAACGTCTTTCTGCTTCATTGGGCAGGTCTCATGACCCTGGATTTCTTGGCTTCCATACGTGTCTCAGACAGGGAAGCTTCCTTGTTCTCCATGTTTCCCCTCATGGGTGGGTGGACTGCCTAGAATGAGCGCTAGGCGACCGTGACTGGCCTTGTCTTCTAGGACAGGTGGTGTCGCATTTCCTCTGCACTTCCTGTCTCATTCTTGAGGGACATCCTCTCCTCTGCTCCTGGGTGGACTGACTCCCTTGATCTTGTGGCCCAAACGAATGTCAGGGAACCAGAGGGACTGGGCTGGGGCTGGGGCTGGGGCTGGGTCTGGGGCTGGGGCTGGGGCTGGGGCTGGGGCTGGGGCTGGGGCTGGGTGCAGGGGAAGTTGCGTCAGGGCTACCAGGGAGGAGGAGGGTTGGGGGCGGGGCGAATTCTGCAGAAGATTCTTTGCTCCTCTGATAGGCATTGGAAAACCTGGCTTGGGTCAGGCACAGGCCCCCCACCCACCGAGTCCCAGGTGTCCTTTGATTTCCCTTGGCATTGACCGAAAGGTCACTTGTTCCCCCCTTCCACTGGCACATGCCTGGACACCACCGTTTGTTTCGCCGTCTCCCGGTATGCCTCCGGTGACACACGTTCACACCATCTGCTGTGGGATACGCCAGTGCCACGCGTGGTCACATGGTCTCCACCTCGGATTCGCCCCTGTTCCTGCCTGCACGTGTCCTGTAAAGCGCGGTCGGCTTTCCGGAGCCCCAGGGCTTTTAGAAGCGGAGCAGGCCACTGCTCTTTCGAAGGAGGAGGGAGGCAGAGGGCTGATGGATCAGTGAAGTTTCAGCTGACGCTACGCCTTGAGACCTATGGGATCATTCTGCGCTGCAGCGAGGCCCTGCCTGCCTCACCAGATGTGGTGAGCCCATCCTATCTCACTGGGAGGGGGCCAAAATCGGATCTGAACGGGAGTCCCCAGAACACAGCAGGCGTCCTGAAGCTCCCCTTCCCTCCGTGGAAGTCGGCTCAAGGAGATCCTGAGGGCGGGACTCCTGGGGGTTTGGCCCTGAGACAGGGCACCGGCGGCCCCATCTCCCACGGCGTCCCAAGCTGGACCCCGTATCCACACGCCGCCGCGGCTGCAGCAGGAGCCTCGCTGCAGCCGCGCAGCGGGGGCATTATTTAAAGGGGACGCAGCCTGACTGCCAGGAGCGGAGCGCGAGTCGGTCCAGCCAATGCGCATGCGCGAGGCGCGAACGGCTTCTGCCGTCACAGTGCTTCCCACGGTTGTCTTAGAAACCCGTCCCTGAGGCTTGGCAGAGCAGGAGTCCTCCGTGGCAGTGCTTGGGTGGCGGGGCTCTGAGGCTCCGGTCTGACCTCTCCACGGGGTCGACGGGAACGTCTCCGGATGCCAGGAGTCGCAAAGGGCCGACCAGGATGAGGAAACCCCAGGCGGAGTCCGGGGGAAGCAGCACGGCATCCCAGCCTCAGGCCTGCCCGGACGCTGTTGGGGTGAGTCTCCCCAAAAGTCGTGCCGCCGTCATCTCGAGGACAGGTCGGCCTGCGTGCCCCTGGGCTCTTCTCTCACCCCAGGGTCGTTCTCGTCGAGAGCAGAACCCCGCAGCCTCAGGGGTTGCCTGGGGGGGGTGTGTTTCCATGCCTCTGCTGTATGACTCTGTTTCTGTGTGTGTGTGTGTGCGTGTATGTGTGCGCGCGTGTGTGCGTGTCTCCCATCCTCTCTTCTCTCTCTGTCTCTCAGTCTCTGTGTCTTTCTTTCCCTCTCTCTGTCGGTTAGTGTGTGCGTGCCCCTCTGCGTGTGTGTCTTTGGCTGAATGTGCCCTGTGCAGCACAAGGCGATTTCTGGCATGTCGGCCTGTCTTTGCTGAGCCTCTTTCTGCGTCTCTGCCTGGGTCATGAGGCCGGCTGTCAATCGTTTTCGCCGCCGCGGATCCGCTTTGGGTGTGTGAAGGCCTGGCCCACGTGAGGAGATGCATCGGTCCCGGAGCAATTGAAATCTCATCCCCATCATGAGCTGCCTCTTTTCTAAGATCAACATGACCACACAGCAACCAAGGAAAAGAGCCCCACAGGAGCTCTTTGTCCCGCAGTAGGGAAGCAGGACCACATCAGAGAAGATGGTTGTACCTTTTCACGGCTCTTCTCTGAGAAATGAAGCCACACCACCATACCGTGTAGAAGAAGCAGCCGGGAATGGGAGATGGCAACAATCCCTGTCACTGTCACTGGAACGCTGGCCTCTCTGGACAAGCCACCCTTTTGGAAGCCCTCCCCTTATGCCCGTGGTGGTGGCACGGCGCTGTATCCTGCCGGGGCTCTGGCCTCTGCTCTATCCTCCCTCTTGCTCTGCCTCACCTGTTTCTCAGGGGCCTGGATGCCTCTCGCTCTGGCCCAATGTCTTCAACAAAGATGACTTCCCAGTCCGTCAGGGACACACTTCCTGCAGATCCGTGTCATGATGGTATCTCTCTCCAAACGTCTTTCTGCTTCATTGGGCAGGTCTCATGACCCTGGATTTCTTGGCTTCCATACGTGTCTCAGACAGGGAAGCTTCCTTGTTCTCCATGTTTCCCCTCATGGGTGGGTGGACTGCCTAGAATGAGCGCTAGGCGACCGTGACTGGCCTTGTCTTCTAGGACAGGTGGTGTCGCATTTCCTCTGCACTTCCTGTCTCATTCTTGAGGGACATCCTCTCCTCTGCTCCTGGGTGGACTGACTCCCTTGATCTTGTGGCCCAAACGAATGTCAGGGAACCAGAGGGACTGGGCTGGGGCTGGGGCTGGGGCTGGGTCTGGGGCTGGGGCTGGGGCTGGGGCTGGGGCTGGGGCTGGGGCTGGGTGCAGGGGAAGTTGCGTCAGGGCTACCAGGGAGGAGGAGGGTTGGGGGCGGGGCGAATTCTGCAGAAGATTCTTTGCTCCTCTGATAGGCATTGGAAAACCTGGCTTGGGTCAGGCACAGGCCCCCCACCCACGGAGTCCCAGGTGTCCTTTGATTTCCCTTGGCATTGACCGAAAGGTCACTTGTTCCCCCCTTCCACTGGCACATGCCTGGACACCACCGTTTGTTTCGCCGTCTCCCGGTATGCCTCCGGTGACACACGTTCACACCATCTGCTGTGGGATACGCCAGTGCCACGCGTGGTCACATGGTCTCCACCTCGGATTCGCCCCTGTTCCTGCCTGCACGTGTCCTGTAAAGCGCGGTCGGCTTTCCGGAGCCCCAGGGCTTTTAGAAGCGGAGCAGGCCACTGCTCTTTCGAAGGAGGAGGGAGGCAGAGGGCTGATGGATCAGTGAAGTTTCAGCTGACGCTACGCCTTGAGACCTATGGGATCATTCTGCGCTGCAGCGAGGCCCTGCCTGCCTCACCAGATGTGGTGAGCCCATCCTATCTCACTGGGAGGGGGCCAAAATCGGATCTGAACGGGAGTCCCCAGAACACAGCAGGCGTCCTGAAGCTCCCCTTCCCTCCGTGGAAGTCGGCTCAAGGAGATCCTGAGGGCGGGACTCCTGGGGGTTTGGCCCTGAGACAGGGCACCGGCGGCCCCATCTCCCACGGCGTCCCAAGCTGGACCCCGTATCCACACGC